>NC_061511.1:175679163-175779891 GCF_022539505.1 Lolium rigidum | reverse complement strand
GGACTCCGGATCCACAGCCGCCTGCGGGGCGGAGAACACCGGAGAGAAAAGAGCTCTCCCGGCAGGCTGAGATCCGCCGGGGAAATTCCCTCCCGGGGGGGAAATCGACGCCATCGTCACCGCCATCGAGCTGGACATCATCTCCATCACCATCACCATCATCTTCATCATCATCACCGCCGTCTCCACCGCTGCACCTCGTCACCGCTGTAGCAATTTGGATTTGATCTTGATTGTTTGATAGGGGAAACTCTCCCGGTGTTGATTTCTACTTGTTATTGATGCTATTGAGTGAAACCGTTGAACCAAGGTTTATGTTCAGATTGTTGTTCATTATCATATCACCTCTGATCATGTTCCATATGATGTCTCATGAGTAGTTCGTTTAGTTCTTGAGGACATGGGTGAAGTCTAAATGTTAGTAGTGAAGTATGGTTGAGTAATATTCAATGTTATGATATTTAAGTTGTGGTGTTATTCTTCTAGTGGTGTCGTGTGAACGTCGAATACATGACACTTCACCTTTATGGGCCTAGGGGAATGCATCTTGTACTCGTTTGCCAATTGCGGGGTTGCCGGAGTGACGAAACCTCGAGCCCCGTTGGTATATCGATGCAGGAGGGATCGCAGGATCTCAGAGTTTAAGGCTGTGGTTATATTTATCTTAATTACTTTCTTGTAGTTGCGGATGCTTACAAGGAGTATAATCACAAGTATGTATTAGTCCTAGGAAGGGCGGTACATTAGCATAGGTTCACCCACACAACACTTATCAAAACAATGAAGATTAATTAGCCGTATGTAGCGAAAGCACTAGACTAAAATCCCGTGTGTCCTCGAGAACGTTTGGTCATTATAAGTAAACAAACCGGCTTGTCCTTTGTGCTAAAAAGGATTGGGCCACTCGCTACAATTGTTACTCTCGCACTTTACTTACTCGTACTTTATTCATCTGTTACATCAAAAACCCATGAATACTTGTCTGTGAGCATTTACAGTGAATCCTTCATCGAAACTGCTTGTCAACACCTTCTGCTCCTCGTTGGGATCGACATTCTTACTTATCGAAGATACTGCGATACACCCCCTATACTTGTGGGTCATCAGGGAACAACCTACCAATTGGCGGATATTTTCACTAAGCCTTTGGATGAAGCCCGCTTTGTTAACTTGAGAGGAGAACTTGGTATTCTTGATCCTAAAAACTTGGATTGATTAACTTCTTGCACTATATTCTTGCATTTATCTTGCTATCTAGCTTAGAGGCATAGCACATATGGGGATAGCCATCCTACCATGTCTTGGTAAGATGCATACCTATGTGTGCAACATAAATAGACCCAATATCATTATATGGACCCAAGCATGTCTCTTCGAGGTCTCATGACATTTGCGCTTTCACATAGGGGGAGTAATCCCCCGCCCCTCATTGAGCCTTCATTACAACTTGATTTGACAATATAAGGCCAAATGATCTTATTGCAAAAATCATTTCAAAATGACTTATGATTCTTGATATATATTTCAACTCATACCCATTGTTGCTATTTACATCTTGTTTGGATTTTCTCTCCAATGGGTATGCCTAGAGAATCTTGTGTTTCCAACCCCATGTCTATGCTCATCTCATCATCATCTATCTCTCTATATGTACATGTCATCATCTGAGCATTCACACACATTTACACAAAAGCATAGGGGCAAAATGAGGCGAAAACGCGATAAAACTGGGTGGCCGGTCTCTGGCCCGGTTGGACCGACCTCTGCGCCGGATCGGCCGGCGCCAGGTCCGGTCCGACCGGGCGCCCGACCGGCCGCGCGGCCTGTTATGTGTGGAAGAGGATACCCCTTGGGGTCTTCTTCCTCATTCTTCCCCAACTCCCACACCTCCATTGACGCCGCCCCCATCACCTCCACCAAGCCCTAGGGCCTTCCCACCACAAGAACCCCCCAAACTTCACCAAACCATAGATCGGGCCCCTTGGAACATCTCCACCAAAGGATTTGGTCCCTCTCAAGCTATTTTGGGAAATCTTGGAGTTCTTGGGTTTCAAGCCCTACCTAGTGTTCTTCTTGCTCTCTTGATCAAGGAGGACCATGTCTTCGGGTAATGTGATCTATCTTTCTCCCTATCCTCTAGTCCCCCTCACACATTGCAAATTTTTGACAAGATTTGGGGAAACTTTAGGGTTAGGGTTAGGGTTTGTAAGTCCTCATGCCTTTAGAGTGTCTCACAACACAATGCACTTACTCCACTCTATTGCTATAGTCTATATTCAAGTTTATGAGTTTTTGCATGAATGTGTGGTAGAAAATCTGGGCAAAACTTCACAAATCGACAGATCCGGTCACCAGCCCGGTCGACCGGCCGCTCAACCGGCCGGCCCGGCGTGCGGCCCGGTCAACCGGTCGCCAACCGGCTCGTCCGGTCTGCTGCCCGGTTGGACCGGCCTGTGCGTCGGATTGCCCAGTTTTCGCACAATCTCATCGATACACTTGGATATATGCTATGTTTTTTGGCTTCCCTCTTATTGATGACATGTACACTTACCCCACTGCTATCCTTGCTCAATTTTCTCATTCACAGGTAGTTGGAGTGGTGAGTCACGTGGCAATATTGCCAAGAGAGGAAGGACTGCCGATCCTCCCCGCCGTTCTAGCAGTCGCGTGCCTCCTCAAGCTCATCAGGGTACTGACATTGGCAGCTCGGCTGGGGGTAGAAACAAGTCTCTTGGTGGCAAGAAAAAGGATAAGCATGCCGCCCAACAGGATGATGAAATAGTGCCAAATGTCAATGTTGGGAGTGCAAACCGTGTTGAGTGGCAGGAAATGAGGACGGTGAATCCGTATCGCTTTGAGCAACGGACTTACACTCGTGGGGACAAGTTCTTCTGGATCAAGACACAAGCAGCCCTATGGGATGGTTACTATGATTCTCATGAGTTTATGAAGAATGGTGATATTGTCTTGCCCAAGGCCATCAATCCTGAAGAGCTTGCCTTGCATGAAGCCACAAAGTACCGCTTTGTGGTTGAAACCTTGAAGGGTATGGGCTTGTATGACCTTGTGTGCCTGAAGCCTGATGATCACCAACAGGATCCTACCTTATGTCCTCTCCTAGTCCGTCAGTTCCACTGCACCGTTTTCTTCCATGATGATGAGGACCGCACCATCACCTGGATGACTGGCAAGGAAAAGTACTCATGCACCTACTCTCAGTTCTGTGCAGCCATGGGTTGTGGTGGTGATAGTGCTCCAGGGTACAAGATTCATTCTCGGTCCAAGCTTACTAAGGGTGACATCTCCTTCTGCTATCCTGCGAACCCTACTCCTGGACCTCCCACTATCTCTGGGATGTACTACTCATACCTTGTCCTTGCCAAGATGTTCCGTGAAAGCCTCATCAGCAAGTCTGGCGACACAAGTGAAGTCAGGAACTATCACCTCAACCCGATGTACTATTGCCATCTCGACGGGGTAAGAACGATTGATGGCTGTGATCTTATCCATTGTGAGTCGAAGCGTGCGGTTATGGACCGCATGACTCCCAACTATGCTCAGTATGTTCAACGGCTCATCAACTACATTGTTCCCGCTCCTCTCAACGTTTTTGGTGAAAAAGTCATCATGGACCCATTCAGGATACCCATTCAGGAGGCCACTCGTCCAGACGTTCCCTCCATGATGCCCTCCACTGAGCGCCGTTCCAAGGAACGCCATGATCATGATGCTAGCTCCAGCTACTCTCGGCGCTCCAAGCATGGTGTCGCTCGCTTCTTCTCCAGCATGTGGCAAATGTGCAAGAACACCAATGATGTTGCACATCAGAGCCTTACTGTGAACCAGGAGACACGGAGGCGCCAGAATGAGTTCATGGCCTCACGGAACCACCCTGTTCCTCCTTCTGGACCTGAGATGGAGCCTGTGGTAGCACCTCAGTGGGAGATGCCTCTCCTTACCGATGAGATGATCCAGAACTTCGACTTCTCCGTGTACGCTCATGGTGCCTTCCATCCTAGGACTGCTCGTGCTCCTACCCCTGCTGACGATGATGGTGATGAGGATGAGGATGATGCGGCTGCACGCGGCGATGGCGAGAGCTCCTGGTCGACCGGGCATGAGTTCTACTGATGGGTGCGATAGCATCTCTCCTCTTTTCTTCGCCTTTTTGGTGTTCCGATGCCAAAGGGGAGAAGAGAGTAGAGTCTAGGACCACGGGGTTCTTTGATTGCCAAGCCATGGGAGTTGCTTTATTTGGATTTTATATGGCTTGTGCTTATTTGCTTTGAGTTTTTCAAGAACCATTTGCTACTTCCAATAATTCCTGTATGGATGTGTATGGACGACTATTATGTGTGCTACTCTATGTTAGGATGATTATGTGTGCTATGCTTATATATCTTGATATGCACATCTCCATACCATGCTTGTTTCCTAAAGATATTGGGGGAGCTTCTCATGTTCCACAAATGGTGCACTTTGCATTCAAACGCAAATTCTCCAAGTGCACACATTATGGGGGAGCTGTCGTAATATCTTATATGGAATCAAGGTTTAGAGCTTATCATAATATCTATTTGTGACTCTAGCTCGGTTTGTCATCGTATACCAAAAAGGGGAGATTGTAAGGGTATTTTACCCTTATCCATTATTTTGGTAACAATGACACCGTGCTAGAGTATTTGACCTAATATGTTTGTAAGGATAATCTCAGGTATTAGGCAATGAGGCATAAATGGTGTATCAAAGGAACAAGAAGGCTAAAGGAGAACCCCCACTTCAACAACAATCGAAAAGAGGTCTACAACAGAAATCCGGTATGCAGCCCGGTCCAACCGGGCCAGCAACCGGCCAGTCCGGCGCACAGCTCGGTCAACCGGTCGCCAACCGGGGCAAGTCCGGCGCACGACCCGGTCGACCGGCCGCCAACCGGGCTCCACACGAGAACACAGCAAATCCGGTTGCCGACCGGTCAACCGGCCTACAGACCGGCGAGTCCGGCGCACGGCCCGGTCGACCGGTCGCCAACCGGCCGCCAACCGGAGGAGCTCCAGGACCAGCAAAGGGCGTCCGGTCGCTGGTCCGATCCGACCGGCCTCACCACCGGGCTATCCGGTCTGTGGCCCGGTCAACCGGGATTCTCGAGGAAAAAGCTGAGGTGGCAAGTGACCAACGGCCATATTTCGAAGAACACTATAAATAGGCCTTCTCCTACCTCTGAACAGTTAGGCACTACACTACAAGCTGTTCTTGAGCTCTCTCTCTCTTACTCTATTGCTAGAAACAACAAAAGCCTCAGATCTACCTCCTTCTCCACCCAAACTCAAATCCCTCCGGGGAATCATTAGAGGAGGACCCGATCTACTGTTCTACCAAGCCAAATCTCATTCCCCCTTGTATTCATCGAGAAGCTTGCTTCCTAGGGTTCTTTGGAAACCCTAGGTGGGCAAGAGGAGTCCGGAAGCATCCGGACTGTGGATTTGCTGCGGGCAAGATTGTGAAGGTTTGGAGGCTACCTCAAAGTCTACCACAAGTGAGTGAGCTATTCCTTCGTGGGATAGGCTCCGGAGAATAGGGTGAGCCTTCGTGGCGTGGGGAATCCTTCGTGGGACCTCCACCCCTCCAAACGTGACGTACCTTGTTGCAAAGCAAGGGAACACGGGAATACATCCTTGTCTCCGCGTGCTATCGGTTATCTCTAACCGAACTCCTTACCTGTGATTTAACCGCTCGTGAGAGCCTTCGTGCTTGAGTTAGTTGTATCCTCATATAGGTTGCTTCACCTAGTTTGCATTAGGCTCACCTTTATATTCCGCAAAGCCTAATATTGCAAAGAAAGAATTAAAACTTGTAGAAACCTATTCACCCCCCTCTAGGTTTACCATCTGTATACTTTCATGACCAATTGCTTGTGGAATGATTTTGAAGGACATAGGAAACTCCATTTAGCAAGTTGGAAATTAGTTTGCAAAAAAAAAAAATTGGTGGGCTGGGTATTCTAGACTTAGCCAATGTCAACCTTTGCCTCCTTGGATCCTGGATAAAAAGGTACGCCAAAGATGATGGAAAACTTTGGAAATTCCTGGTGAACACTAAATACAACATAAGCAACCCAAACATTTTATGCAGTTTCACAACTGGGGTCTCTCAGTTCTGGAAAGGAGTCATGTGGGCTGTTGAAAGTGTAAAATTTGGATATAAATGGAAAGTTGGGGATGGGAGAAAGGTTAGGTTCTAGGAGGACACCTGGTTTGGTACCTCCCCTTTAGCTGTTCAATTTTTTTGAATTGTATGTAGTCTGTAATGAACAAAATAAAACCATTGCCCAGTCTAATACTCTCTTTTAGAAGAAACTTCGCAGCTTCTGTAATGTAACAATGACATGATCTAGAGGGGATTGTCCAGTATCTCATATTCAGATGAATGTGATTCTTTAATCTGGCAATATGAATCATCTGGGGACTACTCAACTAGCTCTCTATATGCTATTATTAACTTTGGAGGGGTTACCCCTATTCATATCCCCGTTGTTTGGCAACTTGTCATACCCCCGAGTGCATGTGCTCCTTTGGCTTATGTCTCCTAACAAACTCATGACTAGAGAAAATTTGCTAAAAAGAAACATGAATAATTAAACTCTGTTTGTTGCATCTTTCCGCTTCTGAAGATGAAAGTGTTGATCATATTTTCTTCAAATGCATTGTGGCTAGGCAAATTTGGTACATTATTTCTATTTTCTTTAACATTTAGTTGGAACATGATTATCCATCTATTGCTAGGTTTTGGGTAGCTAATAAGAAAAACCCAGTTCTTAATTATGTCTGTGCTGCCACACTTTGGTGCATTTGGAAATTTCGTAATGAGATGATCTTTAACGGGCAATCTTGGCTTAATTTGCACCAGATTCTTCGGCTGATTTTGCTTTCGATCAGAGGGTGGAAGATCATCTTCAAGGACTTGATGCTTCCTCTCGTCGATCGCTTATGCGAGCATGCATCGAAGGAGTTGTCTGTGACCTTCAGAATTCGAGTGACTAAATGAAGGTCAACCTCGTTAGGGTTCTTGCCAACAACCAAGAAGAAGGCGCCCACCGGGACCTAGGCTACTCCCACCTCAACATTGGAAGCATCGATATGCATCTCTCGTGAGCTTACCGAAGCTTGAAACCAATTGTCATTCGTTGGAATCAGCTCCCGCACATCGTTGCCCTCGCTTGAGAAGGATCCCTAAAAACATCTAAGGTTTTTGCCTAGTCTTTGTTCTGTTTTAGCTTTAGCTTTTGTAGCAGCTACTGTTACTTGACAAAAAAAAAAAACTCTTAATTTTCGTAATAACTGAACCTCGGGCTAGTATTATGGTTTCGTTGATTTTATCAATGGAATCGGGGAGGTTCTCCTTGTTGATTAAAAAAAAAACTTCTTTCATTAACCAAACCACTGTACACTTTGCTGAAAACATATATATACAACTCAATTTTTTTTTTTGCGAAACACAGTACAATCAAAGACGCTCATACATACAGAGATGTCTTACAGCAATCGATACGACACTACCGGCGTAATACATGGTCGGCGTGGCGGAAAAGAAAGTATGCCCCCCGCGTACGGCCATCCGGAGAAAAGAAACCGTGTCCTTCCTCGGTTCCTCCGACTGGCTAAGCCCTAAGCTATCAGGAGCGAGTTTTTTTTGTTTGATTTGAGAGAGAAGGAGCGAGTTGGAGAAAGGAAATAAGCAAAACAAAAAGTGTTGATCAAACCCATCCCCCTTTCCATCACCAGTCCGCCCCTCCCTCCTCGGCCAGCCGTCGTGCCTCTCCCCGCCGCCACCTCTCCTCTCCCCATCTCCGCCGCTCCTCCAGCGCGCAGTTTTAGATCTGCTGAATCCGGCATCGCCCTCCTGCCTCCGGAAAGGAGCCCCCGACCGCCGTCGGAGAGGAGATCTCCGTCGGCTCCTCGTTTCGTCCCCGACCTCCTCCCTCCGTCCCCAACCTCCTCGTCAAGCAGCAGGTTCCTACCCACTCTGGCCGGATTGCGCGTAATCCTTGCAGTTTTGACTCTTCCCTGTATACTTGTAGGCCTTGTTTACTTGGACCCGGTATTCTCGCCCACGGGGTCAGACGAGAGAGAGGCGACGCGACGGCGGCGGGGAAAGGAGACGGCGGCGGGGACTGAACGAGCAAACCTCGACGGAGACGGCGAGATCCTGCTCCGGCGACTGGTCCGCTGTAAGTCCTCGCGCCTCCTCCCCCTTTCCCATCCTCCCTAGCTAGGGTTTCGTGGTGTCGCCGCCGTTCGTGACGGAGCTCCGGGAGCTTGCAGGGAGTGGGGCATGTACACGCAGGTGGTGTAGCGGGGCACCGCCCAGAACTGATCCCTACAATGATCTTCTGGCATTAATTCAGCTTAGCCATGCCATCAACTATTGTAGGCAATAGGGTGTGTAGGAATCAGGCTCAAAAGAAGGGAACTAGGAAGATCAGGTTCCTTAGGTTCATATGAGCATCAACTAACTCACTAGCAAGTGCGTGTTGGAAGAATGTTGCACTTGTCATCTGTCATGGCTACAAGTAAAAATCCTTGAGGTGCACTATGTCCTGCTTGAATCATGTCCCTAAGCACACACCCACGCTTCAGAAGAATTTGTTGTAATTAGCACATTTATGTCTTGAAATGCTACCAGACACATTAGGGAAACATTAACAAACAAAAAAAAAACCTTGTACAAGAGGAGAAAGGGACTCAATACTCTTTTTTATTTATTTCCTGAACTCAATACTATCATGTATTTTTTCTTCAAAGAAACGATAATAAACTTCACTGTTATGTTTACTGGCAGCGGCCACAAACCATCTCCCTGCTTACCCTCAAACCGACGTGAGTGACCGCGGCACTAGATCTATCAGCGTCCTCTCGCACCTAGCGTCCTTCGCATCTGCTTGAGCGGCAGCAAACCAAGGTAAGACGCCCAGTTCCATCTCATCGTCCGTGTAATATTTTGTTACTAGTCCAATATTTTCCTTTCATACTAATTTGTTAGTTTGTTCAATTCAGGGATGATGAATCGAGGTCGACAACCTCGTGGGAGAAATCGTGCTTGGGGAAATCGTGGTGCTCAGAACCCCCCTCCTGCTCAGAACCCCCAGAACCCCCCTCCTGCTCAGAACCCCCTTGCTGCTCAGAACCCCCTTGCTGCTCAGAACCCCCCTCCTGCTCAGAACCCTCCCCCTGCTCTGAACCCAAACCCTCCCCTTGCTCAGAACCCAAACCCTGCTGCTGCGAACAATGGCTTTTTGCAGTGGTCCCAGGGGGTTAATCTAATCGACAGTAAGGAACTTTATTTCGGAGACCCTGCGGTTGTCGGCACCGATCCTGGCTGCAGGTATTTGAGGAGCGCATACTGTTTCTTTATTGATCAGTCTGCTTTAGGACGTTGCTGGAAAGGTGCTTTCTCGGACCAGGATTTTTTGTCTGTTAATGGCCTCTTTACCATGACTATACCATCGGTAGCAACAACACAAAATCCCTTTGCTGATCTGTTGATTGATTTGGAAGCTTTGGGTAATTCACTTCTTCCACACTACCGCGACAATAGAGGAGTCCCTGCATTGTTCACGGACCATTTACACTACATAGTCACAACGCCACCTCCATTGGTTGTTCTAGCGGGTGCAACCGTGTTTCAAGCCAGATTTAGATTGCTTATCCGCTATCACTTTTCTTATGCACCGATAGCTGCAGTTAGAGCACTCTTCGCATCGCTCGCAAATGCCCACAAGTACCTTGGACATCGTGATGCTCAGCAACTCGAAAATCTCCTAGATCAAGCTTGGGTAGATCTTAAGATGGTTGTTTGGCGCAGTAAGTTGCTGGATAATCCTTTGTTTTATGAGCTCTTGATGTTCACAAACATGCGGACAAACCAGCGTCAGTTAGGATATACTGAGCAGCCTGAGGCACTGTACAGATTTGGGCGCAATGACGATATGCACGCACCTGAAGAAACTTTGGTGAGTACATTATATTAAAAAAATATCTTAGCTTTTTTTAGGTGAGGACCCCAATCTTTTAGGGCGTTGTTTTAACTATTGTATTCGTTTTATGCAGCTTCGTACCCCTGCTCCGCAAGTCCACCGTACATTACCTCCCCAAGGGGCTGGTCATGATATCTGGGCATACGATCCTGCTCGGTTGAATAGATGGAAATGGGAGCCGAGGCCTGCGAAAGGATCATGGAATTGGCCAATCGTGCCCATCGATCCTGCTTGGATAAGACGGTGGGGAAATAAAGCGCCTAATTTAAATCCACAGGCACCGGCAGCAACTTTTAAAGCTAATGTTAGTATTATCGTTCTTTAGCTGCATCTATTTGATTTGGTGAATAAATGTGATTTGGAACTTACGCACAAAGTATTTTTGATCGCAGTCTTATAATGTACTCATAGAACAACAGATGGATGACCCAAACCAACCTACCCTTATGTTAGCCAAGATATTTGGAGTGTACTTCGCACACGCTTCAGCGCTTATCCTTATACATCTGCAGGCGACCACGGCACAATAGTACGCTCTTTTGGCTTCCCCTTTCCATAAATAGCTTGGAAATTAATTTCTTAAATAATAGTTTTGTTTCCTTTTTTTTATATAGCATTGATGTGCCTTACGAGCTGTACCGGAGGTTGGTGGACTCGAGTGTACCTGTAGTGTAAGGTCGAGTAGGTCTTTGAATTTGATCATGCACGATGGTTGCTGTGAATCAAGGCAGACGTCATCACAAGTCATTGCAAAGGTTGCATCCATTGAGATACCCCGTCGGGAATGGCAAGACCTCATTGCCAAATTGCTGGGCAACATGACGCAGCAGGGGGCATCTGCGCCACTAAAGCAAGCAACCCTAGAGGCGTTGTGGTATGTGTGTGAGGAGATTCCTCCTGAGCACTTGGTGCAGGATCAAGTCAATGCAGTTCTCACTGCAGTTGTGCAGGGAATGAACCAGACAGAGCTATGAAGTCCGTCTTGCAGCAGTCAAAGCTCTATATAATGCTCTTGATTTTGCTGAGAGCAACTTTGCAAATGAGATGGAGAGGACCTTTATAATGAAGGTCATTTGTGATACAGCTGATCAGGCAGGCAGCCTTTGAATGCCTTGTTGTGATCGCATCCACATATTATGTGGACTTGTCTCCTTATATGCAAACTATATTCAATCTGACAGCTAATGCTGTGAAAGGAGATGAGGAACCAGTTGCGCTTCAAGCTGTTGAGTTCTGTAGCACTATTTGTGAGGAAGAGATTGAACTCCAAGAGGAATATGAGGGATCTGATGATGCTAACTCAACTGTAAATTATCGCTTCATTGAAAAGGCTCTCCCTTCACTTGTTCCAATGCTGCATTCTGTTAAAGCAAGAGGAAGATCAAGAGCAAGATGATAATGCTTGGAACATTTCCTTGAGTGTTGGAACGTGCCTTGGACTTATTGCTAGAACTGTTGGCGATGCAATTGTCCCACTTATGATGCCGTTTGTGGAGGCTAACATCACAAAGCCGGATTGGTGTTGTCGTGAGGCGGCCACTTTTGCATTTGGTTCTATCCTTGATGGCCCCTCCCTTGAGAAACTTGCTCCCCTGGTACAAGCTGGACTTGATTTTTTGCTCAACACAATGAATGATCCAAACAGCCAGGTAAAGGACACCACTGCATGGTCTCTTTGGCGAGTATTTGAGCTTTTGCATTCTCCATGCAGTTCAAATCCAATCATATCGAATGCGAACCTTCCTCGTATCATGACCGTGTTGCTAGAGAGTAGCAAAGATGTTCCAAATGTGGCCTAGAAAGTCTGTGGAGCCATATATTTCCTTGCCCAAGGTTATGAAGATGCAGAGGCGGTCTCATCTTTGCTTACACCTTTTCTTCCTAATGTTATAGCTGCTCTCCTTACTGCAGCGGATCGTGGTGACATGACCCATTTCAGGCTTCATTCATCTGCTTATGAAGCGCTGAAATGAGATTGTTAGAGTCAGCAACATACCTGAAACTTCAAGCATCATAGGGCAGTTATTGCAAGAGATTATGAGGAGATTGAACCTTACCTTTGATCGCCAAATAGATACATCTGGTGTTAAGGAGAAGCAAAGCGATCTGCAGGCTTTGCTGTGTGGTGTATTGCAGGTCATTATCCAGAAACTGAGCAGCTCAGATGTGAAGTCCATAATTGCTCAGACTGCTGATCAGTTGATGTTGCTGTTCTTCCGCGTCTTTGCTTGCCACAGTGCTACTGTACATGAAGAAGCAATGCTTGCAATTGGTGCTCTTGCTTATGCCACTGGTCCAGATTTTGTGAAATACATGCCTGAGTTTTTCAAGTACCTTGAAGCAGGCTTGCAGAATTATGAAGAATACCAAGTATGCTCCATCTCTGTAGGGGTGGTTGCTGATATTTGCCGTGCCTTGGAAGATAAGATTTTGCCCTTCTGCGATGGAATTATGACCGTTCTCAAGGATCTCTCGAACTCACTGCTAAACAGGTCTGTGAAACCTCCAATTTTCTCATGCTTTGGAGACATTGCTCTTGCCATCGGTGAAAATTTTGAGAAATACCTGCTGTATGCTATGCAAATGCTTCAAGGAGCGGCTGAGCTTCTTGTTGTTTTGGATCCAAGTGATGAGGATATGGTTGATTATGGTAACCAGCTCAGACGTGGCATATCGAGGCATACTCTGGCATATTACAGGGTATCAAGGGCGCAAAGGCTCAGCTGATGATATCATATGCAGGCCATCTATTGCAGTTCACCGACGCTGTCTACAAAGATAGTAGCAGGTGCATGTCATTTCTTTTCCCTTATTACATGGGCGATTGGTCCTGTTCCTTAACATCATGTGTATGTGTGTTTTACTTTCAGGGATGATAGCGTGACAAAGGCTGCGGTTGCTGTCCTGGGAGATCTTGCAGACACACTTGGCCCTATCTCCAAGGATCTGTTCAAGAGCCACCTCTTCCATGTTGAGTTCTTGATGGAGTGCCAAGATATGGACGACGAAGTCAGGGATACGGGGTCGTAGACCCAGGGAATGATAAACCAGGCAATAGTTTCTTAGTACTCCCTCCGTCCCACGGAAACTGTCGGACGGACGTTTTTTCAAAAAGACCCTCCACGAATTCCTGACAAGCATGTGAGTCTCTCCTCTCCACCGTCTTCGTGTCCCTGTCCGCAGCGTCGCCCGCCGCTCTCTGTCGCTGGCCACCACGCCGCATCTAGGACCGGTTCCTCTCCCGCATCCACCATCGCTCCCTCCCGCAGCTCTGCAGCCTCCATTAGGTGGATCGGAAAATTGGACTTTTTCGACGGATCCACCGTAGCTTCCCAACGACGCCGAGAAGAGGAGATAGAAGCAACAGGGAGGCCGTGCGCCACCTCTATGCACTGGATTTGAAGGCAAGGTCTGCGCTCCCCACCGCGTCGACATCCAAATCCAAAGGTCCAAAATTTTTCCGCGGAGGTGGCGGGGACGGCAAGGTTCTCTTCAAGCTGGCCGCCGCCAAGGTCAACCGCGCCGACACGGTCCAGCAGCAGGGCAAGTACCCGCCGCCGCCCTACGCCTCCCTCTACCCGGGACTCGAGTGCTCCAGCACCATCCTCAAGCTCGGGGCCAACGTGCCCCCGCGCTGCATCGTCCGCATCCAGGTGAGGTCGCTGACATCCTTTTCCCCAAATTTATCCCCCATGGTGATTGCTGTTCCTGTGGCATGCGATGCCTATTTCTGTGGATGATCTTCTTAGTCTCTGCCTTTTGGTAGCAGCAAATGATCTTCAATAGAAATTTCGTAGTCATAAGTTTTCAGTTCTTAATTTGAGGTATTTTCTTCAAATTGGATTATTGAGTACAGCTTAGGTGCTTAACTTTGACAGTAACAAGCAGGAAGGAGCTTCAGTTGCTCACATGAGATGCGAAGTGGGCAATCCTTCCTCAGGTTGGAAGATGTTCATCCTAAAGTAAACCAATTTAGGCAAACAAGAAAGGTCTGGATTTTGCATCAGATTCCTATTGTGCGAGAACACAAACAGAATATATGCAACATTTGCGGGATGGTCAATGGTACTTCTAATATTTCTAAGTGCATTCTTCATGCAAGCATCTCGTAATGGCAATGATCTATGGTTGACTTACAGGGTTGATACCAGCACATTTACCAAAAATACAAGATTTTATCTGGTAAGAATGTTAGTTCCATCAATGAGGATGTTAGTTCCCATGCATGCTACCAAAACTTGAATCTGTGGATATCTGTAGCTTCAGAATCATTTTTCACTCACCTGATGGCATCAAGTTAATACCATTAACCACCAATTGGTCCCACTGACACTAAGATAGTGTTACTGTTAACTACTTGACTAACAATAAAATTTCCCTGTAATGAAATTGACGAATTGAGTCCAGTTTCTCTGGTGTTGCACTGCAGTTTGCAGCTTCCTCACACATGACATACAGTATAACCATAGTTAACTGTACTGACACTTACCTTCCTCTGTTTATTTATTGTGTCGGCTTATAATTTCAGGCAAGTCATGAGCAAGAGATGCCGCTCTTAATGCCATATAATCACTGCTGCTAGATATTGGAATAGAGAGAGCTACAGGAATCGTGTGAAATATCACTGGGGGTTCTGATTTGACTTTGTTTGAGGTCTGCTCCATCTTTTTTCCAGTGTTTTGTTCACGTCATGCATTGTTTGATGAACTTATTTTTTGTAGGTTTCTCTGATGGCATATTATATGATTGTAAAGTTGTCATACATCTAATATTACATCAATAACATTAAACAGAAAAGTTTCTACTACTAGGATACATAGTATTTTGGTTGATTCATACACGCCAATATTAATACAAGTGGGTATGATAATGACTAGGAAACAGACATCTAGAATTTGTGGTTTAGCAGCTTGTTTTCCTTGGAAATAGACCAAGTGGCCTTATTTTAATTGCTTTGTTTTTTATGGGTGTTTCTCTGAGGTTCATGTTGATTGATTTTGAGTGATCCCACAGAAGACAAGGCTTCGGAGGAGTTTGATGTCCAATTAGACTGTCTTCTACTATCTCTGTTCAATTGTTTACCCTGTAACATCATTAACTTATTGTCACCTAACATGTTTACCTGCATTTACAAACACAATATAGCAAAGTGGCATGCACTTCAAATAAGCCTTTACCTTCTATATATTAAACAGTGGAAACAAATCGTTATAATGAGCTGCCTCTCTGGCTCTCTCCAACATGAACACAATGTTTTCAGACTTAACCATGTTAATATACAAGGTTGATTCAATTGATTAAACAAATTCTTCTATGTATTGACAAAGATTACCAAAGATGCTCATGGATTCAATTACTTAGGGAAAAGATGGTACACAAATCAGAGTATTTGGAAGAAAGGCGTCCAGGCTTTACTCTTGTTGCTGCACCAAGAACAATCTTGCCAGAAGATGTGACAGAACCAACAACAGGGATCAAGTTCCCTACCCTTCTTGAGGACAATTCAAACCCACTGCATTACCTTCTTCAGGTAACAGTTCAGGACTATTTAGGTGGTCCTTATCTCACACCTTATCTAAATCTTAAGAATGTGAACTGAAAAGTTGAACTGAAACTCGAGTTTAAACTGCAGTAGCTTCTTCAGGTAACAGTTCAGGACGACGACGATCTTGTCCAGGGAGCCGAGGACCTCGCCTTCGAAGCAGCTGGCGGCCTAATGGCGCGGGGAGGAGGTCGAGCCGTCGCGACAACGATGAGCTCAGAGGCAGGGCCGCGATGGCGTCGAGCTTGTAGGGTGAAGCGGCGGCAGCAGCAGGAGGCGCGATGGCGTCGACCTTGTGAGGGGAAGCGGTGAGGCAGAGCTCCTGGTCGAGCCGAGGAGGAGAAGGAAGAGGCGGAGATCCTCCTCTACGCCCCACCGGCGAAGCTGCTACTCCGCGCCCCACCGGCGGAACTCCTTTGCGCCCCACCGGCCGAGCTCCTGGTCGAGACGAGGAGGAAGCAGACGTCCTGGTCAAGCGGAGGGAGCTGCGAACCCAGAGACGGAGCTCCTCCTTTGCGCCCCACCGGCGGAGCTCCGGCGTACTGCGGCGGACGGCGAGGGACGGCCGGAGATTGTCAGCCACAGACGCCATCTTTGATTTTAAGTTTAAGGACCTGATTGGGAAAGAAATATAACTAGAGGGGGGGTTTTCGTAAAATTGTATTTGAACTAACCGTCCGACAGTTTCTGTGGGATGGAGGGAGTATGAGAAATTATCTTGCTTTGTCTTTTATGGCGGATGTTCTGTTTTGTTGCTGCGCCAATGCTTGTTTGGCGCAGATGAACGGAAGGATATCAAAGTATATGTAGCGTCAGTGGTAGGAACCTTGTCGTAGGTGTATCCTGTGTTGCTTATTTTCAGTCTGTCAAGTCGTTATGCGTCACATTTTCAGTGTGTCAAGTTTGTATGCGTCACATTTGACGGCAGTGGGATATGGGGGTTATGGCATTGGACGTCTTGAACAGCTAAATTGTTAAATGTATTCTACTCTGTGTTCATCCATGCTATCCTGCTTGATGTTACTGTTTTTTGCAGTATAATGTTCTTATCATGCTTTTGTGGATTGAACTATGTCCGAGCTGTGTTTAATGAAATTTCTGCAGTTTATGAGTTGCACTAATGCAGCTGCTGCACTAATGCAGCTGCTGCACTCAGGACCTCAGGTAAACATACCGGTACAAAATCTGGAGATTTATTTAGTCATATTTGCAACAAGCAGCACTCTGCGACACCAAGTAGCAATGTTTCGAACTGTTCATATATACATGTGGAGAACGAACACTTCTGGCAAACAAGCAGCAAGGCAACTGAACGCTCTGCACACTCTTCAGGCGGCCTCTGTGGAGATGATCTCCAGCTCGGCCCACCATAGCGGCGACACCTTGGGGGTGGCTGCGTCCGGCGGCATGGCGGTGATCTCCCTCAGCCGCCTCGCGACCTCTGTCATTGTCGGCCGCCGCCTCGCCTCCCGGTCGGTGCAGGACCGTATCACGCCGTCCAGCTTGTTCATGGTGTCGGCCTGGAGAGGCGCGTTCCTGCTTAGGCCGGGGTCCGTCACGTCCCTCAGCTGCCTCTCCCCTCTGAGGAAGCTCGCCCCCCAGCCTTCGAGCAGGCCGCCATCCGACGCCGTGAACCTGCCGGACATGATCTCCAGCAGCACCATGCCGTAGCTGTACACGACGCTCTCCTTGTCGGACATGGGCGGGGACTTCAGGCTCGCCATCTCCATCTCCTTGGTGGTCGACGAGGCCTCGTCGGAGCAGAAGAAGACGTCGGCGATCTTGGCGGCGAAGTCGTCGGTGAGGTAGACGGTGGACGTGTCGAGCGTCCCGAGGATCTCCGGCGGGCTCAGCTGGTGCATGTGCTCAGGCAGTAGGCGATCCCCACCGCCACTCGCAGCCGCGTCGGCCAGTCCAGGTGACCGTCTTCCCTCACTGCAGCAAACCATATCATTATCAGTTGATCTGCTAAAACTCATGGATGGATGTGTTGTGGACGAAACTCCAGTAGTTACCATGGAGATGCTCGTAGAGCGTGCCGTTCGGAGCATACTCAAACACCATCATCCTTGTGAATGGCTGCTCCTCCTGGCAGTAGCCGAGCAGGTTCACGAAGTTCTTGTGGTTTAGCTTGTTATCTGAAAACAACACAATGGACATTTGTTCAGTTTCATGGCTTTTTCGAGAGTAAATCCTAATTTTGTCAGTTCCATCCTAGCTAGAGTTTTTTTTTTTTTTTTTGTTGCGTTAAAAGAAGCTGATATTAATTCGGTCCGACCTTTTTCCTGAACCGTGTCTCGCAGTGCTTGGACCACACCCCTTGGCGGAGCTCTTGGTGGTCGACACCACCGCGATCTCAACGCCGCTCGACAGCGTCCCCTTGTACATCATGTACTCCGACAGGGAGCCGATGACGTTGCTGAAATCTTCGCAGGCGGCCTCCAGCTCCGACCTCTTCGCGACGGCACGCCTGCAGCCAGTTCCCAGTCACTCCCAAGAAAAGAAGTGATACAAATGGAATCTTGGCACAGTTTTCAGTGAGGAACCGAAAGCCCTCTGCAGCTGCCCGCTGAGCCCGGTCGCCCACGGCCTGACGGTGACCACCTTGCTGGACCGGTAGCACAGGACGAGCAGCGCCACCGACATGACCGCGAGGACGGAAGCTCCTGCTCCCGCGATGACATACATGCGGCGAGCATGCCCCGCCGCTTGAGACGCTTCACCGACCGCAGCGGCGCCGTGGGTGACCACCGTGGCCGGCTCCGGAGGCAGCGTGATGCCGCGTGCGGCGTGCCGAGGCGCCGCCAGAGGCTTGGATTAACCTGCCAATGATCGAGTCGGCAGACCGAGAGAGTGGTGAGCAGAAGAGGCGGAGAAGAACTGGACAAGAGACGCGCGCCAACTACCGGTGCTGCGGTTGCTCGGTGGTTCAGCTGTCCGTCTCTGACAGCCGACACATATCATTCCCGCCTCAGATTGTTGTGTATCTATGCAATGCAATCTAAGAAGATCGAGTGTGGGTGGAATACCTTTGAAGCTTTTAAGGTGATCATATCATTTTCTGGGGTTCTTTACTAATTTAAACGGAAAATGGAATGTTCCGACCAATAAAAAACATGAACATCTAGATGAAGAAGTTTCCAAGCTACTCTCGCTACTGTAACGCCTTTCACGAAATTACACTACGTTCTCTACCATTGACACACCGGAAGCCAGAGCATCTCTGAGTTGAACATGAGAGCTAGGTAGAGTTCTCACCGAGCGACGGAGGGTGCATCTTCTTCCCGGTGGTTCGCCCTTCCTGCAGTCAGTGCGTACTAGCATCAGTACCTTAATTCTCAAGGAACGTGAACTAAGGGAGTAGCAAAGCTTGCTCTTATGACAGAGAGAAGAACACATGGATTAAATTCCGTGAATGATTCTTCAGCAGTTGGTATGCTCAAAAGAACAGAGGATATGCAAGTAGGCACACATACTGACATACCTTGCTGAGCATCGGAGCCGCAGGTGGCAGGAGTACTGGAACTGAAGAAGATGATGAGCAGAAGCAACCCAGCCACCACTCTGCACAGCCTCCCCATGGATCAACGCTCGAGATAGAGATGCGGTTACTCAAGCTATGTGCCACAAGCTTGCGAGAAATGGGGAGACGGGCGTGTGACAGTAGAGCGGAGCGACGGCCGAGGGAAGAAGAAGAGAGCGAGAGGGAGACTCGGGTCAAGAAGCGGCCGAGGAGCTAGCAGCCGGGAGGGTATGGACCTATGGGGGTGTGGTGGCCACGCACGAGCGCGGAGGAAGGGGAAAATGGAGCGATGGCTATGATGATTTTTTTCAATTTTGTTTGGGCGTGACCACCGAACGCCACGCGCCCACGCCGCCCACGGCACACCGATGGCTCCGCTCGGGTTTAGAGCGGCTCGACGAGCGTCGGTGCGTGCCCGCTCTCGGCGTATGGATGGCTGTTATCGGAGAGATTCATCAGAGTCCAAACTACCACATTGGACAGTTCCAAGTGAAGACGAAGGTAATGCGTCGTCTACCGCGGCCGTGATGCGGACTGCCCTAGCGTAGGGCGTTTGGGGGCTCAACGTTCTCGTGGAAACGTCCAAGTCGTCGGCTACCACAACCTCTAAATATACTCAGTCCAGGCTCTCCACCCCTCGCCGACGTTCTCCCCCCGCTTGCACCACGAAGACGCCGGCGACGCCTCCGTCGACACCCTGATACCTTCGTTGTCCTTTCGCCCTACCCAGAATTGCTCGCCATCATCGGAATTGAGTTGTAGCTCCGTTGATTTGTTAAAAAATGGATCCGCAACAAGCTTAATTTGTAGCAAAATGGTGCCCACGAGGATTGATCACGGCCCATCAACAGGCAGGGAGCCAGTAGCCTCGGGTTTTCCAGGTTCTCGTCGAGTTTTTTTTCTAGTTTTTCTTGGGTTTCGGTTTTATTTTGATTTTTCTTCGATTTTTTCGTTTTTTATTTTTTCTGTTTTTTCTTTTTTACATTTTTCAAAATCGAGCAAATTTTAAAGTTAAGAAAATTTCAAATTCAAATTTTTTTAAAGTATAAGTGCCAAATACCTTGATGTTGGTTGTGTACGTATCAGAGTACACTTGGAGCTCTTCTTTTTTCCTGTCAGAGTGCACTCGGAGACATTAAGCGAGTTATCATGATTGGTGTCGTGCAAGTCTTACCGGTCGAGGACTTCCTTTTCTGATGTGCTTCACGATGTCTTTTTAGTAGTTCATCTTTCTTGAACTCATCTATCTACGCATATCTTTCCCTATCCCATTGTCTTTTCCGTTATTTGGGATCAGTGAGTGGTTCTTGCTGAAGGATGGATGTTGTGCATTAATTCTTGGTGAAGGATGGATGTTGTGAGTTCAATAGGGTTGATATTGATACTGGGAATATCTACGAAGCAATACAAAAAATCACTTTTTGAGGTAAGACATGGAATTAATCAGGATTTGTTTGCGTACATACCAAGCAGGAGTTTTGCTTTCCCTTCATAGGGCATATGGACTGGCTGCCTCCTGTAAGTGTTATTTCTTCTTAGCCAATCAGTATCTTCAGAGTTAAAAAAAAATCAGTATCTTCATCCCGATGTCTCCTTGTAAAATGAAACCAGTAAGTCATATGTTTTGCAAGTTAAAATTGAGGTTAATTTCCGAGCTCACCTCTATCAACTGGAGTGCATTGCATCTGAGTGAGCACATCTAGATTTGTCCCCAGTTGAAAGGATCGTATGCCGCACCTAGAGGGGGGGGGGGGGTGAATAGGTGGTAACTAATTTTTAGTTCTTTTTCAATTTAGGCTTGACACAAAGGTAAATTCTCTAGATATGCAACTAAGTGAATTTACCTATATGACAAGATAAGCAACTAAGCAAGATATAGCTACGCAATATAAGAGATAGAATAGGATAGAGGTAACCGAGAGTGGAGCACGCGATGACACGGAGATGATTCATGTAGTTTCCTTCCTTTGCAAGAAGGTACGTCTACGTTTGGAGGAGTGTGGTTGCTACGAAAGCCAAACCAACAGCCACGAAGGCTTCACTCAGATCTCCGGTGAGCAACGCCACGAAGGCCTAGCCCACTTCCACGAAGGGATTTCCTCGAGGCGGAAACCGGGCCTTTACAAGGTTCTTGGGGCACACATCCACAACTGAATTGGAGGCTCCCAAATCTGTAACAATACAACAATCAACAACAACACATCAACACAAATCAACTAGGGAACCAAATAGAAACACTAGCATGAGATCCCTCAAACAAATGAGGGGGAAATGAAAAACGCTTCGGTGAGGATGTAGATCGGTGTCTTCTCCTTCGAATCTCCAAAGATCAAGAGCTTTGGTTGGGGGAGGAAGGAGATCTTGCAAATCTTGTGTTTCTTGAGGTGGCTCTAATGGAGGTGAAGCTTGGCAGAATTCTTGTGCAATGATTGAGCAAAGGAGGAAGGAAGAAGAAGAGGGGTATAAATACCCCTCCCCAAAATCCAGCCGTTGGGGCTTCCGGGGCCCGGATATTCCGGCCTAAGTAAGGGCCAGATAATCCGCCCCCGGAGAATCCGGCCTCGTGTACAAAACCGGGACAATGTCCGGCCAAATATCCGGCCTCTATCCGGACAAGCTTTTCTTCGTGTCCTTAGCCATTTTCGAGGGGCCGGATATTTCCGAAATGTCCGGCCGGATAATCCGGCCTTGGGACAAAACCGGACAATATCCGGCAAATGTCCGGCCCCTATCCGAAGCATACCGAGCCGCAATTCCTCAAGTCCTTAGCCGAAAACCGGGGGCCGGATATTTTGGAAATATCCGGCCCGGATTATCCGGCCCGATGATCTTTTTGCTGTTTCTTTTGACAGAATCGACCACATCCAACACACATACAAATGTATCTATATAATCCCCGTACCACTTAAACAAACATTAGTGTATCACATACATTGACATCAAACACACAAAACATAATATGAGAGATGTTCTTTCAATCTCCCCTTTTTGGTGTTTGATGACAATATACAAATTTGCAAGAGAATCACTATAGAGACAAGCATGATGGCAAAACATAGAGGCACTCCCCCTACATGTGTGCATATAAGTAATTTGCATTTGAATACAAATACACAACACATAGGAGCGAGGTGCCTCAACACAAGAGGTATCCAACATGAGCTCTAACAAGAGACATAGACATATATGAAGTTGAGATAGGATGCTAGAAATCATACCCATGTGTAGATATATAATACGGAGATATAGCATCACACATAATATAATAGCCTTGATCTCAACATATAGAAATCCGAAAACCATAACAATGTCTCACACCACATAGCACATAGTTTTAAACGGAACACAACCAAAGCAAATAGTTCAAATAAGAGGGAACACAAGCAATAAAGGAATGATAAACGCATATGCTTGAGCCCAAACCATGCAAATCCCCGAGAGTCCTAATAGAACACTTCTCCCCCTTTGGCATCGAGACGCCAAAAAGGGGACAAGCATGGAGATCACTCGGAGCCATCTTCATCATCAGACTGGTACGCCGCTTCTTCTTCTTCTTCTTCTTCTTCGCTGTCAGGGGCATCCGGAGAGCGGCGAGTGAGGCTGGACCTTTGAATGCAATCATCAAGATCACTCCATGGAACCCGTGCGTAATGCCACCCACCGTAACCCGGGTGAACTTGAGGCCGAGGAGGGGGTCCTTGCTCACCACCGAGCTTGTGCGAATAACCGCCCGAGTATGCTTAATCTCGTAACGCTCTCGGCTGGCCGCATAGTTCTCCTTATGGATCTCAATGTTCATGCAAAGGATGTGACGCTGAAACCAACTAAGCCTGCTCACTTGTTTCTTCATAGCCGGGAGGTCAGGATGGCGAGCAGGAGCAAAACCACTAGAACGAGCATCACCCATGAAGGAGTCAGGTGCAGGAACAGCAGAAGAGACTGGCTTAAGCTTGTAAGCCTTCTTGACATTGTGCTTCATCAATGGGTACCCGCTCAAGTCTTCACCACCCACGCCTGCAGTGTTGTTGATGAGTAGCTGGATATATGGTGCATAAGGTATGGTGGTCCGGGAGACCATGGCATCATGAATCTCATTGAAGATGAAGTCCATGATATCAATAGTGTAGTTACGTTCCTCATTAGTATCACGAGCACACCTAAAGCTGAGGTGCATAAGATCCACAAGTGTTCCCCGAAGTGCATCATTGTTACCACCACTTGGAGAGATGGTGGTCCGAAAGAACCTGAGTAACTGACCATAGATAGGAAGCAGCCCCTTGGAAGAACCAACTTTTCCAGCTGAGGTATAGAGATCAAACATCACACTCTTATCTGCCCTTTGAGGTCCATGGAGACGACGACCTCCTCCTGCAGGAACTCCAAGAATACCAAGCAAACGGCGCAAGGTGGCCCTACAGAGTGAGTGGAGCCAGTCATCCATTCCATAGTGCGGTCCTCATCTTTCTGGATGGCCAAGGTGGCAAAGAATTGCTTCACCAACTCTGGACTATAGTCACATTGAATCTTCATGATATCCTTCAAGCCCATCCTGCCAGCTACCCAGATTGCATCTTCAAAGTGATTGTTGACCGCCAGAAGGTCCACATCAATAGCTTGCATGGGTCTCAGATTCTTCATGGGCTCATAAATGTCCTTGTAGATGAACTCCTGCTCCATGCACCAGTATTTCCTGCCCTCTATCTCTTCATCCCTTGGGAGGTCTTCATACCAGTTCTTCATGCGGATAGCGGAATAAGAGACAGGGTCCATGGTCTTGTAGTTTTCCCTTGAAGCCTTGTTCTTGTGCCTAGATGCTGAGGACTTGCGAGGAGCGTTGGGCGCGAACTCATCACTTGACCGATCAGCCCTTGGGCGTCTCCGAGCACCCCGAGACACACGACCTGTGAATAGCAAAGATGGATAGCAAAGAGAAGATAATGCTCATAAGTCATGTATGATACAGTAATGTACTCTAGAAACATACTATAAGTCGGTACAAGTCTAGACACGATAGGTTGAAACAGAACTGCAGCGGCGATGAAGCTCCAGGCCGGATAATCCGGTGTCCCTCGGGGCGGATAATCCGGCCGGCCGGATAATCCGGTCTTGCGGGGCCGGATAATCCGGCCCTGCGAATCTTGCAGGTTCTTCCAATCAAAAACTTGTCTATGACCAGATCGGCCTCATAGCATGCAAGAGGAGTATACTACACACGATTTGGAACAACTAGACACCAAATCCACCAAGAAAATAGCACATACAAATCACAACACCTAGGGTTAGGGATTGTGAGTCATACCCGCATCCATTGCGAAAGCCGCTTGGAGGAGAAGATAGCTAGGGAGGAGAGGCACCCGATCCACCCAAAAACTCCGAGAGGGAGCGGACGGGGCGTCTCCGGCGAGGAGGAGGAGCTCCGGCGGCTTGAGGAGGGAGAAGGGGGCGCGTGGGGGGAACTGGTTGAAGTGGCAACCGTTCTCCCCGCGGGCTCCCTTAGTCCTCCCGCAAATCGCCCAGGCCGGATAATCCGGCCCAAAGTGAGGGCGGATAATCCGGCCAGGCCGGATATTCCGGGGTGCCAGGGGGCCGGATTATCCGGTTTTCTGGAAAATTCCAGAACACCGGAAATCCTGCCTATCTTTAGTTGGTTATTTGTGAACCCATATGTGGTGTAATAAAATATCACGTCACATATAAGATGCATATTTACCAATAAGATGGGGCAACCTAGATCATCCGACCGAGAAACCTCAAACTCCAAGTTTTTACCAAACATGACAAATGAGCAAGATGGAAGTGGCTTATAGGAGAGTGTAGGCTTAGGTTTAGAGGGTACAAACTGTTAATGGTACATGATCACTCAAGTTTGCAAGATATGAGCAAATAAGGCCAAACTAGAGTGATTTCCCATAAGAACATGGAGTTGTCAAATAAAAGGCGATAAGATCCAAGTAACTCCAACTCTTCACAAAGAAGAGTGTGGTGGCCTAGGCCACCATATATGAGTGTTGTGGCATGGCACCGCGAAGATATATCTTGGGTCCAAGCCACTACTCATCATTGAAGCTCACATATCAACATATGATATTAAGAGAATGATTTCTTAATGTTGGCATTATGGGGGAGGGATAGCTCAATAATTTAAACCGCACTCCCCCTATTTCCATGCCCACATCTAAACCAAATAAAGTTTTGAGACAAAAGGTGTGTTTGCAAGATGGTCAAGCTATACTCCTTGAATCAATGATATTTAGCTCATTCCTCAAATAAGAGAACCTTGCTTCATCAAGAGGCTTCGTGAATATATCGGCAAGTTGATCTTTGGTAGGAACATAGATAAGCTCAATATCACCACGAGCAACATGATCCCTAATGAAATGATTCCGGATCTCAATATGCTTCGTTCTTGAATGTTGCACCGGATTATAGGCAATCTTGATGGCACTTTCATTGTCACATAATAGAGGCACTTTGTCACAAATGACACCGTATTCCTTTAAAGTTTGCCTCATCCATAACAATTGAGTGCATCCACTTGCGGCGGCAACATATTCGGCTTCGGCGGTGGAGAGAGATATACAATTTTGCTTCTTAGAAGACCAACACACCAAGGACCTACCAAGGAATTGGCAAGCCCCGGAAGTTGATTTCCTATCATCCTTGTCACCCGCCCAATCCGCATCGGTATATCCATTGAGAATAAAACTTGAGCCTTTGGGGTACCAAATACCATATCTTGGGGTATCAACCAAATATTGAAAGATTCTTTTGAGAGCCAACATGTGGCTCTCCTTAGGAGAAGCTTGATACCTTGCACACACACCAACACTCAACACTATGTCCGGTCTAGATGCACAAAGGTAAAGCAAGGATCCAATCATGGAGCGATATACCTTTTGATCCACCTCTTTACCATTGGGATCAAGTGCAAGATGACATTTGGTAACCATAGGAGTGGCCACACCCTTCATCTCGGTCATCTTGAACCTCTTGAGCATGTCTTGGAGATATTTTGCTTGATTGATGAAGGTTCCTTCCCTCAATTGCTTGATCTCAAAACCAAGGAAGAACTTCATCTCTCCCATCATAGACATCTCAAACCTATCGGTCATAAGCTTTGAGAATTCATCATTGAAAGCTTTGTTAGTAGAGCCAAAGATAATATCATCAACATATAATTGGCAAACGAAAAGCTCCCCATTGACCCTCTTAGTAAAAAGAGTGGGATCGATTAGCCCAACATCAAACCCACGGTCTACCAACAATTCCTTAAGGTGCTCGTACCAAGCTCTAGGAGCTTGTTTGAGACCATAAAGTGCTTTATCAAGCTTGTAGACATGGTTAGGAAAGTTGAGATCCTCGAACCCCGGGGTTGCTTAACATAAACCTCTTCATGCAAAGGACCATTAAGAAAAGCACTTTTCACATCCATTTGTTGTAACTTAAAGTTATGATGCGATGCATAAGCAAGAAGGATACGGATGGACTCAAGGCGAGCCACGGGAGCATAGGTTTCTCCAAAGTCAATTCCCTCAACTTGAGAGAACCCTTGAGCCACCAATCTTGCCTTGTTCCTCACAACATTTCCAAACTCATCTTGCTTGTTCTTGAATATCCATTTGGTGCCTATAACATTGCGGCACCCCTTTGGCTTCTCTACTAAGGTCCATACTTTGTTGCGCTTGAAGTTGTTGAGTTCTTCATGCATAGCTTCCAACCAATCCGAATCTTCAAGGGCTTCAAATACTTTCTTGGGTTCCACTAAGGAGATATAAGCATGATGATTGCTAAAGTTAGACAATTGCCTTCTTGTGGAAACCTTTGCCCTTACATCACCAAGAACCTTGTCATGAGTGTGTCCACGAAGTTCAAGGTTCCTATCTCTTCTTGCTAGACGACGGGCCTCGATCTCCTCCTTGGTTCTTCTTGGCCTTGGAGGTGTCACTTGATCAACTTGATCATTTGGGTCCCCGTCTTGACCTTCAACTTGAGCTTCCTCAATTTCTTCAGGTTGCTCATCCTCATGTGCTTGATCTTGAACAATATTCGGAGAATGGCAAGAGTTGATTGGATCCTCATTGGAGCCATCATGAATGCTTGGTTGATCTTGTCCTTGATCTTGTCCTTGATCTTGCACACAAGAGGGAGGGTCTTGTTCTTGTTCTTTGGGTTGGTGCATCATTTGCTTCACTAGGTAGGGTTTGTTGATGTTGAGAAGATGAGGGCTCCACCGTGGTAGAGCATAGTTCTTCCCGAGACGCCACACCGTGTCCCTCAATGGGGCGGAAAAATCCCACACCCATTCTTACTATGGCATCTTGAGGTATTTCATCACCTGCACAAACATCAACTTGCCCCACTTGGGAGCCATCATTTTCTTCGAACTTCACACTACAAGATTCAATGATAATCTTGGAAGATATATCAAAGATTCTATAAGTGTGAGATTCGGCACCGTAACCAACAAATATACCCTCCAAAGCTTTAGGAGCAAATTTAGATAAACGAACTCCTTTGATTTTGTAGAAACACTTACACCCGAACACCTTGAAATATGAGATATTAGGCTTGTTCCCGGTGAGTATTTCATATGGAGTCTTGTTCAAGCCCTTGCGGAGATAGAGCCGGTTAGAAGAGTGACAAGCGGTGGAGATGGCTTCGGCCCAAAAGTTATAGCGGGATTTATACTCCGCCATCATAGATCTTGCCATATCCATAAGAGTCCGGTTCTTCCTCTCCGCAACACCATTTTGTTGAGGGGTGTAAGCAGCGGAATATTGGTGACGAATCCCCTCATCACTAAGAAAATCATTGAGTGTATAGTTCTTGAACTCGGAGCCGTTGTCACTTCTTATTGCCATAATGAGGAGGTTGTGTTGGCGTTGCACCTCGGTGGCAAAGTCAATGAATATTTGTTGAGTCTCATCTTTCGTCTTGAGAAAGTAGACCCAAGTGTATCTTGAGTAGTCATCAACAATCACCAAGCAATGTTTCTTCGCACCAAGACTTGCATGAGTGACGAGACCAAAGAGATCCACATGAAGGAGCTCCAAGATCCTCTTGGAAGAGATGATAGTCTTGCTTGGATGCGGAGAGTCATGCATTTTGCCTTCAACACAAGCCCTACAAACACGATCTTTGGCAAAAGACACATTTTCCATTAGTCCCACAATATGGTTCCCCTTGTGAAGACTTTGCAAAGTTCTCATGTTGACATGGGCCAAGCGGCGATGCCACAACCAACCCACATCCGCCTTTCCGAATAGGCACATCGCACTTGACGTGGTTTTCCCCGAAAAGTCCACCACATACAAGTTGTGTTCGCGATACCCAACGAAAGAGACTTTTAGAGTCTTGCTCCACAAGAGGACCACAATATCATTATCAATAAAGACGGCGAAACCCATCTTGCCAAGGGCGGAAACGGAAAGTAAATTGTAACCAAGGGTTTTGACAAGCATGACATCCACAAGAGTAATGTTGTGTGCAACCACAACCTTGCCAAAACCCAATACCTCGGATGTAGAATTATCGCCAAATGAGACGGTGATGTTGTTTATGTTAGGCCTCAACTCCTTGACGAGGTTCTTGCCGCCGGTCATATCACTTGTACATCCACTATCAAGTACCCATTTTGAACCTCCGCATGGCATAGTCCTACATGAGATCAATTCTTGGATTTAGGTACCCATTTTTCAATGGGTCCTATTTTGTTAGCAACAAGGGTCTTTGGGACCCAAATAGACCAAACAACATAACCATCATATGGGCCAACATATTTAGCATAAACATCATCATAATAATCTTTAAATAAAACATAGTGAGGGTTAGCAATTCCCGCATCATCATCATTTATGGTTTTGCCCTTGGGGGCTTCACCATTAGTGATGGCTTTCTTCTTCTCTTGTGCGGGCTTGGCCTTTTGCTTGTTTGCCTTCTTTGCCTTGGCATTATAGCCAAGGCCCTCCTTCCCATTGTTTGATCTTTGCTTACTCAAAAGATCATCCAAGGAAAGATTACTTTGGGGAGAGGAGGCCTTAGCAAGTTCATCCTTCAACCTAGCATTTTCCTCAATAATATTTGCATGATCACAAGAAGAGGTAGAGGAACTAGGCACATCATATGAAGCAAGCCTAATTTGAAGTTGCTCATTTGACTTGGATAGGAGAGTGTATTCACTCTTCAAAGCTTTGTGAGCTTTGTCTAGTTCATCTAGATCCTTCACAAGTTTCTCATGATCAACACCAAATTGGGCCTTTTCCTTTTTAAGCACTTTAGTCTTAGCTCTAGCAAGATCTCTAGCTTTAGTGAGCTTGTTAATTTTATCTTGAGGATCTCCAAGATTTTCTAACCTCTCTTCAAGAGAAGCTATAGTTTCTTGACTTTCCTCAAGAGCATTTCTAAGAGCATGTAGTTCAAGAGAGTCTTCTCTCTCTATTTGGCATTTTTTCTCAAGAGTACCATTTAGTTGAGCCATACGAACCATGAGATTAGAAACATGCTTTTTAGTATTGCCTTGTAGGTTAAGAATGAAATCATCAAACTCTAGCATTTCTTGTTTCACTTTTAGACTAGCAAGATCAACCCCAAGATCACTTGAAATGTTAGGCATAGAGGGGTTAGGAGATGATACCTCGGAGGATTTAGTCATGAGGCAACTTTCTTCCTCCACATGAATGACCTCATTGGGGGATTCACTTGGTGATGAAGAGTTAGTGGAGAGCGAGGCAAGATCGACCAATCCATTAGAGGTTGCATCTTCTTCATCATCAACATCATCATCTCCGGAGGTATATTCTTCTTGAGTTGATAGCACAATAGATGTGTCCAAGGAGGACCTTGCCATGAAGCAATGTGCATTCTTGATATGAGGATTCTCATTGGGGGATTCAAATAGAGATGAAGAGGGAATGTTGGTGGTGACAATGGCGGCCACTTCCTTTGAGCTTTCTTCATCTTCATCATCACTAGAGCTTTCAACTTCATCGAAAGAATATTCTTCCCTAGTCACTAGCACAATTTTTGAGGGCCTCTTGCCCTTCTTGGTCTTGTTGTTGTAGAATTTCTTCTTGGGGGCTTTTGAATATTTGCCCTTTGAGTCTTTGCTCTTGTGCTTGGGAATGAGCCTTCCACCATGAGTCTCCCTATTCTCATAGGGGCACTCGGCAATGAAGTGGCGCTTGTCATCACAATTGTAGCAAGATCTTGTCCTTGGGCCCGAACTTGTGAACCCCCTTGAGTTGTTTCTCTTGATGTTGTCTTCCTTGGCCTTGGATGGGTCAACCCAAAAGGAGTTAGCATGGAATGCCATGTGGTCATGGTAGTGGTGTTCCAAGTCTTCCTGGATAGGACATACTCCAAGATGCCCTATAAGATTCTTGAGGAATCACTTCTTCAACGGAGTTGACCGCCAAGGCAAGGTTGGACCCTTTTGTCATCCCAAGAGCTCGATTGCGAGAATCATGAGAGTTTTGCTCAAGCACCTTGAGAGCTTGCATCTCGTGCACGACTTGTCGAGAAGTGAGAGATGGATAGCATTCTCTACCGACAAGAGTCTTGACGTCAATGGGTACAAACGACATCATGCATTCAATGTACTTCTCCTTGATCCAAGAGTCATTGATGTGGGTGGCACCAACAATCCGGAAGGAATCGGCAACGGTGAGAAGTCTTCCATACATGACTTCATGATCTTCATCCGGTAACCTCATGAATCCTTTGGCTTTATTCCGAAGAGCATTATACTTGTTCCTTCTCTTGCTCTCACTTCCAATGCAACTAGTGGCCAAACCATCCCAAGCTTCCTTGGCGGTGGTGAAATTCCGAACAAGAAACAAATCCTTTGTCCCCACACTAGTTTGAATCATGTGTAAGACGGTGTTGTTGAGTTGACTATCAACCGCTTCTCTTCTAGTCAACTTGTCGGGGTTGTATGGCTTGAAGCCTTCCATGATGATTCTCCAAAGTTCATTGGAGGCACTGTAAACATGAGAGCGAAACTCAAATTGCCAAGTATCGAAATTCTCAACGGAAAACTTAGGTGGGTCGCCCCGAATGTTCATATGGGGATGGGGAACCGGTATATCGGGAGATAGAAAAGGTGGAGCTACTCGATTGTAGCTCTCACCTCCACTAGTTCCCCTAGGAGATGCAATGGGAGCTTTGATAGTGTTTAAGTTATCACCTTCCACGGGTTTGGTAGAGAAGGGTAATTCTGAAGCATCTCCCTCTTCTGACGTACCCGTGTCCTTTACCTCTACAATGGGAGCCTTGGGAGGGACCAGAGTCAAAAGTTCGGCAATCATCTTTTTCATGCTTTCCATTTGGGCTTCCATGGAGGACTTCAACGAATTGAAGTCTTCCATGGAGACCGTCTTAGCGGCCCCTTCCGAGGGCTCCTCGTTCGGCATACTCTTAGGCGATTAAGCCCGAAATAAGAGCCGAGACTCTGATACCAATTGAAAGGATCGTATGCCGCACCTAGAGGGGGGGTGAATAGGTGCTAACCAATTTTTAGTTCTTTTTCAATTTAGGCTTGACACAAAGGTAAATTCTCTAGATATGCAACTAAGTGAATTTACCTATATGACAAGATAAGCAACTAAGCAAGATATAGCTACGCAATATAAGAGATAGAATAGGATAGAGGTAACCGAGAGTGGAGCACGCGATGACACGGAGATGATTCCCGTAGTTCCCTTCCTTTGCAAGAAGGTACATCTACGTTTGGAGGAGTGTGGTTGCTATGAAAGCCAAACCAACAGCCACGAAAGCTTCACTCGGATCTCCCGGTGAGCAACGCCACGAAGGCCTAGCCCACTTCCACTAAGGGATTTCCTCGAGGCGGAAACCGGGCCTTTACAAGGTTCTTGGAGCACACATCCACAACCGAATTGGAGGCTCCCAAATCTGTAACAATACAACAATCAACAACAACACATCAACACAAATCAACTAGGGAACCAAATAGGAACACTAGCATGAGATCCCTCAAACAAATGAGGGGGAAATGAAAAACGCTTCGGTGAGGATGTAGATCGGTGTCTTCTCCTTCGAATCTCCAAAGATCAAGAGCTTTGGTTGGGGGAGGAAGGATATCTTGCAAATCTTGTGTTTCTTGAGGTGGCTCTAATGGAGGTGAAGCTTGGCAGATTTCTTGTGCAATGATTGAGCAAAGGGGAAGGAAGAAGAAGAGGGGTATAAATACCCCTCCCCAAAATCCAGCCGTTGGGGCTTCGGGGGGGCCGGATATTCCGGCCTAAGTAAGGGCCGGATAATCCGCCCCGGATAATCCGACCTCGTGTACAAAACCGGGACAATGTCCGGCCAAATATCCGGCCTCTATCCGGACAAGCTTTTCTTCGAGTCCTTAGCCATTTTCGAGGGGGCCGGATATTTCCGAAATGTCCGGCCCGGATAATCCGGCCTTGGGACAAAACCGGGACAATATCCGGGCAAATGTCCGGCCCCTATCCAGAAGCATACTGAGCCGCAATTCCTCAAGTCCTTAGCCGAAAAACTGGGGGCCGGATATTTTGGAAATATCCGGCCCGGATTATCCGGCCTGATGATCTTTTTGCTGTTTTTTTTGACAGAACTGACCACATCCAACACACATACAAATGTATCTATATAATCCCTATACCACTTAAACAAACATTAGTGTATCACATACACTGCAAACACACAAAACATAATATGAGAGATGTTCTTTCAATCTCCCCTTTTTTGGTGTTTGATGACAATATACAGATTTGCAAGAGAATCACTATAGAGACAAGCATGATGGCAAAAACATAGAGGCACTCCCCTACATGTGTGCATATAAGTAATTTGCATTTGAATACAAATACACAACACATAGGAGCGAGGTGCCTCAACACAAGAGGTATCCAACATGAGCTCTAACAAGAGACATAGACAAATATGAAGCTGATTCATGGCACGAAGGCACAATGTGAAACAAGCGTCTTTGCCACCGTCGCCTATCCCGATTTGTGGTAAAACTGAACTGAAATAAGTACATGTAAGGAAGGCTTTGCGGTTTAATAATAAATACTTAATCTCCCCAATAAGAGGTAAAAGTTAGGCTGATCATAGTGGTAAGTATCATGTAGTAGTATCATGCATATGATACTACTACATGATACTATCTCTATAGTGGGTAGTATTATGGAGTAGTATCATAGTCATATTATATTTATTGTTTTTTAGAATCTCAATGCAAATTTGTGTATAAGTTTTGTTTAACATCAACTTTTCTCGTTGTTTGCGCTATGATACGGTATCTACCTATGTTACTCTAATCTCCTCTCTCCTCATTAATTAGCTGCCACATCAGCATTTTTGTGGGACCAATGTGCATGATACTAAGTATTACTTAAAATTTATAAAGATTGTTTGTATAAAATTAACATCATTAGAAAATGTTTTTCAATACGAATCCAACGATACTAATTACATATAATATAACCAAGATTTTGTTGCTCAATTTTTATGATCAAAGTTTGTCTTAAAATATGCGTGCGCCTTATTCCTTGGGACGGAGGTAGTATGATACAAACACTATAGCTTATGCAAGGAGAATTGGGATTTAAATTCTTCTGTTTCCTCCTTCTATTGATTTGGATCGAGTCTTTCCTCTGCAGGTGAAGGTTTCAGCTGGCTGGATGAGTGCGATGTCCTTGCTTCCGGCGTGGCGTGATGCTTCCGTTCTGGTCTGTGGCTGGGTGCTGGCCTACTGGGCCTGTGGTTGGAGACTGGGTGTCATGGTTTGCTGTCGGACGGAGTTGCTGCTGCGATTGGATGCTGCATGTCTGTTTGTTACCCGTGGCTTATTTGCGTTTTTTTTTCCTATTTTGTGGCTGATTATTTGTCCTTGCTAAGCCACACTGGCCTCCGCGTGTTAGGAAGTTATAGTCGTTCATGGGATGTTTTTTTTTTGTGTTGATCTGGTCCTGGCTTTCTACATGTAGTGTATGATGGGAATATAGTTTATGGTCATTTACAAGGCATAAGAATGCATCTTGTGGTGATCTGGGTTGGTAGGGCACTAGGACTCTCTAAGCAGGCATGAAAACTATGTCTAGGTGGTATATGGTGTCAACTTATCTTACCTAGAAACAAGTATTTTGCTCATTACCATCGTTCATGATTTTGTCTCGCATTGATTCTGGCTGTTAGAATCCTCTAGATGGTTAGGAAAACTTTTGGAGGTGCCAGGCTTGGCTGTTGTGTTACTATTTCAGCTAGGTTAGAATTTTAGGTTGTCAAGTTGTGTGCCATGATGCTATGCAGGATGGTGCGGTCTGTCTAGCCAATTGATCTCATCAGAGAGAAGGGGCGGTGTGTTTTGAGTCCAATGATAGAGGTCGTTAATGTAGCATATTTATCTGTTATGTATCTGCATGTCGCGAAAGTTAGTGAATGATGTTGAGCTAGCCGTTTTGTTTCTGCTGTGTGCGTGTTCACACTAGGTTCTTGAGGGTAAGAAATTCAGCTATAGAATTGCAGTCAACGATTGGTGATTCTGTGGTTTTACGAACCTTCCAGGATCCGGAGTTTCGTCCCTGGGCTCCCGCGACGCCCAGGGCGAAACCGTAAACACCGCGCCGCCAAAGCCCCCTCCCTCCTCTCTCCTCCTCGCCGCCGTCGGAAGGCGCCGGCCGGGCAAAGCTCGGGTGCGTCGGCGGCGGCGGGGCCGACCCCTTCACCTCCGCGTGGTGGTGGCGGCGCGGGCCGTGACGGCCGGCGGAGGCGCCGCGTTGGGCGTTGGGCGCGGGGGTGCGGTCGCTGCGGCGACGGTGCGGTGGCTTCGTGGCGGGTGCGGGTGCGGGCTCGTGGCGGCGGCGGCTGCAGCTTCGGGCGACGCGAGCTCCTCTCTCGACGGGCTCGGGAGGTCGAACGAGGTCGTCCCGACGGCGAGTCGGTGGCCCTCTTGGCCGATGGCGACCCCGTGTGCCGCCCCAGGCTGGGATCTGGCGCCTCACGGGCCGGGCAGGGGCCCGGCCCTTCTGAGTCTATCCAGCCCCGATTTGGACGGGATCTCCATCTCGGTGGGCGTGTGTTGCGGTCAGGTGCGGTGTGCTGCCTTGGTGGCAAGCTTGGCCGGCGGCGGTGGCCTGCCGGTGTTGGGGAGGGTGCTGGGAGGCGTGCTGGCAGGCAGGGGCCTGGTGCCATGCGAAGCCATCGTCTTTCGTCCCGCGATCTGGTGTTGCCGGCAGCCACGGGGGCTGTTGGTCTACCGATCCTCGGGAGGTGCTCTCTCCAGTCAGGTTTGATGCTTCCAGGCAGGGGGTCCGGGGTACTCGCTGCGAAGGTCTACTCGTTCTCATCCTTTTCTCCGTTGAGCTATGAGCTGGGACGCCGGGGCGGTGGCCCTGGAAGGTGTGTTTGAAGGTGGCCCTGGGAGAGACCACTTTCCATTATTCAAAAATTGGAACCACCAAAAACTTGAATTGATTTATATGTGGTGCATAGTATTAATGCATATATGTGTGGTATTGCCATGATGCTTGTTTGATATGTTACCAATGCTTCTAAACCCTAAACCTTGATCTTTGAAGTCAAAAAAAAAAAAACAAAGCAAAAGAAAAACAAAATAAAAGAAAAAGACATATGAGAGCAAATATCCATTTTGCAAATCTTGGCCTAAGCCATTTCTACTTTGTGTAAATGGTTTGAAAATATCAATAAACTCATAATAATCACTTTTGAATCAAAGAAACACAAAACCAATCAAAAGAAATATAAAAACCAAGTGACATGTGATAATGGTCAAATCTGCCATTTTTAACATGTTACCTACTGTGGTGACCGGGCATACCACTGCATGGTGTAGTATGCAAGTCTGATATAACACCAATGAAACATCGTTCCACTAGTATTATATCGCTCAGAGTGGTACAACAGAAACATATGCGGGTCCAAGGCATGTCTATAGAATTACAACATTGACTCTGTTACATAAGATCATCACCGCCTCCTACTTTACAATGAGGTAAAACTGCAAATAAATTCCAGAAGAACGACTCGTAGTCTAGTCTTATCTCGAACTCTATTTGTAGAGTATTTAACTAGCTATAGAGGCTAAGAATAGATTCTAGCTAAGTAGGAGTTAGGTCATATTCAGATGAATGTGATTCTTTAATCTGGCAATATGAATCATCTGGGGACTACTCAACTAGCTCTCTATATGCTATTATTAACTTTGGAGGGGTTACCCCTATTCATATCCCCGTTGTTTGGCAACTTGTCATACCCCCAGAGTGCATGTGCTCCTTTGGCTTATGTCTCCTAACAAACTCATGACTAGAGAAAATTTGCTAAAAAGAAACATGAATAATTAAACCTGTTTGTTGCATCTTTCTGCTCTGAAGATGAAAGTGTTGATCATATTTTCTTCAAATGCATTGTGGCTAGGCAAATTTGGTACATTATTTCTATTTTCTTTAACATTTAGTTGGAACATGATTATCCATCTATTGCTAGGTTTTGGGTAGCTAATAAGAAAAACCCAGTTCTTAATTATGTCTGTGCTGCCACACTTTGGTGCATTTGGAAATTTCGTAATGAGATGATCTTTAACGGGCAATCTTGGCTTAATTTGCACCAGATTCTTCGGCTGATTTTGCTTTCGATCAGAGGGTGGAAGATCATCTTCAAGGACTTGATGCTTCCTCTCGTCGATCGCTTATGCGAGCATGCATCGAAGGAGTTGTCTGTGACCTTCAGAATTCAGAGTGACTAAATGAAGGTCAACCTCGTTAGGGTTCTTGCCAACAACCAAGAAGAAGGCGCCCACTGGGACCTAGGCTACTCCCACCTCAACATTGGAAGCATCGATATGCATCTCTCGTGAGCTTACTGAAGCTTGAAACCAATTGTCATTCGTTGGAATCAGCTCCTGCACATCGTTGCCCCTGCTTGAGAAGGATCCCTAAAAACATCTAAGGTTTTTGCCTAGTCTTTGTTCTGTTTTAGCTTTAGCTTTTGTAGCAGCTACTGTTACTTGACAAAAAAAAAAAACTCTTAATTTTCGTAATAACTGAACCTCGGGCTAGTATTATGGTTTCGTTGATTTTATCAATGGAATCGGGGAGGTTCTCCTTGTTGATTAAAAAAAAAACTTCTTTCATTAACCAAACCACTGTACACTTTGCTGAAAACATATATATACAACTCAATTTTTTTTTTTTGCGAAACACAGTACAATCAAAGACGCTCATACATACAGAGATGTCTTACAGCAATCGATACGACACTACCGGCGTAATACATGGTCGGCGTGGCGGAAAAGGAAGTATGCCCCCCGCGTACGGCCATCCGGAGAAAAGAAAGCGTGTCCTTCCTCGGTTCCTCCGACTGGCTAAGCCCTAAGCTATCAGGAGCGAGTTTTTTTTGTTTGATTTGAGAGAGAAGGAGCGAGTTGGAGAAAGGAAATAAGCAAAACAAAAAGTGTTGATCAAACCCATCCCCCTTTCCATCACCAGTCCGCCCCTCCCTCCTCGGCCAGCCGTCGTGCCTCTCCCCGCCGCCACCTCTCCTCTCCCCATCTCCGCCGCTCCTCCAGCGCGCAGTTTTAGATCTGCTGAATCCGGCATCGCCCTCCTGCCTCCGGAAAGGAGCCCCCGACCGCCGTCGGAGAGGAGATCTCCGTCGGCTCCTCGTTTCGTCCCCGACCTCCTCCCTCCGTCCCCAACCTCCTCGTCAAGCAGCAGGTTCCTACCCACTCTGGCCGGATTGCGCGTAATCCTTGCAGTTTTGACTCTTCCCTGTATACTTGTAGGCCTTGTTTACTTGGACCCGGTATTCTCGCCCACGGGGTCAGACGAGAGAGAGGCGACGCGACGGCGGCGGGGAAAGGAGACGGCGGCGGGGACTGAACGAGCAAACCTCGACGGAGACGGCGAGATCCTGCTCCGGCGACTGGTCCGCTGTAAGTCCTCGCGCCTCCTCCCCCTTTCCCATCCTCCCTAGCTAGGGTTTCGTGGTGTCGCCGCCGTTCGTGACGGAGCTCCGGGAGCTTGCAGGGAGTGGGGCATGTACACGCAGGTGGTGTAGCGGGGCACCGCCCAGAACTGATCCCTACAATGATCTTCTGGCATTAATTCAGCTTAGCCATGCCATCAACTATTGTAGGCAATAGGGTGTGTAGGAATCAGGCTCAAAAGAAGGGAACTAGGAAGATCAGGTTCCTTAGGTTCATATGAGCATCAACTAACTCACTAGCAAGTGCGTGTTGGAAGAATGTTGCACTTGTCATCTGTCATGGCTACAAGTAAAAATCCTTGAGGTGCACTATGTCCTGCTTGAATCATGTCCCTAAGCACACACCCACGCTTCAGAAGAATTTGTTGTAATTAGCACATTTATGTCTTGAAATGCTACCAGACACATTAGGGAAACATTAACAAACAAAAAAAAAACCTTGTACAAGAGGAGAAAGGGACTCAATACTCTTTTTTATTTATTTCCTGAACTCAATACTATCATGTATTTTTTCTTCAAAGAAACGATAATAAACTTCACTGTTATGTTTACTGGCAGCGGCCACAAACCATCTCCCTGCTTACCCTCAAACCGACGTGAGTGACCGCGGCACTAGATCTATCAGCGTCCTCTCGCACCTAGCGTCCTTCGCATCTGCTTGAGCGGCAGCAAACCAAGGTAAGACGCCCAGTTCCATCTCATCGTCCGTGTAATATTTTGTTACTAGTCCAATATTTTCCTTTCATACTAATTTGTTAGTTTGTTCAATTCAGGGATGATGAATCGAGGTCGACAACCTCGTGGGAGAAATCGTGCTTGGGGAAATCGTGGTGCTCAGAACCCCCCTCCTGCTCAGAACCCCCAGAACCCCCCTCCTGCTCAGAACCCCCTTGCTGCTCAGAACCCCCAGAACCCCCCTCCTGCTCAGAACCCTCCCCCTGCTCTGAACCCAAACCCTCCCCTTGCTCAGAACCCAAACCCTGCTGCTGCGAACAATGGCTTTTTGCAGTGGTCCCAGGGGGTTAATCTAATCGACAGTAAGGAACTTTATTTCGGAGACCCTGCGGTTGTCGGCACCGATCCTGGCTGCAGGTATTTGAGGAGCGCATACTGTTTCTTTATTGATCAGTCTGCTTTAGGATGTTGCTGGAAAGGTGCTTTCTCGGACCAGGATTTTTTGTCTGTTAATGGCCTCTTTACCATGACTATACCATCGGTAGCAACAACACAAAATCCCTTTGCTGATCTGTTGATTGATTTGGAAGCTTTGGGTAATTCACTTCTTCCACACTACCGCGACAATAGAGGAGTCCCTGCATTGTTCACGGACCATTTACACTACATAGTCACAACGCCACCTCCATTGGTTGTTCTAGCGGGTGCAACCGTGTTTCAAGCCAGATTTAGATTGCTTATCCGCTATCACTTTTCTTATGCACCGATAGCTGCAGTTAGAGCACTCTTCGCATCGCTCGCAAATGCCCACAAGTACCTTGGACATCGTGATGCTCAGCAACTCGAAAATCTCCTAGATCAAGCTTGGGTAGATCTTAAGATGGTTGTTTGGCGCAGTAAGTTGCTGGATAATCCTTTGTTTTATGAGCTCTTGATGTTCACAAACATGCGGACAAACCAGCGTCAGTTAGGATATACTGAGCAGCCTGAGGCACTGTACAGATTTGGGCGCAATGACGATATGCACGCACCTGAAGAAACTTTGGTGAGTACATTATATTAAAAAAATATCTTAGCTTTTTTTAGGTGAGGACCCCAATCTTTTAGGGCGTTGTTTTAACTATTGTATTCGTTTTATGCAGCTTCGTACCCCTGCTCCGCAAGTCCACCGTACATTACCTCCCCAAGGGGCTGGTCATGATATCTGGGCATACGATCCTGCTCGGTTGAATAGATGGAAATGGGAGCCGAGGCCTGCGAAAGGATCATGGAATTGGCCAATCGTGCCCATCGATCCTGCTTGGATAAGACGGTGGGGAAATAAAGCGCCTAATTTAAATCCACAGGCACCGGCAACAACTTTTAAAGCTAATGTTAGTATTATCGTTCTTTAGCTGCATCTATTTGATTTGGTGAATAAATGTGATTTGGAACTTACGCACAAAGTATTTTTGATCGCAGTCTTATAATGTACTCATAGAACAACAGATGGATGACCCAAACCAACCTACCCTTATGTTAGCCAAGATATTTGGAGTGTACTTCGCACACGCTTCAGCGCTTATCCTTATACATCTGCAGGCGACCACGGCACAATAGTACGCTCTTTTGGCTTCCCCTTTCCATAAATAGCTTGGAAATTAATTTCTTAAATAATAGTTTTGTTTCCTTTTTTTTATATAGCATTGATGTGCCTTACGAGCTGTACCGGAGGTTGGTGGACTCGAGTGTACCTGTAGTGTAAGGTCGAGTAGGTCTTTGAATTTGATCATGCACGATGGTTGCTGTGAATCAAGGCAGACGTCATCACAAGTCATTGCAAAGGTTGCATCCATTGAGATACCCCGTCGGGAATGGCAAGACCTCATTGCCAAATTGCTGGGCAACATGACGCAGCAGGGGGCATCTGCGCCACTAAAGCAAGCAACCCTAGAGGCGTTGTGGTATGTGTGTGAGGAGATTCCTCCTGAGCACTTGGTGCAGGATCAAGTCAATGCAGTTCTCACTGCAGTTGTGCAGGGAATGAACCAGACAGAGCTATGAAGTCCGTCTTGCAGCAGTCAAAGCTCTATATAATGCTCTTGATTTTGCTGAGAGCAACTTTGCAAATGAGATGGAGAGGACCTTTATAATGAAGGTCATTTGTGATACAGCTGATCAGGCAGGCAGCCTTTGAATGCCTTGTTGTGATCGCATCCACATATTATGTGGACTTGTCTCCTTATATGCAAACTATATTCAATCTGACAGCTAATGCTGTGAAAGGAGATGAGGAACCAGTTGCGCTTCAAGCTGTTGAGTTCTGTAGCACTATTTGTGAGGAAGAGATTGAACTCCAAGAGGAATATGAGGGATCTGATGATGCTAACTCAACTGTAAATTATCGCTTCATTGAAAAGGCTCTCCCTTCACTTGTTCCAATGCTGCATTCTGTTAAAGCAAGAGGAAGATCAAGAGCAAGATGATAATGCTTGGAACATTTCCTTGAGTGTTGGAACGTGCCTTGGACTTATTGCTAGAACTGTTGGCGATGCAATTGTCCCACTTATGATGCCGTTTGTGGAGGCTAACATCACAAAGCCGGATTGGTGTTGTCGTGAGGCGGCCACTTTTGCATTTGGTTCTATCCTTGATGGCCCCTCCCTTGAGAAACTTGCTCCCCTGGTACAAGCTGGACTTGATTTTTTGCTCAACACAATGAATGATCCAAACAGCCAGGTAAAGGACACCACTGCATGGTCTCTTTGGCGAGTATTTGAGCTTTTGCATTCTCCATGCAGTTCAAATCCAATCATATCGAATGCGAACCTTCCTCGTATCATGACCGTGTTGCTAGAGAGTAGCAAAGATGTTCCAAATGTGGCCTAGAAAGTCTGTGGAGCCATATATTTCCTTGCCCAAGGTTATGAAGATGCAGAGGCGGTCTCATCTTTGCTTACACCTTTTCTTCCTAATGTTATAGCTGCTCTCCTTACTGCAGCGGATCGTGGTGACATGACCCATTTCAGGCTTCATTCATCTGCTTATGAAGCGCTGAATGAGATTGTTAGAGTCAGCAACATACCTGAAACTTCAAGCATCATAGGGCAGTTATTGCAAGAGATTATGAGGAGATTGAACCTTACCTTTGATCGCCAAATAGATACATCTGGTGTTAAGGAGAAGCAAAGCGATCTGCAGGCTTTGCTGTGTGGTGTATTGCAGGTCATTATCCAGAAACTGAGCAGCTCAGATGTGAAGTCCATAATTGCTCAGACTGCTGATCAGTTGATGTTGCTGTTCTTCCGCGTCTTTGCTTGCCACAGTGCTACTGTACATGAAGAAGCAATGCTTGCAATTGGTGCTCTTGCTTATGCCACTGGTCCAGATTTTGTGAAATACATGCCTGAGTTTTTCAAGTACCTTGAAGCAGGCTTGCAGAATTATGAAGAATACCAAGTATGCTCCATCTCTGTAGGGGTGGTTGCTGATATTTGCCGTGCCTTGGAAGATAAGATTTTGCCCTTCTGCGATGGAATTATGACCGTTCTCAAGGATCTCTCGAACTCACTGCTAAACAGGTCTGTGAAACCTCCAATTTTCTCATGCTTTGGAGACATTGCTCTTGCCATCGGTGAAAATTTTGAGAAATACCTGCTGTATGCTATGCAAATGCTTCAAGGAGCGGCTGAGCTTCTTGTTGTTTTGGATCCAAGTGATGAGGATATGGTTGATTATGGTAACCAGCTCAGACGTGGCATATCGAGGCATACTCTGGCATATTACAGGGTATCAAGGGCGCAAAGGCTCAGCTGATGATATCATATGCAGGCCATCTATTGCAGTTCACCGACGCTGTCTACAAAGATAGTAGCAGGTGCATGTCATTTCTTTTCCCTTATTACATGGGCGATTGGTCCTGTTCCTTAACATCATGTGTATGTGTGTTTTACTTTCAGGGATGATAGCGTGACAAAGGCTGCGGTTGCTGTCCTGGGAGATCTTGCAGACACACTTGGCCCTATCTCCAAGGATCTGTTCAAGAGCCACCTCTTCCATGTTGAGTTCTTGATGGAGTGCCAAGATATGGACGACGAAGTCAGGGATACGGGGTCGTAGACCCAGGGAATGATAAACCAGGCAATAGTTTCTTAGTACTCCCTCCGTCCCACGGAAACTGTCGGACGGACGTTTTTTCAAAAAGACCCTCCACGAATTCCTGACAAGCATGTGAGTCTCTCCTCTCCACCATCTTCGTGTCCCTGTCCGCAGCGTCGCCCGCCGCTCTCTGTCGCTGGCCACCACGCCGCATCTAGGACCGGTTCCTCTCCCGCATCCACCATCGCTCCCTCCCGCAGCTCTGCAGCCTCCATTAGGTGGATCGGAAAATTGGACTTTTTCGACGGATCCACCGTAGCTTCCCAACGACGCCGAGAAGAGGAGATAGAAGCAACAGGGAGGCCGTGCGCCACCTCTATGCACTGGATTTGAAGGCAAGGTCTGCGCTCCCCACCGCGTCGACATCCAAATCCAAAGGTCCAAAATTTTTCCGCGGAGGTGGCGGGGACGGCAAGGTTCTCTTCAAGCTGGCCGCCGCCAAGGTCAACCGCGCCGACACGGTCCAGCAGCAGGGCAAGTACCCGCCGCCGCCCTACGCCTCCCTCTACCCGGGACTCGAGTGCTCCAGCACCATCCTCAAGCTCGGGGCCAACGTGCCCCCGCGCTGCATCGTCCGCATCCAGGTGAGGTCGCTGACATCCTTTTCCCCAAATTTATCCCCCATGGTGATTGCTGTTCCTGTGGCATGCGATGCCTATTTCTGTGGATGATCTTCTTAGTCTCTGCCTTTTGGTAGCAGCAAATGATCTTCAATAGAAATTTCGTAGTCATAAGTTTTCAGTTCTTAATTTGAGGTATTTTCTTCAAATTGGATTATTGAGTACAGCTTAGGTGCTTAACTTTGACAGTAACAAGCAGGAAGGAGCTTCAGTTGCTCACATGAGATGCGAAGTGGGCAATCCTTCCTCAGGTTGGAAGATGTTCATCCTAAAGTAAACCAATTTAGGCAAACAAGAAAGGTCTGGATTTTGCATCAGATTCCTATTGTGCGAGAACACAAACAGAATATATGCAACATTTGCGGGATGGTCAATGGTACTTCTAATATTTCTAAGTGCATTCTTCATGCAAGCATCTCGTAATGGCAATGATCTATGGTTGACTTACAGGGTTGATACCAGCACATTTACCAAAAATACAAGATTTTATCTGGTAAGAATGTTAGTTCCATCAATGAGGATGTTAGTTCCCATGCATGCTACCAAAACTTGAATCTGTGGATATCTGTAGCTTCAGAATCATTTTTCACTCACCTGATGGCATCAAGTTAATACCATTAACCACCAATTGGTCCCACTGACACTAAGATAGTGTTACTGTTAACTACTTGACTAACAATAAAATTTCCCTGTAATGAAATTGACGAATTGAGTCCAGTTTCTCTGGTGTTGCACTGCAGTTTGCAGCTTCCTCACACATGACATACAGTATAACCATAGTTAACTGTACTGACACTTACCTTCCTCTGTTTATTTATTGTGTCGGCTTATAATTTCAGGCAAGTCATGAGCAAGAGATGCCGCTCTTAATGCCATATAATCACTGCTGCTAGATATTGGAATAGAGAGAGCTACAGGAATCGTGTGAAATATCACTGGGGGTTCTGATTTGACTTTGTTTGAGGTCTGCTCCATCTTTTTTCCAGTGTTTTGTTCACGTCATGCATTGTTTGATGAACTTATTTTTTGTAGGTTTCTCTGATGGCATATTATATGATTGTAAAGTTGTCATACATCTAATATTACATCAATAACATTAAACAGAAAAGTTTCTACTACTAGGATACATAGTATTTTGGTTGATTCATACACGCCAATATTAATACAAGTGGGTATGATAATGACTAGGAAACAGACATCTAGAATTTGTGGTTTAGCAGCTTGTTTTCCTTGGAAATAGACCAAGTGGCCTTATTTTAATTGCTTTGTTTTTTATGGGTGTTTCTCTGAGGTTCATGTTGATTGATTTTGAGTGATCCCACAGAAGACAAGGCTTCGGAGGAGTTTGATGTCCAATTAGACTGTCTTCTACTATCTCTGTTCAATTGTTTACCCTGTAACATCATTAACTTATTGTCACCTAACATGTTTACCTGCATTTACAAACACAATATAGCAAAGTGGCATGCACTTCAAATAAGCCTTTACCTTCTATATATTAAACAGTGGAAACAAATCGTTATAATGAGCTGCCTCTCTGGCTCTCTCCAACATGAACACAATGTTTTCAGACTTAACCATGTTAATATACAAGGTTGATTCAATTGATTAAACAAATTCTTCTATGTATTGACAAAGATTACCAAAGATGCTCATGGATTCAATTACTTAGGGAAAAGATGGTACACAAATCAGAGTATTTGGAAGAAAGGCGTCCAGGCTTTACTCTTGTTGCTGCACCAAGAACAATCTTGCCAGAAGATGTGACAGAACCAACAACAGGGATCAAGTTCCCTACCCTTCTTGAGGACAATTCAAACCCACTGCATTACCTTCTTCAGGTAACAGTTCAGGACTATTTAGGTGGTCCTTATCTCACACCTTATCTAAATCTTAAGAATGTGAACTGAAAAGTTGAACTGAAACTCGAGTTTAAACTGCAGTAGCTTCTTCAGGTAACAGTTCAGGACGACGACGATCTTGTCCAGGGAGCCGAGGACCTCACCGTCGAAGCAGCTGGCGGCCTAATGGCGCGGGGAGGAGGTCGAGCCGTCGCGACAACGATGAGCTCAGAGGCAGGGCCGCGATGGCGTCGAGCTTGTAGGGTGAAGCGGCGGCAGCAGCAGGAGGCGCGATGGCGTCGACCTTGTGAGGGAAGCGGTGAGGCAGAGCTCCTGGTCGAGCCGAGGAGGAGAAGGAAGAGGCGGAGATCCTCCTCTACGCCCCACCGGCGAAGCTGCTACTCCGCGCCCCACCGGCGGAACTCCTTTGCGCCCCACCGGCCGAGCTCCTGGTCGAGACGAGGAGGAAGCAGACGTCCTGGTCAAGCGGAGGGAGCTGCGAACCCAGAGACGGAGCTCCTCCTTTGCGCCCCACCGGCGGAGCTCCGGCGTACTGCGGCGGACGGCGAGGGACGGACGGAGATTGTCAGCCACAGACGCCATCTTTGATTTTAAGTTTAAGGACCTGATTGGGAAAGAAATATAACTAGAGGGGGGGTTTTCGTAAAATTGTATTTGAACTAACCGTCCGACAGTTTCCGTGGGATGGAGGGAGTATGAGAAATTATCTTGCTTTGTCTTTTATGGCGGATGTTCTGTTTTGTTGCTGCGCCAATGCTTGTTTGGCGCAGATGAACGGAAGGATATCAAAGTATATGTAGCGTCAGTGGTAGGAACCTTGTCGTAGGTGTATCCTGTGTTGCTTATTTTCAGTCTGTCAAGTCGTTATGCGTCACATTTTCAGTGTGTCAAGTTGGTATGCGTCACATTTGACGGCAGTGGGATATGGGGGTTATGGCATTGGACGTCTTGAACAGCTAAATTGTTAAATGTATTCTACTCTGTGTTCATCCATGCTATCCTGCTTGATGTTACTGTTTTTTGCAGTATAATGTTCTTATCATGCTTTTGTGGATTGAACTATGTCCGAGCTGTGTTTAATGAAATTTCTGCAGTTTATGAGTTGCACTAATGCAGCTGCTGCACTAATGCAGCTGCTGCACTCAGGACCTCAGGTAAACATACCGGTACAAAATCTGGAGATTTATTTAGTCATATTTGCAACAAGCAGCACTCTGCGACACCAAGTAGCAATGTTTCGAACTGTTCATATATACATGTGGAGAACGAACACTTCTGGCAAACAAGCAGCAAGGCAACTGAACGCTCTGCACACTCTTCAGGCGGCCTCTGTGGAGATGATCTCCAGCTCGGCCCACCATAGCGGCGACACCTTGGGGGTGGCTGCGTCCGGTGGCATGGCGGTGATCTCCCTCAGCCGCCTCGCGACCTTTGTCATTGTCGGCCGCCGCCTCGCCTCCCGGTCGGTGCAGGACCGTATCACGCCGTCCAACTTGTTCATGGTGTCGGCCTGGAGAGGCGCGTTCCTGCTAGGATCCCTAGTTCCTGCTTAGGCCGGGGTCCGTCACGTCCCTCAGCTGCCTCTCCCCTCTGAGGAAGCTCGCCGCCCAGCCCTCGAGCAGGCCACCGTCTGACGCCGTGAACCTGCCGGACATGATCTCCAGCAGCACCATGCCGTAGCTGTACACGACGCTCTCCTTGTCGGACATGGGCGGGGACTTCAGGCTCGCCATCTCCATCTCCTTGGTGGTCGACGAGGCCTCGTCGGAGCAGAAGAAGACGTCGGCGATCTTGGCGGCGAAGTCGTCGGTGAGGTAGACGGTGGACGTGTCGAGCGTCCCGAGGATCTCCGGCGGGCTCAGCTGGTGCATGTGCTCAGGCAGTAGGCGATCCCCACTGCCACTCGCAGCCGCGTCGGCCAGTCCAGGTGACCGTCTTCCCTCACTGCAGCAAACCATATCATTGTGCTAAAACTCATGGATGGATGTGTTGTGGACGAAACTCCAGTAGGTAGAGCATCTCCACTCGTCCCCCCGAACAGGTCCCCGGCCATTTTTACATCCGGACGGCGTAAATCGGCCCAGTCGCGCCCCCGGTTCCTCGTTTTCGTCCGGATTTGGCCCTTCATCCATCCGGCGAGCCCACGCCATCCCCGGTCCCCCGGGGCGCGCTCGGGGACTCCGGACGAAAGATTTTGGCGCGAAACGTCGTGTGGACCCGCGTAGTCGGCGATAGGAAAACCAAATCCTGTCGATTTTCCCTCCAATTTGCTTGCATATCCCCATTCTCTCCCGCCGAATTTGATCATTCTCCTCGTCTTCCAGTTCCAGTTCCCGGCGGCGTCTTCTCGTCCACCACCGCTCTCCTCCTCGTCTTCTCGTCCACCACAATGCCGCCGAAGGCGACGACGAGGAAGCCGGGGGCGAAGAAGGAGCGGCCGCCGGGCATGACGAACGCAGAGTGGACGGCGGACGAGAAGCGGCGCGAGGTGGAAACATGCGGCAGGGCGGAGAGGGTGAAAAAAGCCGCCGCCAAGAGGGCGACAGCGGCGGCCCAGGACGAACAAGCGAGGAAGATCAGCATGGCCATGAGCGGCGGCGGCGGCGCCATGTTCCCCGGCCAATGGCCGGCGCAAGGTACAAGTAGTTCCCCGTCGTCCTTCTCCCCTTCGATGTACTCGCCGTCGCCGCCTGCCATGTTCCAAGAGGGCGCCTACGCCCAACCGTCCAGGTTCACGCCGTCGCCGCCCGAGCTTGACGTCAGCATCGGCGACCAGTTCGAGGGCAGCTCGCCGGTCATGCGACGAGGGCCGCTCCCGTTCGGCGCGATGGCGGCGCCGAACGAAGAGGAGATCCACGAGATGATCACCTCCGGCTCCATGGCCGCCGCTGCGAGCCCGGGGTTCTTCATGGCCGCCGCCGCCGCGAGCCCGGGGTTCTTCACGCAAGAGGAGGCGAGGGCGACGGCAGCTGTGGCGGCGCGCAACGAGCATCGGGAGGATGTTGCCGACGGAAGCCAAGCCGTCGAAGAAGAAGACGAAGAAGAAGAAGAAGAAGAGCCAACTCAAGCCGCCGCCAACCTGTCGAAGGGGAAGAAGAAGAGGAAGAAGGAGTCGCCGCCTGCCGAACCGCGTATCAAATGGACGCCAAAGGAAGAGGAGTGCCTCGCCGAAGCTTGGATGACCGTGTCCACGAACGGCATAAACGGGGCCAATCAGTCGTTCGACACATATTGGCTTCGAGTGAGGCAGGCGTACGAGAACGCAAACTCGTCGATCCCTACTTCAACAAGACGAACATGAACGTGTACCGGGGAGACAAGGCAATGGCCACCCATTGGGGGATCATGCAGACGGCGTGCAACAAATGGCACGGCATACAGGAGGAGGTCGACAAACGGCCGATCAGCGGCCACGACTTGGAGCAAAAGGTATGCTCCGTCGACCCTGCATCACCGAGGTACATCGTCGTGAGCTGACCCGTATCGCCGTGCTCTTTTTCCCTCAGCTGCGCCGTGCTTTGGACATGTACACGGACGACACCGGCCTGCGGTTCAAGCTCCCGAACGTCTACGCCCGCCTCGAGAACTGCGAGAAGTGGAAGGAAACCCGCACGACCCTCTCGAAGAGCAAGACCGAGCAGTACAACCCCGACGCTCCGGCGGCTTGCGCGGCGGAAGGGCGCCCTGAACTCGGCTAGAAGAAGCTCAAAGAGCTCAAAAAGACGGGCAATCCCGCCGACAGGATGCAGGCGTCGATCGACAAGTGCTGGGCCGACTTGAGGTCGCACGCCGACGGGAGGAACGACAAGTTCGACGGCGAGGTGGCGGGAGATGCTCGCCAACCAAAGCGTCCGGATCGCCCTGCCGAAGACGACGGCGGCGGCGAAGAAGAGGAACACGGACTTGGCGTTCCCGATGGGCGGCGGCAACTATGGAACTGATGGACGAGGAGACGAGGAATTGGTACCAGGGCCACCGCAGCGACATCCTCCGAGCCACTCCGACCAGTCCTTCGTCGTCTCCGCCGGCTCCTACCTCGGCTTCCTCACCATCTACCTCATCGACTGCGGCTGCTTCGACGTCCACTGCCGCTGCTTCGTCGTCGACTTCCACAGCCGCTTCGGCCACGGCGTGTGAGGAAGCTGGTCCGTCGGACACCGCCGTGCCGGCCGGGACTGCCGATGAACCTGTTTTCGTGTAATTTCCCTCCGATCGCCGATCTGTGGCTGATCCTTTTGCTCCTTTTGCCGATCAACTGGCCGTACTTGTAGCGCGGAACGGCACTTTGTTTGAATTTAAACTATGTCCGGCGAACTCCGGGTAGACGACTGGAAATACGGTACTCCCAACGACTTAATTTCGTCCAATCCGGCGGTTGTTTCGTCCGGATTTGAGCGTGGGGAGCGCCAACGAGTGGAGATGCTCTTACCATGGAGATGCTCGTAGAGCGTGCCGTTCGGAGCATACTCAAACACCATCATCCTTGTGAATGGCTGCTCCTCCTGGCAGTAGCCGAGCAGGTTCACGAAGTTCTTGTGGTTTAGCTTGTTATCTGAAAACAACACAATGGACATTTGTTCAGTTTCATGGCTTTTTCGAGAGTAAATCCTAATTTTGTCAGTTCCATCCTAGCTAGAGTTTTTTTTTTTTTTTTTTTTTTTTTTGTTGCGTTAAAAGAAGCTGATATTAATTCGGTCCGACCTTTTTCCTGAACCGTGTCTCGCAGTGCTTGGACCACACCCCTTGGCGGAGCTCTTGGTGGTCGACACCACCGCGATCTCAACGCCGCTCGACAGCGTCCCCTTGTACATCATGTACTCCGACAGGGAGCCGATGAGCCGATGACGTTGCTGAAATCTTCGCAGGCGGCCTCCAGCTCCGACCTCTTCGCGACGGCACGCCTGCAGCCAGTTCCCAGTCACTCCCAAGAAAAGAAGTGATACAAATGGAATCTTGGCACAGTTTTCAGTGAGGAACCGAAAGCCCTCTGCAGCTGCCCGCTGAGCCCGGTCGCCCACGGCCTGACGGTGACCACCTTGCTGGACCGGTAGCACAGGACGAGCAGCGCCACCGACATGACCGCGAGGACGGAAGCTCCTGCTCCCGCGATGACATACATGCGGCGAGCATGCCCCGCCGCTTGAGACGCTTCACCGACCGCAGCGGCGCCGTGGGTGACCACCGTGGCCGGCTCCGGAGGCAGCGTGATGCCGCGTGCGGCGTGCCGAGGCGCCGCCAGAGGCTTGGATTAACCTGCCAATGATCGAGTCGGCAGACCGAGAGAGTGGTGAGCAGAAGAGGCGGAGAAGAACTGGACAAGAGACGCGCGCCAACTACCGGTGCTGCGGTTGCTCGGTGGTTCAGCTGTCCGTCTCTGACAGCCGACACATATCATTCCCGCCTCAGATTGTTGTGTATCTATGCAATGCAATCTAAGAAGATCGAGTGTGGGTGGAATACCTTTGAAGCTTTTAAGGTGATCATATCATTTTCTGGGGTTCTTTACTAATTTAAACGGAAAATGGAATGTTCCGACCAATAAAAAACATGAACATCTAGATGAAGAAGTTTCCAAGCTACTCTCGCTACTGTAACGCCTTTCACGAAATTACACTACGTTCTCTACCATTGACACACCGGAAGCCAGAGCATCTCTGAGTTGAACATGAGAGCTAGGTAGAGTTCTCACCGAGCGACGGAGGGTGCATCTTCTTCCCGGTGGTTCGCCCTTCCTGCAGTCAGTGCGTACTAGCATCAGTACCTTAATTCTCAAGGAACGTGAACTAAGGGAGTAGCAAAGCTTGCTCTTATGACAGAGAGAAGAACACATGGATTAAATTCCGTGAATGATTCTTCAGCAGTTGGTATGCTCAAAAGAACAGAGGATATGCAAGTAGGCACACATACTGACATACCTTGCTGAGCATCGGAGCCGCAGGTGGCAGGAGTACTGGAACTGAAGAAGATGATGAGCAGAAGCAACCCAGCCACCACTCTGCACAGCCTCCCCATGGATCAACGCTCGAGATAGAGATGCGGTTACTCAAGCTATGTGCCACAAGCTTGCGAGAAATGGGGAGACGGGCGTGTGACAGTAGAGCGGAGCGACGGCCGAGGGAAGAAGAAGAGAGCGAGAGGGAGACTCGGGTCAAGAAGCGGCCGAGGAGCTAGCAGCCGGGAGGGTATGGACCTATGGGGGTGTGGTGGCCACGCACGAGCGCGGAGGAAGGGGAAAATGGAGCGATGGCTATGATGATTTTTTTCAATTTTGTTTGGGCGTGACCACCGAACGCCACGCGCCCACGCCGCCCACGGCACACCGATGGCTCCGCTCGGGTTTAGAGCGGCTCGACGAGCGTCGGTGCGTGCCCGCTCTCGGCGTATGGATGGCTGTTATCGGAGAGATTCATCAGAGTCCAAACTACCACATTGGACAGTTCCAAGTGAAGACGAAGGTAATGCGTCGTCTACCGCGGCCGTGATGCGGACTGCCCTAGCGTAGGGCGTTTGGGGGCTCAACGTTCTCGTGGAAACGTCCAAGTCGTCGGCTACCACAACCTCTAAATATACTCAGTCCAGGCTCTCCACCCCTCGCCGACGTTCTCCCCCCGCTTGCACCACGAAGACGCCGGCGACGCCTCCGTCGACACCCTGATACCTTCGTTGTCCTTTCGCCCTACCCAGAATTGCTCGCCATCATCGGAATTGAGTTGTAGCTCCGTTGATTTGTTAAAAAATGGATCCGCAACAAGCTTAATTTGTAGCAAAATGGTGCCCACGAGGATTGATCACGGCCCATCAACAGGCAGGGAGCCAGTAGCCTCGGGTTTTCCAGGTTCTCGTCGAGTTTTTTTTTCTAGTTTTTCTTGGGTTTCGGTTTTATTTTGATTTTTCTTCGATTTTTTTCGTTTTTTTATTTTTTGCTGTTTTTTCTTTTTTACAATTTTCAAAATCGAGCAAATTTAAAGTTAAGAAAATTTCAAATTCAATTTTTTTTAAAGTATAAGTGCCAAATACCTTGATGTTGGTTGTGTACGTATCAGAGTACACTTGGAGCTCTTCTTTTTTCCTGTCAGAGTGCACTCGGAGACATTAAGCGAGTTATCATGATTGGTATCGTGCAACTCTTACCGGTCGATGACTTCCTTTTCTGATGTGCTTCACGATGTCTTTTTAGTAGTTCATCTTTCTTGAACTCATGTATCTACGCATATCTTTCCCTATCCCATTGCCTTTTCCGTTATTTGGGATCAGTGAGTGGTTCTTGCTGAAGGATGGATGTTGTGCATTAATTCTTGGTGAAGGATGGATGTTGTGAGTTCAATAGGGTTGATATTGATATTGGGAATATCTACGAAGCAATAAAAAAAATCACTTTTTGAGGTAAGACATGGAATTAATCGGGATTTGTTTGCGTACATACCAAGCAGGAGTTTTGCTTTCCCTTCATAGGGCATATGGACTGGCTGCCTCCTGTAAGTGTTATTTCTTCTTAGCCAATCAGTATCTTCAGAGTTAAAAAAAAATCAGTATCTTCATCCCGATGTCTCCTTGTAAAATGAAACCAGTAAGTCATATGTTTTGCAAGTTAAAATTGAGGTTAATTTCCGAGCTCACCTCTACCAACTGGAGTGCATTGCATCTGAGCGAGCACATCTAGATTTGTCCCCAGTTGCGCCTCCTGGGGAAGAACAAATGTTAAGGCTTTATTTTGATGACAGGCTTCACGACTCTTTTTGGGTAGTTAATTTTTATTGATCCATCTGTGTATATCGCCATATCGGTCCCAAGCACGTTGCCTCTTAACTACCTTCGGATCAGAAGGTGTTTTCTGCGTAATGCATGCCACAGATTCTCCTATCTTCAAGAGGAAAAAAACATTATTGTTCTCCTATCATGAGTTCAGGCTCCTGCAAAGTTCCCCTGCATCCCCTTGTTTATGGTAACCAATACATATTGATTCACATAACTTTGGAAACTTCATTGTGTAGATTAAGATTGTTGTTTAAGATACGATGATATACCTGCAGTGTACATGATCTAGATCGCGGCGGCAAGTGGCGCGGCAGATCTGATTGTATGGGCTTAGCCAAGCGGCGCTGCAACAGCGACCACTGGGAGCACTGATCGGCTATGTCGGGCGGCGCTGTGGCAGCGGCTTGCACAACATCACGATCGGCTATGTAGCATGTGGCAACCACTGGAGCTCTCTTGGACCTGCTGCGGGCGTTGTTGATTCGTTGTTTTGGAGGTGGAGGTGGGATGATTGCGTTTGGCTGAGTTTTTTTTTTTTTTGGATTGGGACGCAATGATCGCGCTATATGTTTTTCTTTGTCCATGTATAACGCGCTGGAGAAAGGGTTAGCGAAGGGGTTTGACAATATATGCGCGACCCGGGCGAGGAAGAAGTTGGACGAAAGGAAGGAATGGCTGACGACGGAACACATTCCCCCTTTTGAAGTAGTAGAGAAAAGGAAAGTTTTTGTTTCGCTATTGATTTTGAATTGATTGATTAATTAGTGGGATATTTGCAAAATGGAAACTACTCCATACATGAGGATATTTCTTTCCTTCTGCGAAAAAAGGCTGAGCGCAAGAATCAAAATATTTTTGCCAAGTATTTTAATGCCCGCCGGATTGGTTTATACCGTGCCTGATTGTTTCCTAATTAGATGGGGGCGGAGTCAAGACCTATGAAGACTGTGTGATTAAATTGGGCGGATAGGATGCTTCCAATCTCCTTCACCAAACGCGTTGTACGACCTACGACCAACTCCAATATAATAGTATAGACTAACTGGAGATTTTGAGCCTCCACGTTAATCCCATGAGGACTATGGCTGCGGCGAAATTACTGATTGTCGGCCATGATAAATCTTTAGGCAGGCACCTTGCTTCCCAGCCTGTTTCTGACTGATTCATGGCACGAAGGCACAAGGTGAAACAAGCGTCTTTGCCCCCCTGTCGCCTATCCCGATTTGTGGTAAAACTGAACTGAAATAAGTACATGTAAGGAAGGCTTTGCGGTTTAATAATAAATACTTAATCTCCCCAATAAGAGGTAAAGGTTAGGCTGATCATAGTGGTAAGTATCATGTATGATACTACTACATGATACTATCTCTATAGTGGGTAGTATTATGGAGTAGTATCATAGTCATATTATATTTATTGTTTTTTAGAATCTCAATGCAAATTTATGTATAAGTTTTGTTTAACATCAACTTTTCTCGTTGTTTGCGCTATGATACGGTATCTACCTATGTTACTCTAATCTCCTATCTCCTCATTAATTAGCTGCCACATCAGCATTTCTGTGGGATCAATGTGCATGATACTAAGTATTACTTCAAATTTATAAAGATTGTTTGTATAAAATTAACATCATTAGAAAGTGTTTTTCAATACGAATCCAACGATACTAATTACATATAATATAACCAAGATTTTGTTGCTCAATTTTTATGATCAAAGTTTGTCTTGAAATATGCGTGCGCCTTATTCCTTGGGACGGAGGTAGTATGATACAAACACTATAGCTTATGCAAGGAGAATTGGGATTTAAATTCTTCTGTTTCCTCCTTCTATTGATTTGGATCGAGTCTTTCCTCTGCAGGTGGCTGGATGAGTGCGATGTCCTTGCTTCCGGCGTGGCGTGATGCTTCCGTTCTGGTCTGTGGCTGGGTGCTGGCCTACTGGGCCTGTGGTTGGAGACTGGGTGTCATGGTTTGCTGTCGGACGGAGTTGCTGCTGCGATTGGATGCTGCATGTCTGTTTGTTACCCGTGGCTTATTTGCGTTTTTTTTTCCTATTTTGTGGCTGATTATTTGTCCTTGCTAAGCCACACTGGCCTCCGCGTGGTAGGAAGTTATAGTCGTTCATGGGATGTTTTTTTTTGTGTTGATCTGGTCCTGGCTTTCTACATGTAGTGTATGATGGGAATATAGTTTATGGTCATTTACAAGGCATAAGAATGCATCTTGTGGTGATCTGGGTTGGTAGGGCACTAGGACTCTCTAAGCAGGCATGAAAACTATGTCTAGGTGGTATATGGTGTCAACTTATCTTACCTAGAAACAAGTATTTTGCTCATTACCATCGTTCATGATTTTGTCTCGCATTGATTCTGGCTGTTAGAATCCTCTAGATGGTTAGGAAAACTTTTGGAGGTGCCAGGCTTGGCTGTTGTGTTACTATTTCAGCTAGGTTAGAATTTTAGGTTGTCAAGTTGTGTGCCATGATGCTATGCAGGATGGTGCGGTCTGTCTAGCCAATTGATCTCATCAGAGAGAAGGGGCGGTGTTTTGAGTCCAATGATAGAGGTCGTTAATGTAGCATATTTATCTGTTATGTATCTGCATGTCGCGAAAGTTAGTGAATGATGTTGAGCTAGCCGTTTTGTTTCTGATGTGTGCGTGTTCACACTAGGTTCTTCAGGGTAAGAAATTCAGCTATAGAATTGCAGTCAACGATTGGTGATTCTGTGGTTTTACGAACCTTCCAGGATCCGGAGTTTCGTCCCTGGGCTCCCGCGACGCCCAGGGCGAAACCGTAAACACCGCGCCGCCAAAGCCCCCTCCCTCCTCTCTCCTCCTCGCCGCCGTCGGAAGGCGCTGGCCGGGCAAAGCTCGGGTGCGTCGGCGGCGGCGGGGCCGACCCCTTCACCTCCGCGTGGTGGTGGCGGCGCGGGCCGTGACGGCCGGCGGAGGCGCCGCGTTGGGCGTTGGGCGCGGGGGTGCGGTCGCTGCGGCGACGGTGCGGTGGCTTCGTGGCGGGTGCGGGTGCGGGTGCGGGCTCGTGGCGGCGGCGGCTCCGGCGGCTGCAGCTTCGGGCGACGCGAGCTCCTCTCTCGACGGGCTCGGGAGGTCGAACGAGGTCGTCCCGACGGCGAGTCGGTGGCCCTCTTGGCCGACGGCGACCCCGTGTGCCGCCCCAGGCTGGGATCTGGCGCCTCACGGGCCGGGCAGGGGCCTGGCCCTTCCGAGTCTATCCAGCCCCGATTTGGACGGGATCTCCATCTCGGTGGGCGTGTGTTGCGGTCAGGTGCGGTGTGCTGCCTTGGTGGCAAGCTTGGCCGGCGGCGGTGGCCTGCCGGTGTTGGGGAGGGTGCTGGGAGGCGTGCTGGCAGGCAGGGGCCTGGTGCCATGCGAAGCCATCGTCTTTCGTCCCGCGATCTGGTGTTGCCGGCAGCCACGGGGGCTGTTGGTCTACCGATCCTCGGGAGGTGCTCTCTCCAGTCAGGTTTGATGCTTCCAGGCAGGGGATCCTGGGTACTCGCTGCGAAGGTCTACTCGTTCTCATCCTTTTCTCCGTTGAGCTATGAGCTGGGACGCCGGGGCGGTGGCCCTGGAAGGTGTGTTTGAAGGTGGCCCTGGAAGAGACCACTTTCCATTATTCAAAAATTGGAACCACCAAAAACTTGAATTGATTTATATGTGGTGCATAGTATTAATGCATATATGTGTGGTATTGCCATGATGCTTGTTTGATATGTTACCAATGCTCCTAAACCCTAAACCTTGATCTTTGAAGTCAAAAAAAAAACAAAGCAAAAGAAAAACAAAATAAAAGAAAAAGGCATATGAGAGCAAATATCCATTTTGCAAATCTTGGCCTAAGCCATTTCTACTTTGTGTAAATGGTTTGAAAACATCAATAAACTCATAATAATCACTTTTGAATCAAAGAAACACAAAACCAATCAAAAGAAATATAAAAACCAAGTGACATGTGATAATGATCAAATCTGCCATTTTTAACATGTTACCTACTGTGGTGACCCGGCATACCACTGCATGGTGTAGTATGCAAGTCTGATATAACACCAATGAAACATCGTTCCACTAGTATTATATCGCTCAGAGTGGTACAACAGAAACATATGCGGGTCCAAGGCATGTCTATAGAATTACAACATTGACTCTGTTACATAAGATCATCACAGCCTCCTACTTTACAATGAGGTAAAACTACAAATAAATTCCAGAAGAACGACTCGTAGTCTAGTCTTATCTCGAACTCTATTTGTAGAGTATTTAACTAGCTATAGAGGCTAAGAATAGATTCTATCTAAGTAGGAGCTAGGTTTAGGAAGCTAGTTCCCTTCTATGGCTAAACTAGGTTTTCTCCTTGTTGGATGTGGTGTCTGACTCCTCTGACAGGGTCCTGTCACTTGAAGTAGTTGTTGACTCCTCGGCATTCGAGTTGCACTGTAGATCCTCCTTCGATGCCTCCATATCTAAGCAGGGGATTTAAGAGTGGTATGAGTACGAGCGTACTCAACAAGTTCATTATAGGAAAGAGGTGTTTAATGCACTAGCTACAGCATTAGACCAGAAAGTCTAATACCAATGCAGGTTTTCATAACCATTTCTTCAAAAGGTTGCTTTTATTCAGAAGAGCTATGTCCATCAGCCTTCACCGGTTTACTAGAACTTCATGGAGTTCCTTTCCGGCAGCGTTCGCAGTTCCATATCCCGGAACAGGGAGTGACATGTCACGATTCATTACACTCTGCAGAGGTGTGTTGCTTTACCCATAAGAGATCTTAACCTTTGTGTCAACCAAGCTGCAGGCTTGTCCACACTTCCTATGGTGTGAGGCCCGGTATAAGGTCATAGCCAATCATATTCCTCCGCTACCTCATACACCCACCCTTTGTTGCATACCCCGACCCTGGGTCCTCGCCGGTCCTCTTATACCAATTAAGGATGGACCCCGACCACGACGACAGTCTGGGACTCGTTAACCAAACTCCTTCGCCGGAAGCTGCAACCCATCATAGACCGCAATAACCGTGGGGACTTTAGGCTTCCCCAGCCCACCGCTTGCTCCTCGGGCTACAAGTGTCTACGGACAATGTCGTGGGGACTTTAGGCTTCCCCAGCCCACCGCTTGCACCCTTGGAATACAAGTGTCTACGGTAAAGCGCATCCGTTGATGTACAAGAGGTGGAAATACAATTGACTATTCCGTCCTGTTGGAGATATGCCCAAGAGGCAATAATAAAAGTGGTTATTATATATCTTTATGTTTATGATAAATGTGTATATACCATGCTATAATTGTATTAACCGAAACATTGATACATGTGTGATATGTAAACAACAAAGAGTCCCTAGTATGCCTCTTAACTAGCTTGTTGATTAATGGATGATTAGTTTCATAATCATGAACATTGGATGTTATTAATAACAAGGTTATATCATTGTATGAATGATGTAATGGACACACCCAAATTAAGCGTAGCATAAGATCTCGTCATTAAGTTATTTGCTATAAGCTTTCGATACATAGTTACCTAGTCCTTATGACCATGAGATCATGTAAATCACTTATACCGGAAAGGTACTTTGATTACACCAAACGCCACTGCGTAAATGGGTGGTTATAAAGGTGGGATTAAGTATCCGGAAAGTATGAGTTGAGGCATATGGATCAACAGTGGGATTTGTCCATCCCGATGACGGCTAGATATACTCTGGGCCCTCTCGGTGAAATGTCGTCTAATGTCTTGCAAGCATATGAATAAGTTCATAAGAGACCACATACCACGGTACGAGTAAAGAGTACTTGTCAGGAGACGAGGTTGAACAAGGTATAGAGTGATACCGATGCTCAAACCTCGGACAAGTAAAATATCGCGTGACAAAGGGAATTGGTATCGTATGTGAATGGTTCATTCGATCACTAAAGTCATCGTTGAATATGTGGGAGCTATTATGGATCTCCAGATCCCGCTATTAGTTATTGGTCGGAGTGAGTACTCAACCATGTCCGCATAGTTCGCGAACCGTAGGGTGACACACTTAAAGTTGGATGTTGAAATGATAGAACTTGAATATGGAATGGAGTTCGAATATTTGTTCGGAGTCCCGGATGAGATCCCGGACATCACGAGGATTTCCGGAATGGTCCGGAGAATAAGATTCATATATAGGATGTCATTTTATGTGATTTAAAATGATGCCGAAGGTTCTATGGAAGGTTCTAGAAGGTTCTAGAAAAGTCCGGAAGAAACCACCAAGGAAGGTGGAGTCCCGGAGGGACTCCACCTCCATGGCCGGCCAACCCTAGAGGGGGAGGAGTCCCAAGTGGACTTCCCCAAAGGGGGCCGGCCACCCCCCCACATGGAAGGGGGGAATCCCACCCCAAGTGGGATTCCCACCTTGGGTAGGTTTCCCTATCACATGGAAGGTTTTTGGTTCGGGTCTTATTCGGAGACTTGTAGTCCAACACTTGGGGCTTCCACCTATATAATGAGGGGCCAAGGGGAGGGGGGCCAGCCACCCTAAGACCACAAGCTGGCCGCACCCCCTAAGTGGCCGGCCACCCCCTCCCAAACCCTAGCCTCCCCCCTCTCCTCCATAGCTCCCGCGTGCTTTAGCGAAGCTCCGTCGGAGTTCTCCACCGCCACCGACACCACACCGTCGTGCTGTCGGATTCAAGAGGAGCTACTACTTCCGCTGCCCGCTGGAACGGGAGGTGGACGTCGTCTTCATCAACAACCGAACGTGTGACCGAGTACGGAGGTGCTGCCCGTTCGTGGCGCCGGTGATCAAGATCTTCTACGCGCTTTTGCAAGCGGCAAGTGAACGTCTACCGCAGCAACAAGAGCCTCATCTTGTAGGCTTTGGAATCTCTTCAAGGGTGAGACTCGATAAACCCCTCGTTGCTACCGTCTTCTAGATTGCATCTTGGCTTGGATTGCGTGTTCGCGGTAGGAAATTTTTTGTTTTCTATGCAACGTTATCCTACAGTGGTATCAGAGCCGTGTCTATGCATAGATGGTTGCACGAGTAGAACACAATGGTTTTGTGGGCGTTGATTCTCTTGTTATCTTTAGTTGAGTACTTTGCATCTTTATGGCATAGTGGGATGAAGCGGCTCGGACTAACTTTACATGACCGCGTTCATGAGACTTGTTCCTCGTTCGACATGCAACTTGTATTGCATAAGAGGCTTTGCGGGTGTCTGTCTCTCCTACTATAGTAAAGATTCAATTTACTCTTCTATTGACAACATTAGTATCAACGTTGTGGTTCATGTTCGTAGGTAGATTAGATCTTTCTCGAAAACCCTAAACTACGTAAAATATGCAAACCAAATTAGAGACGTCTAACTTGTTTTTGCAGGGTTTGGTGATGTGATATGGCCATAATGTGATGATGAATATGTATGAGATGATCATTATTGTATTGTGGCAACCGGCAGGAGCCTTATGGTTGTCTTTATATTTCATGTTGAGTAGTATTTCAAAGTAGTTGTAATAGTTGCTACATGGAGGACAATCATGAAGACGGCGCCATTGACCTTGACGCTACGCCGACGATGATGGAGATCATGCCCGAAGATGATGGAGATCATGTCCGTGCTTTGGAGATGAAGATCAAAGGCGCAAAGACAAAAGGGCCATATCATATCACATATGAACTGCATGTGATGTTAATCCTTTTATGCATCTTATCTTGCTTAGATCGCGACGGTAGCATTATAAGATGATCCCTCACTAAAATCTCAAGATAATAAAGTGTTCATCCTTAGTAGCACCGTTGCCAAGACTTGTCGTTTCGAAGCATCTCGTGATGATCGGGTGTGATAGAATCAACAAGTGCATACAACGGGTGCAAGCCAGTTTTGCACATGCGGATACTAAGGTGGCCTTGACAAGCCTAGCATGTACAGACATGGTCTCGGAACACGTGATACCGAAAGGTAGAGCATGAATCATATGATTGATATGATGAACACTTTGAGTGTTCGCCATTGAAATTACACCTTGTCTCGTGATGATCGGACTTAGGTGTGGTGGATTTGGTTCGTGTGATCACTAAGACAATGCGAGGGATATTGTTTTGAGTGGGAGTTCACCTAGTTTTTTTTTAATTATGTTGAATTAAAATTTGAACTCAATTTGTCATAAACTTAGTCTAAACTATTGCAAATATATGTTGTAGAGATGGCGTCCCCAATCAATTTTAACCAGTTCCTAGAGAAAGAAAAGCTTAAGAGCAACGGTAGCAACTTCACCGACCGGTTCCGTCATGTGAGGATCTTCCTCTCCGGCGGAAATCTGCAATATGTGCTTGATGCACCGCTAGGTGACCGTCCCGCGAAACTGAAACCGATGAAGTAAAAGCTGTTTACGAGACTCGGAAAACTCGGTACTCTCAAGTTCGGTGTGCCATCCCGTGCGGTCCGGAATCCGATCTTCAAAAACGTTTTGAGCACCACGATCCTCATGAGTTGATGAATGAGCTGAAAGCTATATTTGAGACTCATGCGGCCGTGGAATGCTATGAAGCATCGAAACATTTCTTCGACTGTATGATGGAAGAAGGCAGCTCCATTAGTGAGCACATGCTCACCATGACCGAGCATGCGAAGAAACTCGGTGACTTGGGAATAGTGATTCCTAATAAACCGGGGATTAATCGTGTCCTTCAATCACTCGCCACCAAGTTACAAGAACTTTGTGATGAACTACAATATGCAGAACATGAACAAGGAGTTACTCGAACTCTTTGGCATGCTAAAAGCTGCTGAGATTGAGATCAAGAAAGAGCACCAAGTGTTGATGGTCAACAAGACCACTAGTTTCAAGAAACAGGGCAAGTCTAAGGGAAAATTCAAGAAGGGTGGCAAGAAAGCTGCCACGCCTCCTATGAAACCTAAGAACGGCCCTAAGCCCGATGCCGAGTGCTATTACCGCAAGGAGAAGGGACACCGGAAGCGTAATTGCTCCAAGTATTTGGCGGATCCGAAGAGCGGCCTTGTCAAGAAGAAGAAAGAAGGTATATCCGATATACATGTTATAGATGTTTATCTCACCGGTTCTCGTTCTAGTACCTGGGTATTTGATACCGGTTCGGTTGCTCATATTTGTAACTCGAAACAGGAACTAAAGAATAAACAAAGACTACTGAAAGATGAAGTGACGATGCGCGTTGGAAATGGATCCAAAGTCGATGTGATCGCTGTCGGCACACTTCCTCTACATCTACCTTCGAGATTAGTTTTAAGCCTAAATAATTGTTATTTTGTACTCGCGTTGAGCATGAACATTATATCTGGATCTTGTTTAATGCAAGACGGTTATTCATTCAAGTCTGAGAATAATGGTTGTTCTATTTTTATGAATAATATCTTTTATGGTCGAGCACCCGAAAAGAATGGCTTATTTCGTTAGATCTCGATAGTAGTGATACGCATATACATAACATTGATGCTAAGCGAATTAAATTGAATGATAATTCTACTTATATGTGGCACTCGTCGTCTTGGTCATATTGGAGTGAAGCGCATGAAGAAACTCCATACCGATGGATTACTTGAATCACTTGACTTTGAGTCACTTGATAGATGCGAAGCATGTCTAATGGGAAAAATGACTAAGACTCCATTTTCTCGGTATGATGGAGCGAGCTACTGACTTATTGGAAATCATACATACCGATGTGTGCGGACCAATGAGCGTAGCATCGCGCGGTGGTTATCGTTATGTTCTAACCTTCACGGATGATCCGAGTAGATATGGGTATATCTATTTCATGAAACATAAATCCGAAACTTTCAAGAAGTTTAAGGAATTCCAAAGTGAAGTAGAAAATCAATGTAACAAGAAGATTAAATTTCTACGATCTGATCGCGGAGGTGAATATCTGAGTTATGAGGTTGGCATGCATTTAAAGAAATGCGGAATACTTTCACAATTGATACCGCCGGGAACACCATAACGAAACGGTGTGTCCGAACGTCGTAATCGAACTCTCTCAGATATGGTTCGTTCTATGATGTCTCTTACTGATTTGCCGTTATCATTTTGGAGTTATGCATTAGAGACAGCCGCATTCACTTTAAATAGAGCACCATCAAAATCCGTAGAAACGACACCGTATGAATTATGGTTTAATAAGAAACCTAAGTCTGTCGTTCCTTAAAGTTTGGGGTTGCGAAGCCTATGTAAAAAAGTTACAACCGGACAAGCTAGAACCCAAAGCGGAGAAATGCGTCTTCATAGGATACCCTAAGGAAACTATAGGGTACACTTTCTATCACGAGATCCGAAGGCAAAATCTTTGTTGCTAAGAACGGAACCTTTCTTGAGAAAGAATTTCTCACTAAAGAAGTGATCTGGAAGAAAAGTAGAACTCGATGAGATTGATGAATCTATACTCGTTGATCGGAGTAGCGCGAGTACCGGAAGTTGTACCTGTACCGCCTACACCGGCAACGAGAGGAAGCTAATGATAATGATCATGAAACTTCGAACGAGGAAACTACCGAACCTCGCAGATCGACAAGGGAACGTGCCACTCCCGATTGGTATGATCCTTGTCTAAATGTCATGATTGTGGATAACAATGATGAGGACCCTGCGACGTATGAAGAAGCGATGATGAGCCCGGATTCCAACAAATGGCAAGAAGCCATGAAATCCGAAATGGGATCCATGTATGATAACAAAGTATGGACTTTGGTAGACTTACCCGATAGCCGCAAGGCTGTCGAGAATAAATGGATCTTCAAGAGAAAAACAGATGTTGATGGTAATATTACTCGTCTATAAAGCTCGACTTGTCGCAAAGGGTTTCCGACAAATTCAAGGTGTTGACTACGATGAGACTTTCTCACCTGTAGCGAAGCTAAAATCTGTGAGGATTTTGTTAGCAATAGCTGCATTTTTCGATTATGAGATTTGGCAGATGGATGTCAAAACGGCGTTCCTTAATGGAGACATTGAGGAAGAGTTGTATATGGTACAACCCAACGGTTTTGTCGATCCTAAAAATGCTGACAAAGTATGCAAACTTCAGCGTTCAATTTATGGACTGAAGCAAGCATCAAGAAGTTGGAACCGACGCTTTGATAAGGTGATCAAAGACTTTGGGTTTATACAGTGCCATGGAGAGGCCTCGTATTTACAAGAAAGTGAGTGGGAGCTCCGTAGCATTCCCGATATTATATGTAGATGACATATTATTGATTGGGAATGATATAGAACTATTAAGCAGATGTAAAAGGTTATTTGAATAACGAGTTTTTCAATGAAAGACCTTGGTGAAGCATCGTATATATTAGGCATCAAGATTTATAGAGATAGATCAAGACGCCTAATAGGGCTATCACGAGTACATACCTGGACAAGATTCTAAAGAAGTTTAGAATGGACGAAAGTAAGAAAGGGTTTTTACCTATGTTACCAGGCAAGGTCTTGAGTAAGACTCAAGGACCGGCTACGGCAGAAGAAAGAGAAAGGATGAGTCAGATCCCCTATGCTTCGGCAGTAGGCTCTTTTATGTATGCCATGCTATGTACAAGACCGGATATAGCTTATGCTGTTAGTTTGACTAGCAGATATCAAAGTGATCCAGGAATGGAACACTGGACAACGGTCAAGAATATCCTGAAGTACTTGAAAAGAACTAAGGATATGTTTCTTTGTTATGGAGGTGACCAAGAGCTCGTTGTAACAAGTTACACCGATGCAAGTTGGAACACTGATCCTGATCACTCTAAGTCACAGTCTGGGCACGTGTTTATATTGAATGGTGCTGCAGTAAGCTGGGCAAGCTCGAAGCAGTGCACGTTGGCGAAGTCTTCAACAGAATCGGAGTACATAGCGGCTTCAGAGGCTTCATCAGAAGCGGTATGGATGAAGAGGTTCATTGTAGAGCTCGGTGTGGTTCCTAGTGCATTGGACCCACTAGTCATATACTCGTGACAACATGGGTGCCATCGCCAATGCACAAGAACCAAGGTCACACAAGAGGCTGAAGCATATCAAGCTGCGTTACCACTCGATTCGCGAGTACATCGAAGATGGAGAAGTAAAGATTTGCAAAGTACACACCGATCCGAATGTAGCAGATCCGTTGACTAAAGCTCTCCCTAGGGCAAAGCATGACCAACACCGGAATGCCATGGGTGTTAGGTTCCTTACAATGTAATCTAGATTATTGACTCTAGTGCAAGTGGGAGACTGTTGGAGATATGCCCAAGAGGCAATAATAAAAGTGGTTATTATATATCTTTATGTTTATGATAAATGTTTATATACCATGCTATAATTGTATTAACCGAAACATTGATACATGTGTGATATGTAAACAACAAAGAGTCCCTAGTATGCCTCTTAACTAGCTTGTTGATTAATGGATGATTAGTTTCATAATCATGAACATTGGATGTTATTAATAACAAGGTTATATCATTGTATGAATGATGTAATGGACACACCCAAATTAAGCGTAGCATAAGATCTCGTCATTAAGTTATTTGCTATAAGCTTTCGATACATAGTTACCTAGTCCTTATGACCATGAGATCATGTAAATCACTTATACCGGAAAGGTACTTTGATTACACCAAACGCCACTGCGTAAATGGGTGGTTATAAAGGTGGGATTAAGTATCCGGAAAGTATGAGTTGAGGCATACGGATCAACGAGTGGGATTTGTCCATCCCGATGACGGATAGATATACTCCGGGCCCTCTCGGTGAAATGTCGTCTAATGTCTTGCAAGCATATGAATAAGTTCATAAGAGACCACATACCACGGTACGAGTAAAGAGTACTTGTCGGGAGACGAGGTTGAACAAGGTATAGAGTGATACCGATGATCAAACCTCGGACAAGTAAAATATCGCGTGACAAAGGGAATTGGTATCGTATGTGAATGGTTCATTCGATCACTAAAGTCATCGTTGAATATGTGGGAGCTATTATGGATCTCCAGATCCCGCTATTAGTTATTGGTCGGAGTGAGTACTCAACCATGTCCGCATAGTTCGCAAACCGTAGGGTGACACACTTAAAGTTGGATGTTGAAATGATAGAACTTGAATATGGAATGGAGTTCGAATATTTGTTCGGAGTCCCGGATGAGATCCCGGACATCACGAGGATTTCCGGAATGGTCCGGAGAATAAGATTCATATATAGGATGTCATTTTATGTGATTTAAAATGATGCGGAAGGTTCTATGGAAGGTTCTAGAAGGTTCTAGAAAAGTCCGGAAGAAACCACCAAGGAAGGTGGAGTCGGGACTCCACCTCCATGGCCGGCCAATCCTAGAGGGGGAGGAGTCCCAAGTGGACTTCCCCAAAGGGGGCCGGCCACCCCCCCCCCCACATGGAAGGGGGGAATCCCACCCCAAGTGGGATTCCCACCTTGGGTAGGTTTCCCTATCACATGGAAGGTTTTTGGTTCGGGTCTTATTCGGAGACTTGTAGTCCAACACTTGGGGCTTCCACCTATATAATGAGGGGCCAAGGGGAGGGGGCCCGGCCACCCTAAGACCACAAGCTGGCCGCACCCCCTAAGTGGCCGACCACCCCCTCCCAAACCCTAGCCGCCCCCTCTCCTCCATAGCTCCCGCGTGCTTTAGCGAAGCTCCGCCGGAGTTCTCCACCGCCACCGACACCACACCGTCGTGCTGTCGGATTCAAGAGGAGCTACTACTTCCGCTGCCCGCTGGAACGGGAGGTGGACGTCGTCTTCATCAACAATCGAACGTGTGACCGAGTACGGAGGTGCTGCCCGTTCGTGGCGCCGGTGATCAAGATCTTCTACGTGCTTTTGCAAGCGGCAAGTGAACGTCTACCGCAGCAACAAGAGCCTCATCTTGTAGGCTTTGGAATCTCTTCAAGGGTGAGACTCGATAAACCCCTCGTTGCTACCGTCTTCTAGATTGCATCTTGGCTTGGATTGCGTGTTCGCGGTAGGAAATTTTTTGTTTTCTATGCAACGTTATCCTACACGTCCCACTCCAGATCTTATGGTTAACACGGGTATTACGGCACAAGAATCACTGGACGACATTTGTTGTTTAATCCTAGATGGATATAAACCCTTGCAATGGAACCTCCACCATATCAACACAATCCATGGTTCCATTGCCCACCACATAGTCATATTCATAGTTATGAAAATAGTGGTTTTGGTTTTTATGCAATAGTGATAACAATAGTACTTTGCAAGTAATTTGGTAAAAATAATCAAATGACATGAGCAAGTGATGAACTTGCTTTTCTTGACTGCAAGATTATGCAGGCAAGGTCTTCAATACGCAATAACTCCAAATTCTGAAATAGCATCATCGTCCGGTAAGGACGATGTTTAAAAGATTGGCAAGAATGCAATAATGCATAAGTATGAGATGCAATCGCTCTAAGCGTGCCCCAACCCCGATGATTTAGGATTAGTTAGTTGAAATGATTTGCTTAGGGTGTGTTGCACTTTTTAGAATGATTCACAAACAAAGTTCTTATTAAGAATTGGTTGCTTGGTATCATAAACAGGTGTTGTAATATATCATAATAATAACACTAATAGCACACAACAATATTATTTGGTATAATCCTAACATGTAATGAATAGTGGTTGGTTTTAGCATTATATGGCAGGGTTAATGATTTATTATCATATACTTTAAAAGAATAACTTTTGAAGACATGTTCTTTAATAAAGAACAAGTATGATAATTAGGGTTTGTGGGGTTCTATGGTTTTCCATGGTTCTAATTGTTTTCTGGAGTAAGTAGTAGATGGATCACAACATAGTTGGATTTATCAGCAACTAGGCTTGATTGGTTTTACTTAAGCATAAGCAACTTAAGCAATTAATTATTCATGGTTGCTATCATGGTTGGTATACCTTGCTGGTGATAGCTGGTTATTGGCTATAGGTCCTATTAGGCAGGATTGACGATGATTTCCTTATTTTCTTCAAAAGAATAACTTTTGAAGAACATACTTCTTAGGTAATAAGAAGTATTTCAATTAGCTTTAAGGTTGTCTAGGGTTTGCTATTGGATTTACTAAGTAAGAAATAGTTGACTCCTAAGTAGGGTGATTAACAATTATCTTACGCTAATAGGGTTTAGTGGAGTATGGTTATGTAAGGTAATCATCAATCATGGGTACTATTAGGGTCCTTCACAATGGTGTGATGCTAATCATGGATAGTTAAGGATAAGATTATTGATAATAAGGACTAGGGTTGATCCTATTTAATCATCTAGGTTTGATTAAGATGAACACATGGGATACTAATCTAGTAATGATGGTTACTACATTTTATGTGGTCATGGTAAACATTTAGTAGCTACTATGGTTCTATGATTGAAAGGAACTATTATGATCACATGCTCTAACCTAAGGTTTAGGTTAGAAGCAATTTAGGGTTCACATATATTAATGGAGCTAGGGTTCCTATTTGGATTAGGGTTTTTAGGATCACATGAAATGATAAGGTTATAATATCATTCCATAAGGAATTAGGGTTTCCTAATTGTCCTATAGTTCTAGGGTTAATAACTTCATTATAAAGTTTGAAGTTATTAATAACTTTGAAATAAAAATAATATTGGATTTGGCATTTTTTTATTTTTAAACAATTAATAATTAGGACAATTATTAATTAGGGTTTTAAATCCTTCTAATAAGGATTTAATAAGTTAATGATAAATGAAAATTAGTTTTCTTGTTTTCTTTATTTACTTGATGATTGTTATCTATTTTGAAAAGTTTTACTAATTATTGAATTTGTTTTGAATTTAGAATAAAAGAAAATGCTTATTTGATGAGTTAAAATAATTAAATTTTTATTAAAAATAAAAATTCCATTTTATATTTTTCTTGGATAGATTTTCTTTTTAGGATCATTTTGATATCTCATTTGTATTTTTCTGAATTGAATTGAATTTTGTAAATATTTGCAAAGTTTCAGTATTTGTTGAATTTGAATTAAAACGAAATGACTAAATACACCCGGCTAAACCTACCCGCAGAGGCACTGACCTGTGGGCCAGAGGTCCACGTCAGACGCCACATCGGTGTGGACTGGTCAAAATCAAAAACGTGGCCTAGGAGCTCACTGCCGGCGGCCAGTCGTCGACGACGATGGCGCTACGGGGTTCCCGCGGGGTTGTGTGGGTGCTCATAGGAATCGGGACAGCGAGGCGAACCTAACGGTGGTGGCGCCGCTCCGGTTTGGTCACCGGAACGTGCCCGGCGATGAGGTGCTGCGGCGGCGCTCACGGACTAGCGATGCGGCAGCGCTACGACACGTAATCGAGCAGGGTGAGCTTGCCACGAGGTAGGGTGGCTCACCGCGAGTACGACGCGCGTGACGGCGAGGTCGATGGAGGTCGGCATCGCCGGAATTCATCGGTGCCGGTGCCGGGGAAGACGAGCTCGACGACGGCGATTCCAAGCACGGCGGCCCGATTCCTCTTGCAGGAAGAGCAAGTCGACCACGGCGATCTCACTGGTGGTTACGGTGGGGTCTGGGGCTTCCCGGATCAACGGCGATGGCCGGAGGCCGTACGGGTTAGGGTTTCGAATTGGAGAAATTTAGAGAGAGAGAGAACGGCGTTTAGGGTTCGTCCAGGGCTTTTATATGGCGCTGTGGAGCACGCCACGCCACACTGCCGGGGAAGGAGAGGCCGCCAGCGACATGTAGAAAGGGAGCACGGCTTCGTGCTGTCCTCCACGCGCGAAGAAGATGAGGACGAGCTCCTCATTTTATTTTGTTGCCGAAGGGGTACGTGGGCTGGCGTTGGGCTGCGGCTTGGGCCGTGTTGGTGGGCTACTGCTGGGCTGCTGCGTGGTAAGGTAAGTCCAGGTGAGTTTTTCCCTTCTTTTCCTTTTTCTGTTTTTATTTATTTTTTGTTTTCCATTTCATTGATTCAAATTCTGTTGGAATTCAATCATGTTTTGTATATTTTTATTGTTTGAATCTTTGTGCAATTCACCCAAGATTCTGTAAAAATTATTGTTGTGTAATATACACTTTAATATGGGCATTAAAATATTGGTCTTTTAGTTACTATTTGACTTAGAATTAAATATCCATATGGCATGAATTTGAATATCATCTTGGAAGGACTCATAGTAGTTTCCAAATGCTATTGTTTTTATTTGTTGATATGTAGGGTTATATTGGGTATTACGTTGTAAGATACAAGTCACCAGGTAAGGTTTATTTATGGAGTTCTATTAAGTAAGTGACTAAGTGGCATAATTTTATGTGCTAAAATGTCTCTAAGGACTTGATCTCTCATTTGAGAATGTTGGTCACTTACACATGATTTTATGTGGGCATCTTTATTAAGGTTTTGTATGGTTTATTAAGTTCCTATTTCAAGGTTAGCACTAGAAATACATTTAATAACACTTTGAATTACTTAGAGTAGATATTACTCTCATCAGGGTTTGGTCTTGGTTATAATGATAAGTGGTTGATCACCACTTATGGGTTTTAATTAGAAAATATAGCACAAGGGGTTTCTTATGTTCATGAATTGAAGCATAAGATATTAATGAGGATGCAATTATGGTTATAGAGATGAGATACCACCATATTGCATTGGCTAGGTTTACTCTCCCCAATGCATGATACAATGGTTACTTGCTTAATATTTCATGTGCTCCTTTAGTTACTAAGGACTTAAGAATTAGTTTTATCTTCTACCAATAGATTTCTATTATTTTCTTCATCTATTGTTAAAGTAAGTAAAGTTGTTATAGTTCTTTTTATAGTTAACTTTGGTCAGAATGATGAATGGTTTCTCACCATATAAAGTATAGAGTTTGACTCTAAGGTTTTCTTAGGCTCTTTAATTGAGGAATGAATGAGATATATATATGTGCTAGGATTCTACTTATGATCACCAAGTGATTCACAAGTTAGGATTGAGATATAACCTAGGGTTGCTTACTCATGATCTTCCTATCATTTCATGTGGTGGATGATACCTACTTATCATATAGGTTTAACTTATTGCTTATTCTTCTATTTCTCCATAGTATGGTCATGGCATTATTATGAGCAATTTATTCTCAATGACTTCTATTCCAATTCTTAGAGTATATGCTCATTACCCAATTGTGATGATCATGCATGGTATGGGCTTCCCTAAGTATCCCTAAAAGTGTTTGGATATGGTTATTCCAATTACCCCTCTCACTTCACAAGGTCTTGGATTATAATCTATGGTTCTACACAAGGAATGGTGATGTGATTAACTAAATATGTGGTTTGCCTAAGAATTCTACCTTGCTATCTTCTGTAGCTTGTTCTTCAGGAATTGTGATAAACCTGCATCTTGTGGCATGCCTCCACCTCCTAGCTGCTTCATCTTGATCCTAACTATTTTATGGAGTGGCTCAATGTGTTGGTCTTCTTGCATCATGGTGCAAGATGATGAGATGAATGAGGTAGAGGGTTCCTTTTATAGGCTTGGGCATGCTCTAATATCATGACACATAGGTGGATGACTCTTGTTTTAATTTGATGAGTAAGGTCATTGGTTGTCATGCTCTCATCCATAGCAATCTTTTAAGCATGAGGTGGCATAGCTTAGGATTCAAGTTATGTAGATATTTTCATCCTATGTGGCATGGGTATTATCCTCTCATGTGATTTGTTTTTGGATAGCCAAGTGGCTTTTGTTACTAAATGTATTATGAATGGTCTTATGCTTATGGGTGAGTCACTCTATCATATGTGATTGTATTTATATTATAATTGGGATCAAAATGTCAAGAATAAGAATTATACCCCAATTTTGAATGATGATGTTTGATTTCCCCAAGGCATGATCATATAAGTTTCAAAGTACTCATAGTTTATTTTATTCAAATAGTTTGAACTATAATTCGTAATGTAAACAAATTTAGTTTTGTAATATTCCACATATTTAATAAGTTATGATTGCAATAAGAATGTGTGGCCTTTATGCACTTAGGTCCTTGTGTTTTGCTATATTTGGTATTTAGTTTTAAAGTGAATTCAATTGTACCTCAAGGTAGTTGCTTAACTTTTAAGTGTTAATAATTTAGAGTTTGCTTCCTATCTCTTTGATGGGTATGTACCTCTCCCATCTCTATGGTTTCATGATAAGCTTGTGTTGGTGTTAAATTAAAAAGGTTAGTTCAAGGAATTCCATGAGATTCATGGTAGGAATATTTATTTGTTAAAGACATGGAAAAGATAAGTGAATAATGGTTTCTCCATTTATTGTTACTTGATTTCCATTTGAATAGTTGTTCATATGTTATGGTAAAGAATACCATGCTATGATCTTTCATAAGATCAAGCAATTGATCATTGATTAAAGTGTTGTTGTGTTGGTTTTAATTCCATTTGATCTAACCCCTTAGATCAAATCATCTCTACCCAAAACCAGGTTTTATCAAAGGTCACATTGAGGTTTATAGCACTTGACTTGATGAGCTACTTCAATTCAACCAAGGTCAAGTGAAACTTCATTTACTGTGACTGTTTTACTTTAAAGCGCGAAAATTCCCCGAATTTTCTATGCATGAATGCAATGCACACATATGTTTCCTCTATTTTTGTAACCCCAATACCTGGGATATTACAGTCTCTACCCCTTAAACTAAACTTCGTCCTCGAAGTTTGAACTCTCTCAAGTTTCCGGAGTGTGGATCTGGCTTGTATAGACTACAAATTTTCTCGAACTCCATGGTAATCCTTTTGGATATAATTGAATATATCCCTTGTCCAGATTCTTCCCGGAATCCAATAGTGTCTGTCTCTGTGCCATGGCTTCATACTTCAATTCCATGATTTCTTCCAACATCATAATCTTGTTTCCTTTCTCATTGAAGATTCAATGATTGGAACTTCTTCTGGTGTTGTTAGTCTTAACTGAAGACTAATTTGATAACATACTCCTAATTGGTAAATAGGTCTTTGTTTTCCCTTACTACCAAAAGTGCAATAATGATACTTGGTAAGGTACTTACCATGGCAATGGTCGTGATGGTTTATTTCCCTAATAATGGATTAGACTCATTTATTCCATCCAATCATGGTTTATAGTTGATACCTATAACTATATCGGGTTCTTTAGGTTCCATGAGAGGAATCATTCTATTAGTCTTTGATTTTGGTATAGTCAATCTTCTTAGGTCTTTAGCCTTCTTGAGCTGTATTTGGTCTACGGTATTTTCTTCATCCAACTTTATTAACATTAGCTGACTTGAGCTCTAGTACTTCTGAGTAAATATTTCTCACTTGCTCAAGTGATAGTCCAATTATTACTTCCTCGAGGTATGAACCTCGGCTTCTGGTCTGACATCCTTCTGAAAGTAGTGTTCGATAATCTTATGAAAATAAGATCGAACTTCCTCTCAGTTCAGACCTTCTTCATCTATCTTGCTCAAAGTATTGAGTTATTGTACATCCAAATCAATCTTTACTCTACCCCTTAGAGTTTACTTATGTTCTTCAACTCCTTTTCTTCCAACTATTGAACTTATAATTAGAATATTGGTCTAGGTCTAGTTTATGGTTTGTACTCTTCTAAGGTCTTGCGAAGAATATCTATGGTGCATCCACTCAATTGTGGACATCCAATGTTAATCCTTCTACTAATTGATTATAGGTCATTGTTATTTGGTTGACAAGATTTTATTTGTTCACAACTTCTTGGTACGAATAATCCAATTATGGACTACTTGATATCAATTGTGGCTATTTGTTATCTAAAAATGTACTCTATTATAGGTTTTGATCATCTAGACGAGACATCCTCTACTTTATCTCGCAGTATTGATCCTATACCAATTGTGGTCTTCTGTTACCAACTCTGGTCTTCTTATATCTGTTATGGTTTCATAGGTCATCTTCCTTCTGTCAGGGTTTATTTTGCAAGAGAACCACTAACTGACACTATGAATATAGTATCCGAAGTGATTTCCCATGGATTCCCTCTTCCATGATGACTATGGTTCTACTTCTACTTCTCCATAATCATCATATTTCTCACCTTCATGCTTCTCATGTACTAAAGTACTCCTCGGTTGAGGCTAAGCATGAGTTTTGGTTGATACTTCCTTCAAAGTTCTGTGGTTGCTTCCCACAACTTTACTCCTTTCTCCCGATGAACCTTCATCTTGTCTTCAGAATCTTTAGAATTCGTCACTTCCTCACACGAATACCATTACCCTCTAGATCTATAGCATCAAGTAAGAACTTGATATTGCAACATGCATTTGCGTATCAACGCCAAACTTCATGTATGGATCTAGTCAAACAATGAAAATCCAAATAAATCCAGGAAAATCCAGCTTTGTGCTTATAATACACACCATCATAGGCCTAAATATAATATTTGAGTAAGACATCTCTAAACATCAGGCTGAGATGTGTAGTATATAACACCACATAAGATAGGTTTATATCGTGATACTTGGCACGAATATGTGGATTTCTACTATTTATCTCAACATTTACCGTAATTGCACATTTGCAATGAGATAAACTTGAAACAAAGTGGCCTAGGATAGTTAAAGTTAACCTAGTTTTGTTTGGAAGTACTAACAAAGTATTATACCATATATAAGTGCTATTGAGGACTATTTTGTATGATACCACTAGTTCTAATATGGTTACTCTAAATACATATTTATTAGGGTATAGTTCCTATACTTCTAAGCGTTTCTACCATATGCATATGGTCATGATGTGCTTGGCACACTTCCCATATTTTTGGAACACAGTTCTTGCACTATTGTCTGGCTTCTTATTGTTCTCCTCCTAAGGATTTATGATGTTCTAGTCTATCACATAATGATTCTCAGGTGAATCATATATGATTTCTATCTCTACCATGTAAGTAGACATATATTATTCCTATCACTCTTCCTTATCTCCCATGATTGACTCATCATGGTCTATACTACTTCATATAACTCATATTTATCACTTACTATCAAATGTTTCACAAGTTTGGATAGATTTTACTTACCCACTACTTGTCTTGGTATACACCTTCTAGTAGGATATCTTCCTTATATACTTATCCTTATCACTTGATATTACTCATATTACAAGTCTGGATAACTCTTATTTAACCATAACATGTGTTGGTACACATCTTCCAATAGGATATCTTCCTTATGGTTGTATCCTCTCTTTGGACTACCATGTATTGTATACCAACTGGGGTCTACTCATCTATTGTTTTGAGAACTTCATGGTGTACTATATGTTTGGGATTAGTTAACTAACTTCACTTAGGAGAGATAGGTAGGAAATGTTGACTCAAGTGTGTCAGGATTATTCTCAAGTGAATATCCATCTCAAGTCATAAGAATATTTGGTTTAGCTAAGACGACTTCCTATAGACACTACCAATCCTATAGGTCTCCTTTAGAGGGTTTTAATCGTAGGGTCAAAGCATTTGCTCTGATACCAACTGTGGTGACCCGGCATACCACTGCATGGTGTAGTATGCAAGTCTGATATAACACCAATGAAACATCGTTCCACTAGTATTATATCGCTCAGAGTGGTACACCAGAAACATATGCGGGTCCAAGGCATGTCTATAGAATTACAACATTGACTCTGTTACATAAGATCATCACAGCCTCCTACTTTATAATGAGGTAAAACTGCAAATAAATTCCAGAAGAACGACTCGTAGTCTAGTCTTATCTCGAACTCTATTTGTAGAGTATTTAACTAGCTATTGATACGTCTCCGACGTATCGATAATTTCTAATGTTCTATGCCATATTATTGATGATACCTACATGTTTTATGCACACTTTATGTCATATTCGTGCATTTTCTGGAACTAACCTATTAACAAGATGCCGAAGTGCCGATTCTTGTTTTCTGCTGTTTTTGGTTTAGAAATCCTAGTAACGAAATATTCTCGGAATTGGACGAAATCAAGACCCAGGGGCCTATTTTGCCACGAACCTTCCAGAAGACCGAAGAGCATACGAAGTGGGGCCACGAGGTGGCCAGACCACAAGGCGGCGCGACCAAGGAGGGGCCCGCGCCGCCCTATGGTGTGGGCCCCTCGTCAGCCCTCCGACTCTGCCCTTCCGCCTACTTAAAGCCTCCGTCGCGAAACCCCCGAGGCGAAAAACCACGATACGGAAAACCTTCCGGAGACGCCGCCGCCGCCAATCCCATCTCGGGGGATTCCGGAGATCTCCTCCGGCACCCTGCCGGAGAGGGGATTCATCTCCCGGAGGACTCTACACCGCCATGGTCGCCTCCGGAGTGATGAGTGAGTAGTTCACCCCTGGACTATGGGTCCATAGCGAGTAGCTAGATGGTTGTCTTCTCCTCATTGTGCTTCATTGTTGGATCTTGTGAGCTGCCTAACATGATCAAGATCATCTATCCGTAATACTCTATGTTGTGTTTGTCGGGATCCGATGGATAGAGAATACCATGTTATGTTAATTATCAAGTTATTACATATGTGTTGTTTATGATCTTGCATGCTCTCTGTTATTAGTAGAGGCTCGGCCAAGTTTTTGCTCTTAACTCCAAGAGGGAGTATTTATGCTCGATAGTGGGTTCATGCCCGCATTGACACCGGGACGATGTGATGAAAGTTCTAAGGTTGTGTTGTGCTTGTTGCCACTAGGGATAAAACATTGGCGCTATGTACGAGGATGTAGTTGTTGATTACATTACGCACCATACTTAATGCAATTGTCTCGTTGCTTTGCAACTTAATACTGGAGGGGGTTCGGACGATAACCCGAAGGTGGACTTTTTAGGCATAGATGCGGTTGGATGGCGGTCTATGTACTTTGTCGTAATGCCCAATTGAATCTCACCGTACTTATCATGACATGTATGTGCATTGTTATGCCCTCTCTATTTGTCAATTGCCCGACTGTAATTTGTTCACCCAACATGCTTTTATCTTATGGGAGAGACACCTCTAGTGAACTGTGGACCCCGGTCCATTCTTTAATACTGAAATACAAATCTGCTGCAATATTTGTTTTACTGTTTTCTTGCAAACAATCATCTTCCATACAATACGGTTAATCCTTTGTTACAGCAAGCCGGTGAGATTGACAACCTCACTGTTTCGTTGGGGCAAAGTACTTTGGTTGTGCTGTGCAGGTTCCACGTTGGCGCCGGAATCCCCGGTGTTGCGCCGCACTACATCCCGCCGCCATCAACCTTCAACGTGCTTCTTGGCTCCTCCTGGTTCGATAAACCTTGGTTTCTTTCCGAGGGAAAACTTGCTGCTGTGCGCATCATACCTTCCTCTTGGGGTTCCCAACGAACGTGTGAAATACACGCCATCAAGCATATTTTCAAGGCGCCGTTGCCGGGGAGATCAAGACACGCTGCAAGGGGAGTCTCCACTTCCCAATCTCTTTACTTTGTTTTTGTCTTGCTTTATTTTATTTACTACTTTGTTTGCTGCATTATATCAAAACACAAAAAAAAAATTAGTTGCTAGCTTTACTTTATTTACTGTCTTGCACTCTATATCAAAAACACAAAAAATTAGTATACTTGCATTTACTTTACTTGATTCATCATGTTTCCTTTTAATTTTACCACAAAAAACATACCGGTAGGACAAGGGTCTATAATTGGGAGGAACAGTATAGAAGATTTTTTCACCCATGTTAGTACCGTTGAAGATTTTGAAGATAGACACTTGGTAGAACTTGCTCCTACTTATGAAATTGCTGCTGCTGCTTTAGTTCGCATGTTGGAAACTAAATTTGTTAATCTCAATCCTATAATCCAACACATGTTTCTTACACTTGGTGATTTGGAAGAGGGGAAAAGAAAGATTTTGTTTTAGAAACCCTTCTTAGAGAATTTGGTGGTCTAGCAAGAGAGGCTAGAAAGGTTTTTGCTAAATTTAATATGCTTGGTTCTCATACTAATTTTGTTGGTCTCCTTGAAAAAATGGACATGGATAGAATAAGGTACACTAATAATATTAATGATGGTGGGGAGATCAAAGCACCAATACCATGTAAACTCCTAGCTATGAATGATGCACTAGAACATAACTATGCTTGGCTTGTTCCTGAAAATTTGTTCGATGAGAGTAGCAAGTCCAAGACTAATGAGAAGGGAGACGCTGAAACTTATGTATCCAATATACTATGCATGGTTGAGAAAACTCCAAACCCCGCTGTAGGTGCACCACCCTTTGATAACACTTGAGTTACACTTTCTGCGCCTAGCTGAAAGGCGTTAAAGAAAAGCGCTTATGGGAGACAACCCATGTTTTTACTACAGTATTTTTGTTTTATATTTGAGTCTTGGAAGTTGTTTACTACTGTAGCAACCTCTCCTTATCTTAGTTTTGAGTTTTGTTGTGCCAAGTAAAGTCTTTGATAGTAAAGTAAGTACTAGATTTGGATTACTGCGCAGTTCCAGATTTCTTTGCTGTCACGAATCTGGGTCTACCTCCCTGTAGGTAGCTGAGAAAATTAAGCCAATTTACGTGCATGATCCTCCGATATGTACACAACTTTCATTCAATTTGAGCATTTTCATTTGAGCAAGTCTGGTGGCCTAATAAAATCAATCTTTACGGACTGTTCTGTTTTGACAGATTCTGCCTTTTATTTCGCATTGCCTCTTTTGCTATGTTGGATGAATTTCTTTGATCCATTAATGTCCAGTAGCTTTATGCAATGTCCAGAAGTGTTAAGAATGATTGTGTCACCTCTGAACATGTGAATTTTTATTATGCACTAACCCTCTAATGAGTTGTTTCGAGTTTGGTGTGGAGGAAGTTTTCAAGGATCAAGAGAGGAGTATGATGCAATATGATCAAGGAGAGTGAAAGCTCTAAGCTTGGGGATGCCCCGGTGGTTCACCCCTGCATATTCTAAGAAGACTCAAGCGTCTAAGCTTGGGGATGCCCAAGGCATCCCCTTCTTCATCGACAACATTATCGAGTTCCTCCCCGAAACTATATTTTTATTCCATCACATCTTATGCACTTTGCTTGGAGCGTCGGTTTGTTTTTGTTTTTGTTTTGTTTGAATAAAATGGATCCTAGCATTCACTTTATGGGAGAGAGACACGCTCCGCTGTAGCATATGGACAAGTATGTCCTTAGGCTCTACTCATAGTATTCATGGCGAAGTTTCTTCTTCGTTAAATTGTTATATGGTTGGAATTGGAAAATGCTACATGTAGTAATTCTAAAATGTCTTGGATAATTTGATACTTGGCAATTGTTGTGCTCATGTTTAAGCTCTTGCATCATATACTTTGCACCCATTAATGAAGAAATACTTAGAGCTTGCTAATTTGGTTTGCATATTCGGTTTCTCTAAAGTCTAGATAACATCTAGTATTGAGTTTTGAACAACAAGGAAGACGGTGTAGAGTCTTATAATGTTTACAATCTGTCTTTTATGTGAGTTTTGCTGCACCGTTCATCCTTGTGTTTGTTTCAAATAACCTTGCTAGCCTAAACCTTGTATCGAGAGGGAATACTTCTCATGCATCCAAAATCCTTGAGCCAACCACTATGCCATTTGTGTCCACCATACCTACCTACTACATGGTATTTCTCCGCCATTCCAAAGTAAATTGCTTGAGTGCTACCTTTAAAATTCCATCATTCACCTTTGCAATATATAGCTCATGGGACAAATAGCTTAAAAACTATTGTGGTATTGAATATGTACTTATGCACTTTATCTCTTATTAAGTTGCTTGTTGTGCGATAACCATGCTTCTGGGGACGCCATCAACTATTCTTTGTTGAATATCATGTGAGTTTCTATGCATGTCCGTCTTGTCATGTGAGTGGTATGAGTACGAGCGTACTCAACAAGTTCATTATAGGAAAGAGGTGTTTAATGCACTAGCTACAGCATTAGACCAGAAAGTCTAATACCAATGCAGGTTTTCATAACCATTTCTTCAAAAGGTTGCTTTTATTCAGAAGAGCTATGTCCGTCAGCCTTCACCGGTTTACTAGAACTTCATGGAGTTCCTTTCCGGCAGCGTTCGCAGTTCCATATCCCGGAACAGGGAGTGACAGGTCACGATTCATTACACTCTGCAGAGGTGTGTTGCTTTACCGATAAGAGATCTTAACCTATGTGCCAACCAAGCTGCAGGCTTGTCCACACTTCCTATGGTGTGAGGCCCGGTATAAGGTCATAGCCAATCATATTCCTCCGCTACCTCATACACCCACCCTTTGTTGCATACCCCGACCCCGGGTCCTCGCCGGTCCTCTTATACCAATTAAGGATGGACCCCGACCACGACGACAGTCTGGGACTCGTTAACCAAACTCCTACGCCGGTAGCTGCAACCCATCATAGACCGCAATAACCGTGGGGACTTTAGGCTTCCCCAGCCCACCGCTTGCTCCTCGGGCTACAAGTGTCTACGGACAATGCCGTGGGGACTTTAGGCTTCCCCAGCCCACCGCTTGCACCCTTGGAATACAAGTGTCTACGGTAAAGCGCATCCGTTGATGTACAAGAGGTGGAAATACAATTGACTATTCCGTCCCACTCCAGATCTTATGGTTAACACGGGTATTACGTCACAAGAATCACTGGACGACATTTGTTGTTTAATCCTAGATGGATATAAACCCTTGCAATGGAACCTCCACCATATCAACACAATCCATGGTTCCATTGCCCACCACATAGTCATATTCATAGTTATGAAAATAGTGGTTTTGCTTTTTATGCAATAGTGATAACAATAGTACTTTGCAAGTAATTTGGTAAAAATAATCAAATGACATGAGCAAGTGATGAACTTGCCTTTCTTGACTGCAAGATTATGCAGGCAAGGTCTTCGATACGCAATAACTCCAAATTCTGAAATAGCATCATCGTCCGGTAAGGACGATGTTTAAAAGATTGGCAAGAATGCAATAATGCATAAGTATGAGATGTAATCGCTCTAAGCGTGCCCTAACCCCGATGATTTAGGATTAGTTAGTTGAAATGATTTGCTTAGGGTGTGTTGCACTTTTTAGAATGATTCACAAACAAAGTTCTTATTAAGAATTGGTTGCTTGGTATCATAAACAGGTGTTGTAATATATCATAATAATAACACTAATAGCACACAACAATATTATTTGGTATAATCCTAACATGTAATGAATAGTGGTTGGTTTTAGCATTATATGGCAGGGTTAATGATTTATTATCATATACTTTAAAAGAATAACTTTTGAAGAACATGTTCTTTAATAAAGAACAAGTATGATAATTAGGGTTTGTGGGGTTCCATGGTTTTCCATGGTTCTAATTGTTTTCTGGAGTAAGTAGTAGATGGATCACAACATAGTTGGATTTATCAGCAACTAGGCTTGATTGGTTTTACTTAAGCATAAGCAACTTAAGCAATTAATTATTCATGGTTGCTATCATGGTTGGTATACCTTGCTGGTGATAGCTGGTTATTGGCTATAGGTCCTATTAGGCAGGATTGACGATGATTTCCTTATTTTCTTCAAAAGAATATCTTTTGAAGAACATACTTCTTAGGTAATAAGAAGTATTTCAATTAGCTTTAAGGTTGTCTAGGGTTTTCTATTGGATTTACTAAGTAAGAAATAGTTGACTCCTAAGTAGGGTGATTAACAATTATCTTACGCTAATAGGGTTTAGTGGAGTATGGTTATGTAAGGTAATCATCAATCATGGGTACTATTAGGGTCCTTCACAATGGTGTGATGCTAATCATGGATAGTTGAGGATAAGATTATTGATAATAAGGACTAGGGTTGATCCTATTTGATCATCTAGGTTTGATTAAGATGAACACATGGGATACTAATCTAGTAATGATGGTTACTACATTTTATGTGGTCATGGTAAACATTTAGTAGCTACTATGGTTCTATGATTGAAAGGAACTATTATGATCACATGCTCTAACCTAAGGTTTAGGTTAGAAGCAATTTAGGGTTCACATATATTAATGGAGCTAGGGTTCCTATTTGGATTAGGGTTTTTAGGATCACATGAAATGATAAGGTTATAATATCATTCCATAAGGAATTAGGATTTTCCTAATTGTCCTATAGTTCTAGGGTTAATAACTTCATTATAAAGTTTGAATTTATTAATAACTTTGAAACAAAAATAATATTGGATTTGGCATTTTGTTATTTTTAAACAATTAATAATTAGGACAATTATTAATTAGGGTTTTAAATCCTTCTAATAAGGATTTAATAAGTTAATGATAAATGAAAATTAGTTTTCTTGTTTTCTTTATTTACTTGATGATTGTTATCTATTTTGAAAAGTTTTACTAATTATTGAATTTGTTTTGAATTTAGAATAAAAGAAAATGCTTATTTGATGAGTTAAAATAATTAAATTTTTATTAAAAACAAAAATTCCATTTTATATTTTTCTTGGATAGATTTTCTTTTTAGGATCATTTTGATATCTCATTTGTATTTTTCTGAATTGAATTGAATTTTGTAAATATTTGCAAAGTTTCAGTATTTGTTGGATTTGAATTAAAACGAAATGACTAAATACACCCGGCTAAACCTACCCGCAGAGGCACTGACCTGTGGGCCAGAGGTCCACGTCAGATGCCACATCGGTGTGGACTGGTCAAAATCAAAAACGTGGCCTAGGAGCTCACTGCCGGCGGCCAGTCGTCGACGACGACGGCGCTACGGGGTTCCCGTGGGGTTGTGTGGGTGCTCATAGGAATCGGGACAGCGAGGCGAACCTAACGGTGGTGGCGCTGCTCCGGTTTGGTCACCGGAACGTGCCAGGCGACGAGGTGCTGCGGCGGCGCTCACGGACTAGCGATGCGGCAGCGCTACGACACGTAATCGAGCAGGGCGAGCTTGCCACGAGGTAGGGTGGCTCACCGCGAGTACGACGCGCGTGACGGCGAGGTCGATGGAGGTCGGCATCGCCGGAATTCATCGGTGCCGGTGCCGGTGAAGACGAGCTCGACGATGGCGATTCCAAGCACGGCGGCCCGATTCCTCTTGCAGGAAGAGCAAGTCGACCACGGCGATCTCACTGGTGGTTACGGTGGGGTCTGGAGCTTCCTGGATCAACGGTGATGGCCGAGGCCGTACGGGTTAGGTTTCGAATGGGGAAATTTAGAGAGAGAACGACGTTAGGTTCGTCCGGGCTTTATATGGCGCGTGGAGCACGCCACGCCACCTGCGGAAGAGAGGCGCCACGACATGGAGAGGGAGCACGGCTCGGCGTCCTCCACGCACGAAGAAGATGAGGACGAGCTCCTCATTTTATTTTGTTGCCGAAGGGGTACGTGGGCTGGCGTTGGGCTGCGGCTTGGGCCGTGTTGGTGGGCTACTGCTGGGATGCTGCGTGGTAAGGTAAGTCCAAGTGAGTTTTTCCCTTCTGTTCCTTTTTCTGTTTTTATTTATTTTCTGTTTTCCATTTCATTGATTCAAATTCTGTTGGAATTCAATCATGTTTTGTATATTTTTATTGTTTGAATCTTTGTGCAATTCACCCAAGATTCTGTAAAAATTATTGTTGTGTAATATACACTTTAACATGGGCATTGAAATATTGGTCTTTTAGTTACTATTTGACTTAGAATTAAATATCCATATGGCATGAATTTGAATATCATCTTGGAAGGACTCATAGTAGTTTCCAAATGCTATTGTTTTTATTTGTTGATATGTAGGGTTATATTGGGTATTACTTTGTAAGATACAAGTCACCAGGTAAGGTTTGTTTATGGAGTTCTATTAAGTAAGTGACTAAGTGGCATAATTTTATGTGCTAAAATGTCTCTAAGGACTTGATCTCTCATTTGAGAATGTTGGTCACTTACACATGATTTTATGTGGGCATCTTTATTAAGGTTTTGTATGGTTTATTAAGTTCCTATTTCAAGGTTAGCACTAGAACTACATTTAATAACACTTTGAATTACTTAGAGTAGATATTACTCTCATCAGGGTTTGGTCTTGGTTATAATGATAAGTGGTTGATCACCACTTATGGGTTTTAATTAGAAAATATAGCACAAGGGGTTTCTTATGTTCATGAATTGAAGCATAAGATATTAATGAGGATGCAATGATGGTTATAAAGATGAGATACCACCATATTGCATTTGCTAGGTTTACTCTCCCCAATGCATGATAAAATGGTTACTTGCTTAATATTTCATGTGCTCCTTTAGTTACTAAGGACTTAAGAATTAGTTTTATCTTCTACCAATAGATTTCTATTATTTTCTTCATCTATTGTTAAAGTAACTAAAGTTGTTATAGTTCTTTTTATAGTTAACTTTGGTCAGAATGATGAATGGTTTCTCACCATATAAAGTATAGAGTTTGACTCTAAGGTTTTCTTAGGCTCTTTAATTGAGGAATGAATGAGATATATATATGTGCTAGGATTCTACTTATGATCACCAAGTGATTCACAAGTTAGGATTGAGATATAACCTAGGGTTGCTTACTCATGATCTTCCTATCATTTCATGTGGTGGATGATACCTACTTATCATATAGGTTTAACTTATTGCTTATTCTTCTATTTCTCCATAGTATGGTCATGGCATTATTATGAGCAATTTATTCTCAATGACTTCTATTCCAATTCTTAGAGTATATTCTCATTACCCAATTGTGATGATCATGCATGGTATGGGCTTCCCTAAGTATCCCTAAAAGTGTTTGGATATTTTTATTCCAATTACCCCTCTCACTTCACAAGGTCTTGGATTATAATCTATGGTTCTACACAAGGAATGGTGATGTGATTAACTAAATATGTGGTTTGCCTAAGAATTCTACCTTGCTATCTTCTGTAGCTTGTTCTTCAGGAATTGTGATAAAACTGCATCTTGTGGCATGCCTCCACCTCCTAGCTGCTTCATCTTGATCCTAACTATTTTATGGAGTGGCTCAATGTGTTGGTCTTCTTGCATCATGGTGCAAGATGATGAGATGAATGAGGTAGAGGGTTCCTTTTATAGGCTTGGGCATGCTCTAATATCATGACACATAGGTGGATGACTCTTGTTTTAATTTGATGAGTAAGGTCATTGGTTATCATGCTCTCATCCATAGCAATCTTTCAAGCATGAGGTGGCATAGCTTAGGATTCAGTTATGTAGATATTTTCATCCTATGTGGCATGGGTATTATCCTCTCATGTGATTTGTTTTTGGATAGTCAAGTGGCTTTTGTTACTAAATGTATTATGAATGATCTTATGCTTATGGGTGAGTCACTCTATCATATGTGATTGTATTTATATTATAATTGGGATCAAAATGTCAAGAATAAGAATTATACCCCAATTTTGAATGATGATGTTTGATTTCCCCAAGGCATGATCATATAAGTTTCAAAGTACTCATAGTTTATTTTATTCAAATAGTTTGAACTATAATTCGTAATGTAAACGAATTTAGTTTTGTAATATTCCACATATTTAATAAGTTATGATTGCACTAAGAATGTGTGGCCTTTATGCACTTAGGTCCTTGTGTTTTGCTATATTTGGTATTTAGTTTTAAAGTGAATTCAATTGTACCTCAAGGTAGTTGCTTAACTTTTAAGTGTTAATAATTTAGAGTTTGCTTCCTATCTCTTTGATGGGTATATACCTCTCCCATCTCTATGGTTTAATGATAAGCTTGTGTTGGTGTTAAATTAAAAAGGTTAGTTCAAGGAATTCCATGAGATTCATGGTAGGAATATTTATTTGTTAAAGACATGGAAAAGATAAGTGAATAATGGTTTCTCCATTTATTGTTACTTGATTTCCATTTGAATAGTTGTTCATATGTTATGGTAAAGAATACCATGCTATGATCTTTCATAAGATCAAGCAATTGATCATTGATTAAAGTGTTGTTGTGTTGGTTTTAATTCCATTTGATCTAACCCCTTAGATCAAATCATCTCTACCCAAAACCAGGTTTTATCAAAGGTCACATTGAGGTTTATAGCACTTGACTTGATGAGCTACTTCAATTCAACCAAGGTCAAGTGAAACTTCATTTACTGTGACTGTTTTACTTTAAAGCGCGAAAATTCCCCGGATTTTCTATGCATGAATGCAATGCACACATATGTTTCCTCTATTTTTGTAACCCCAATACCTGGGATATTACACCTACTTTGAGCCCCCTGTATTAAGAGATTTCTAAACTAAACTTGCTCAACTCTTTGCACCTCATCCAAGACCTCATCAAGGTGAACCCTTTTGGTGTTGACCAACTTGACTGATTCCTTTTCAAATGCTTATAAATGGCAGGCAAATTTGCAACATCAAAACAGAATCAAGATCACACCCAATTTGGATTTCACAAAACCTGGTCCATTTTGCAAACCAACACCACCACTGTGTGTCAAACATTATTTGAATCACACCCATGCAAAAGTTTGGAAAAATTCAAAAATAAAGTTCATGCGGCCATTTCATCAAACACCTTAAGTGCACCAATCTGCCAACTCCATCCCCTCTATTATCCAGCAGGTTTTGGCCTAAACCATCAAGCCTAGGTTATCACCAGCTCCCTCTTGCAAACAATTCCAAGTCTCAGAGACAATGATCAAGCATGATTTCTTCAAGGACAAAGCCATGCCATGTGCACCATGCCACTCTCCAAGTCAAACCCCTCTCCTCCCACTTCTTGATTGCATCATCATGTCCTTGAGCCTCCCCTCTCTCTGCTGAGCACGCTAGACACAGCCGTTGGCCAAGGAGACGCGTGCAACGCTCTGGCCAGGACGTGCCCACGACGTCCAGTGACGCCAGCGCGCGCACGGACAAGCCCCAGAGCGCGCCAGAACGCCACCTCGTCCCATCGCTGCTGACCTCGCCTCGCTCTCTTCTCTCGCACACGCACGCACCAATACACCAGCTCCCTCCCAGACACGACCGTTCGCACCGGAGAGGCCTGCCGCCGTCGTTACCGTCGACGACTTCCGCCACGGTACTGCCAGCCTCCGTCACTCTCCTGCTCGCGTCAGCCCTCCGTTTTTTGTGCAATCAAGCCTGTCGTGCTCGCCGTGACGTAGAGAACACAACTGCGTCATCGCCCAAGCCTCTCCGCCACTGTAGCGACGTCGCCATGGTCGACCTGCCCCGTGCGCCTCAGCACCTCATCGCCCCTATAAAAGGAGCACTCCCCCGTGATCAACCTCCACACCATTCGCCTCCTCTCCTCTCAGAACCCCTCCTCGAGCCTCGCCTCACCTCAATTTAGCCCGTAGACCACCAATTTCTTGCTGGAGTGCTGCGGGGCCGCCGCAGACGAAGACGACGATTGGCGCCACCCCAGGAGACGCCGCTGGCACCAGGAGCTCCGCCGTCGTCGACAACCTCGCCCTGCATCAACGCCGATCATCGCCGGAGCTCCGGTGAGCCTCCGACCCCCTAGGCTCGCCGCAGCCAGTACTCGATCTTGTCGGAGACGACGATGATCATCGACTGTTAGATCCTCGTCTAATCCAACGTCCCTTGTTCAGCGTACCATTTCGGTGATTAATAGCCGATGAAAGGCGGGCCCTTTGTCAGGCAGCCCACCCATGCGAGACGCGCTGCTGGGCCGGCCTTTCTCCCTTTTTCCTTCTCTGGCCCGTTAAGCTTTTCCCGCGTAGCCCTGTAATTCAAATTTGATTTAAATCTTTTCAACCAAATTCAATACTGATGCCAAGTTCAAAATTAAAAATAGAAATATCTACTGAGCCAAATTTTATGAATTTGATATGGTTGGAAAGCTTATGAAATTGTCTAGCCAACTACACTGGTCTCAACCCTAGATTTATTGTGGAAATCATGTAGTAAAAATAACAAGGCAGTACCTTTTCAAATTTCAAACATTTATTAAAAATCAACCATAAATTATTTTGGGTTGGTTTCAACTCTCATAATTCACTTTTCAAATGCTCTACTTGAATATGTAAAAATATGACAGTGGTGTTTACCATGATGATGGGCTAGAGCAAAATAATGGCTATGTGGCCATTTCTAGTCCATTAAAACTACCCCAATTTATTTATCAAATGTTATGAGAGGTATCCACTCATTTAAATCAATGTCCCAAGTAGTTCAATATGAGGTAATGACCTTAGTCTATAGAACCTCATATTTGATTACTTAGTGATATCAAAATTAGTTCTTTAGTAGTGTTTAAATTGCATGAGATGTAGTATCTCATTTAAATCATTTTCCCAAATAGTAAATATGAAGTGTTGACTTTGGTCAACATGATCTCATACTTATTACTTGAGGAGATTAAATCTTAATAGGATTCAATGAGAGGAAATTATTTCTCAAAGGAAATAAATAGAAACCCTAATAAGTATTTCAATGAGAGGAAATTATTTTTCTTAAAAGAAAACAAAGCCAACCACCATGTTAATAATATTGTGATGATAGATTAGCTTGTGTGATCCCTTTGAGTGTTAAGTATAGTACTTAAGCATTGTTTGGTGATTGTATACCTCGTATCCGTTTATAGACGCTAGTACCGAAGGCTACGAGGAGGAGGAGGTCTTCTACGAAGAAGAAGAAAACTTTGATCACTGTACCAATCAAGGCAAGCTATACTCTTGCAAGCTACCCTAATGCAAGCTCTACTTGAGCAAGGCGCCATTGCAATATTATGTTGTGTTTAAGGACTTTACTTTCCAAGCCCAAGTTTTTATCTTGCAAAGCTTTTACTTTAGTTATCAAGGCTTACTTGTATAGTTAACTTTGGTCTAGATAGGGAGTATTACAAGAACATCAAAGTTAGCCTAGAGAGCTACATGTTAGTTAGCACCCCTCATGACTAGTTGCTAGTGCTAAAACTAAAATTGACTACTCTAGATGGGAACATGTGAATCAAATGACTTTGAAAAACCTTGGAATGATGAATCATTCTATTGAAAGATTTTGAAGGTGAATGTGACTTAAATGACATGGTGAATTTGATAAAAACTGATGATTGGGTTCGGATGCGATACCATTCCAATTTTAGAGTACCCCCACAATACCTGAGTATGGGTAGGGCTTTAGCTGGAAATATATGTATCTTAGTATGGGTTCCCTCTGAATAAGCGTCATACATGTTATGCTGAGGCTGCCTCCGCTGAAAGTGAAATGACGTTAAAAGAGTTGAATGTCTTACCCAAGCCCTGTGCAGTTCCCAGGATGGCAGATTGCCATCACTGGGAGGCCAAGCTCATGGGGGAGGTGTGATAACGCGTGAAGCACACGTCCGTTGGGAACTCCAAGAGGAAGGTGTAATGCGTACATCAGCAAGTTTTCCCTCAGTAAGAAACCAAGGTTATCGAACCAGTAGGAGATGAAGGCCACGTGAAGGTTGTTGGTGGAGGAGTGTAGTGCGGCGCAACACCAGGGATTCCGGCGCCAACGTGGAGCCTGCACAACACAATCAAAATACTTTGCCCCAACTTAACAGTGAGGTTGTCAATCTCACCGGCTTGCTGTAAACAAAGGATTAAACGTATGGTGTGGAAAATGATGTTTGTTTGCAAAGAACAGTAGAGAACAATGATTGAAGTAGATTGTATTTAGATGTAAAAGAATGGACCGGGGTCCACAGTTCACTAGTGGTGTCTCTCCAATAAGAAATAGCATGTTGGGTGAACAAATTACAGTTGGGCAATTGACAAATAGAGAGGGCATAACAATGCACATACATATCATGATGACTAATATGAGATTTACTTAGGGCATTACGACAAATTACATAGACCGCTATCCAGCATGCATCTATGCCTAAAAAGTCCACCTTCGGGTTAGCATCCGCACCCCTTCCAGTATTAAGTTGCAAACAACAGACAATTGCATTAAGTATGGTGCGTAATGTAATCAACACAAATATCCTTAGACAAAGCATCGATGTTTTATCCCTAGTGGCAACATCACATCCACAACCTTAGAACTTTTTGTCACTGTCCCAGATTCAATGGAGGCATGAACCCACTATCGAGCATAAATACTCCCTCTTGGAGTCACAAGTATCAACTTGGCCAAAGCCTCTACTAGCAACGGAGAGCATGCAAGATCATAAATAACACATATATGATAGATCAATAATCAACTTGACATAGTATTCCATATTCATCGGATCCCAACAAACACAACATGTAGCATTACAAATAGGCGATCTTGATCATGATAGGCAGCTCACAAGATCTAAACATGATAGCACAAGAGGAGAAGACAACCATCTAGCTACTTCTATGGACCCATAGTCCAAGGATGAAATACTCACACATCAGTCCGGAGGTGATCATGGCGATGTAGAGTCCTCTGGGTGATGATTCCCCTCTCCGGCAGGGTGCCGGAGGCGATCTCCTGAATCCCCCGAGATGGGATTGGCGGCGGCGGCGTCTCTGGAACTTTTCTCGTATCGTGGCTCTCGGTAATAGGGTTTTCGCGACGGAGAGTATAAGTAGGCGGAAGGGCAGAGTCGGGAGAGGCACATGGGCCCCACCCCATAGGCCGACGCGGGCCCCATGCTGGCCGCGCCGCCCTATGGTGAGGGCGCCTCGTGGCCTCACTTCGTATCCTCTTCGGTCTTCTGGAAGCTCCGTGGAAAAATAAGACCCTGAGCTTTCGTTTCGTCCAATTCCGAGAATATTTCCTGTGTAGGATTTCTGAAACCAAAAACAGCAGAAAACAGGAACTGGCGCTTCGGCATCTCGTTAATAGGTTAGTGCCGGAAAATGCGTATAAATGATATAATGTGTGTATAAAACATGTGAGTACTGTCATAAAACTAGCATGGAACATAAGAAATCTATAATATCTATAAAGTTGATCCCCACTAAAATGCATTTAATGTTTGCAAGCTGAAATCTCATGCATCCACATCACCCCAATTATTTTTATCCATTAGATCTAAAATCTATGGTTGTTTGTTATCTGCCAGATCACGATCCATCACAGTCCATATCGCTGCTCAATCATGGTCATATCTCACGCAAATGAGGGGCCACGCAGCCACCAGACTGTTTGTTTCCTCTTCTCCTTTAATCTGCATGATGGTGCACTCCTTGATCCTTTTATCTTCCACTCCTTCTCCACGAGATATACGTATATAACAGCATACTAAACTGATGTATGAGAAGAGCATCCACTCTGTGTCCTTCGCCTACGGCCTACGATATATACTAGCTTTGAATCTCACTTCCACGGCTGATGTTGCTGGTTGGGCGATGGGTACCTCCTCCTCTCGCCCTGGCCCGTCGCCTTCGGGTATTGCTCCCCCGTCGATGCCGCTGGCGCCCACCGCGTGCGGAAGGGGCTCTGCCATCGCCGCGTGCTCACGACGTCATCCGATGGCAGGCCGTTCTACCATGTATGAGGCGGCCGGGTACGTGAAGGCGTGGCGGCCATGGTATTCAGCTTCTCGGCTCTCCCGCTCTGATCTTCCGCAACGCCGGAACCAGGCCCAGCTCGTGTTTATTTTCATCAACGTGATACTGTGCTTGAGGTAACGCTCCAAACAATCTCTGTATATGATGTTTTTCTTCAATTCAGTAGTTATTGTAGCCGCACTGTATCATTCTTTGAATTTTCTGGTCATAATGTCAGGTAAAAATTTCCATCTGATGTTTACATGTTAGTAGAGGTTGTCATTCAATCTCTTTGTTTATAGCAGTTCTAGAAGAGAACCATTCTAGGAGGTTTTGCTCGGAACTTTTAGTAACACAAATACTCATCACGTTGAACGAAACACAGGAGGTACAATCTTTTACTACCACATTTAGTGTTCTGTCGTACTAGATTCATGAGATGTTAGATGGCAGGGCTATTTCTACCGAAAGTAAAATGTAAGCATTATTTTTTGTTATGTTTTTTCTTGGAGATATCACAAAAAAATTGGTATATAAATTCCTTACATACTGACATACTTCTACAAATATTGACCAGGGCTATAGATAACTCCTCAAACTACATCTTCCCCTGACCTATGCTATACTACAAAGGTTTATGTCCTGGTTTAATTTTGTGGAAAAGGGTTCAGATGTCAAGTGCAGTGTCAGACAGTTGGATATGGCACAAATCTTATCTTTGAATGCAGTCAATATCTCTGCTTAATTCTGACATTCTGATGCAACAACTTTGAAATTAGATGTATGCAATTATGCACTCATTACAGGCGATTTATCTCAGGTAAATTTTAAGTTTGATTATAACCTATGATTGAGATGTAACTTCTTAGTTTTATGGTTGTTTTGACAATATCATTGCCACAAGGGTTTATAAGGTTCCTTCTTTCCTGATCTGATGAGATGAGCACACAGTTATGATATGTGAGAGCAATAGTTGGCTGGCGAGTCAACAGAGGCGACATCGATCCATGGCATCAAAATTTGTTCGTGATTCATCACATTCATTCCCGAGCCTTCTCTCTATCATGTTACACATTAGCAATCTCACCTGTAGCAATCCCTCTTCCATACTTTTCTTCTATATATGTGTTAACAAATCCCAGTTTCGGTCAACAAAGCAATTAGTATTTTAGGCAATTTTTGTGTTCAGATTTGGGTGATGCATTGCTGAAATTCACGCTGTGTGAATAATTTCAGCTTGCATGCCAATATTTGATCTGCATCAGGTCAGTACATGAAGCATACATCTTTTCATTTAGTATTCATTCCTGTATAAGGATGGATGCATTATGCATGCCTGAGCAGGTGTGACAAACAGAGGGGCCGAGAGAATTGAGATTATTAACACAACTTTTTTACTACATCCGTATATATGATCGTATATATGAAAATTATTTCTACATCACAAGATCATATTCAGCTGCATTGGTAATTGAGGGGGCGATGATTATTATCTCTACATCTGTATCTGAATATGTTTTCTAGCTACAAACTATTTCAACTTCAGTTTCCTTCTCCGATGCACAGGTCAGCAGCACGATACTATAAAGCTTTGTTATATGTTATCACTATTAGACATAGATAGGTGTTTATATGGTTTTATGTTTATGAGTTAATTTTATTTGCAAATAAATTATTATTTCTATAGATTGTTGCGTTTTTCGTAAATCATCTCCAATGACCGCCGCAATACGCGGGGAATCAACTTGAAAGTAGATTGAATGGCAACCTCTACTTTCCCTGCGTCCACAGTGGCCATTTTTCGTACTTGTCGCCACGTTCTTCTGCCGCTTGCGCCTCAGCAGCTCTTTCCTTTGATCTCTCCCTTTCTGCTTCACGGGCCTCCCCACGCACCTCTTTCTCAGCATACCTAGACTCATCATCCATCCTCTTCTGATTCACTCCCAATTTTGAGCTTGCTCCGCTCTTAATTTTTGGATCTTCCTCTCTCGATCTGCTTTCTCATTAGCATGAGCCTTTTCCCAACGCTCCTCCTCAAAGAACCTTGCCCATACACGCCGGTATTTCTCCTCAACCTCCTTGCGTGCCCAATCCGGCTGCTCCTTATCTATCTAGTGAAACCATTTGCACAGAGGCGGGGAAGACTACAACACAAACCGTAACATTAAACCAGAAAAATAAAGTCCTGCAAATATGCCTAAACAAAATTCTATCAAAACATACCAGCGGTCTGGTGGACGACGAAACTGAAGTTGGGGTGGATCATGACCATAGTTCACACACATGAAAAATTGCATGCCGAACCAATCAGAAAAATCCTCCACCTGCTTAACCTTAGCAAGACAGCCGCACCAACACCCGCTCGGCAGTCACACCCGGGGGCAAACTTGCAGCCTTCGCCTTCACCGGCCTAAACTCCTGGCCGAGCACGGCACACTCATGATGGCTAAGGGTGAGCCAACGAAAAAAAAAAGATAGAAGCACTTGTGCAACGAAGAGTGTCGATCCCTACTTTTATAGGGAAAAATCCGAGAGTGTGACGGGAATGGCAGGCGAGCTGTGGCGGCAAAAAAATGGCGGGAGAGCGGTGGTGGGAGATACGGGCGGGAAAATGTTTACCAGAAGATGACAGGAGTGAGATGTCACCCCGAAAATATTTGTGAAAGAGGAACCCTACTAACCCTAAACCCAAACCATGCAAATCATCGTTAGCAACATGGTCAGCCTCTAGATGACCGGTCGGTCGGCTACTGACCAATTGGTCGGCTATTGATCAATTTGTGTTGTCTCCCGATCGGTCAACTGCTGACCAATCGAGTCACAAAATTAGAATTTTTTGAAAACGCGTGCTATTTCTAGAAATAAATAATAAATTTGTATTACTATAAAAATCGCCGAATAATCGCCTCTGTTCCGTACAGTAGTAGGGTAACTGTTGAAATGCGGATGAAGGAGGCCTGGTGCGCATACTGCGCAATGGTGTAAAACACTAGTAGAACTCAGCCGAGCAGGGGCCGAACACATGGAATCAATCTTCTGTCGTCATCGACCGATCAATTGTTATCGGTCGGGAATTGCTCGGCGAAGAAAGAGGGCAGCTCACGGGAGGCGCGCCGTGCGTGGGTCGCCTCGAGGCTCGATCGCCGTCAGCCCGTGTCGGGTCTGTGAATCAAAATCGCCGTGCCCAACGAGCCTGAATTTTCCGATTGTTCAGTTGGGCGAAAGTGATCGGTCGATCACCCATTCACCCGTTTCGCTTCTCTCAGCCGAGCAGGGACGTCCACGCCATCACCGATCGCCGTTCACGGCCGGGCGCGGACGTTGCTCGGCCTATCCACCTCGACGTGAACGAAGGCAGGGATGAATGACGACCGTGATCGACAAGGCAGAACCCGACGAGTTCTCTCACTCGCTGCTGACTCGCTCTTCGTCCATCGCGTCGTGGTGGAGAATAGTCGGCACGCCCACATATCCATCCATGACCACGACATGTAGCCCCGTCACGCTCCTTCTCGTCGCCGCTGCTTTTGCTGCCACGAAATAGCTTTAACTCTACTCCCGTTTCTGGTTTGATTCTACTCTCATTGATTTCTATCATTTGTGCCGAATGTGCCGGCCGGCTGTGGTGCGTGCGCACCAGCACGAGGGGACCAGGCTGAGCAGAGAACTCTCTACCTCCGGATTCTCTCATTTTTCTTTTTTTTTGCTTTTGATTGTGTCTCTCTTTACTTTGCGATCAAGTCCAACTAAGATCATACATTTACGCTGTGCGCCTCGTTTCCACGTCCGCTACCATTTTTTCTGACATCACCACTAGACAAACAGCTATAGGTCCAAGGTTATCACCAGCGCGTCAAAATAAGTGCACGTCGGTGCTATTTGCCGTCGGCACACATATTTTCCAGCGCACCAGTGATAACTCCATATCGCCGGCGCATATTCGAATTGGGGTGTCAGCGATAACCCTGGGCCGGTCCGAGTCAGGGTAGAAACATGCGCCACACTTACCGTTGGTGCACCTGTATAATGGTGCACCGATGGTAACGCACATGAATCGTCTTTTCAGTTTTGAAGAAAAATAAAAGAAAACATTAGGAATCTCGAAAATAAAATACATCGAAATGACCATATGATATGTGTTATAGTTGTTAGAAACATTAACGACCATGAATTTCAATATATTAAAGCAAAATGATGTCATGTTTAGGTAAAATGGCTTTTCTGGTTACATACGACATCTGATTAAAAAGTTTTTACATACAACATTCGATTTCAGCGGCAGACGGTCGTTTACCGATATATTTAGATTACTCAAATAAAAAAATAGGATTTTTTTTGAGCAAATCAAAAACAAAAATAGGAGGTAACCTAGCCTACATGTTGGAAACAGCTTAGTGCACCCCTGGTCCTCCTCTTCCTCTTCTCATCTTCCTCCTTTTCCTCTTCCCTTCATCTTCTCCTTTTCCTCCACCTTCTCTTTCTTTTCTCCGTTGATGAGCCCTCCCTCCATGCCGCGGGAGACGACAAAGATGACACCACCGCTCGGGATCCTCCTCTCCGCCGCTCCTCCTCTTCGACGACATCACTATCGCCACCTCGGGCTACTCCAAAATGACACTATCTCGAGCTCCTCTTCATGCACATCCTACACCGGCACGGTAACGACAGCATGGCTGAAGAAGGCGTCCTACGACCATACTTCCCGAGACCGAGCTAGATGATCTAGATCTAGATCGGTTTTTTTTATTTTGAAAAAATACCACTGCGCACCTAGCTGGTGCGTCGGCGATAAATCGTGTTACCGCCAGTGCACCAGGTTGGTGTGCCGGCGATAAGCCGTTACCACTTGCATGTTCCCACCAGGGTGTGCTATGTAAATGAGGCTTTTCATATTTGTGCCTTTTCAAACCTAGTTTTCTTCCTTTCTTCGGCGCCAACGGTTTCGCCACATTGGACCATTAACATGGTAACCAACCAGTGGCGGACGCGAGAAAAAAATGGAGGGGGGGGCACACCTCTAAAAAATTTTGAGCCCCTCCGATTGTAAAAAACTGTTTGCCAGATAAACAATATATATAAGACAAATGATTGCCAATATATATCAAATTTGCACAATTGTAATACAAATAGTTCAAAACACGAACTGAATCATAGACACTTGGCAGAAATATGAATCATGGACAGAAATTTGCTAATGTCATTTTAACATAATAATTATTTTGACACCACTTAACCACTACAAAACCACTACAAATGATGGACAGATACAGACCATGGGGAAAATTCTACCGCTCCTGCAATTGATGGACATGCCATGGACAAAATGATTTGATATAATCCGTAACCTGCTGGAGTTGGACTGCCACTAAACTCCAGCTTCTCCAAACTCCAGCTCGGAACTAGTAGATCCGTGAAGCCAGCCTTTTTTCATGTACAAACCGCGGAGCACCACTTCCGTGAATCCCCGGATCGGCAATTGACGGAGCAGCGATAAATTACAGGGAATGCCACCGCCCAGTCAAAAACGTTTCGCTGGTAGGAGATGCTCGCCCTCTGTCTCCCCAATCGACCACGACGTGTCCTCCCGCTGTTCCCCGCCTAACCGGAGCTCGCAGATGTCGCCGCGCCCCCGCCTCCCCAAGCACCGGCGACCCTCCCTCGAGCTCCGCCGTGCCCTCCTCCATCTCCTGGCCAAAGGAATCGGCCGGGGATGCCCCCAATCGACGGGGCCATCCCCTTCTTCTCCGCGTCCGGCCGCCGAAAATCGGCTCGACGCCGGCGCTACAGCCCTCCTCCGGCCTCCCCGTCAACTCCATCCTGCTCCTGGTGAGCTTGCGGTGCTAACGCACCCCTTCTCCCTCTCCCTCTTGCCCTGTACCGCCGCCGCCACGAGCACCCGCGCCCGCCGCCGTCGGACATGGTCGCCGGCCGCGCTCCGGCGACGCAAACGGAGCGGCACCACCACCATCCTGCTCGCCTTGGATAGGCGCGTCCAACGCGTCCCTCCGAGCGTCCAGGGGCGCCCTCTAGCGCCGCCACGCTGTGGTCACCGGCGGCGGCACCCAAGAGGGACGGATCCGGAGCTGTACCAAACGTTTCTTGCTCCAGTTGCGACGCCGGAGTCGCATTTGAGAAGCAGGATCTACGGATTTGACGAAGCCAGAGGGTTTCCGAACACGCCCTAAACTACTCCATGGAGTGCTGCGCAGCTGCGTGCCTGCGGCGACGAGCGGTGGCCGGCCGAGCGCGCTATCCGGCAACCGGTGATATCTGGAGGCTGGAGCAGAGCAGGCCAGCGGCCGCCGACCGGGGGAGACAAGGAGGACCTGAGGGGGTGAGCCAGGGGAGGGCCGAGCCGGGCCAGCCGGCGAGTTGGGGCCGGAGGGCGCAAGGGGGCAGCCGCCGTCGGCCGGAGAGTGCAAGGGGCTCAGCTTCGACGACTGGCTTGGCCTAGGCAGATACGCAGACTGGACGAGTCGCTGTCTCGCCAGTTTGGTCGCTGGGCCAGAGATTAAGGGTACCAAAAGAAATTTCAACAATTTCTGGGTGGGCCACGGCCCCCTCGGGCCCCTCGGCGATTTCTGTGATTCATGTGATCATTGGCTCGAGGTGCAGTTTCAAAATCTTACGAGAAAAAAGAAGGCCGTCGAAGAAACGACCCGGACGTTTGGAACTCGGGGACGCGCGAGGATGATATCAAGACCAATGATTCACTCTTTGAGATCAACATTTAATATAGCGTTCAATTAATACGAGAGTGTTACAAATTTTATACGTGGGAAATACAAACGGTTATTAGGAGAGAGTTTAATGCACTGACACCTTCCCTGCGTTGCATGCATCCACTTACTTTTTTTTCTTCATCTGATCAGCCGAATGTTACATTATTTGGCGGCAGTAAGATTATATGTTAATGATTCATTAATTTCTAATGCATCCACTTCTCACGTGTTGCAGTTACATGAATGAGTATACAACTCAAGAGGGTACCGGGAAGACATAAATCATAAGCATAACAGAGTTGCAAAATTTCAGATTTTTTTCCTCGAGGTATTCTCAAAAAATAATGCACTGATTATTCTGTCGGCAGCAAATTTTATTTGTATGATTAATGTTATTTTTTCTTTTTCGATATCTAAGCCATTTTTACACGTTCTAAAATAGTTACCAAGTTAATTTTATAATTGGAAAATGAGCATTTTTTAATCATCGAATGTAGGCGTACATAATTTTTTACACGGCTAAGCAAAGTGGTTAGGAAAATCAAAGTGAGTGACTAGTTTGACAAATCGTGTACTGCTCCAGGTGGTTAGAGACTACTCCACTCATCAAATTAATGACTGGGCATTTAATGGTGAAATTTAGACAGGTTGTGAAGCTAGTACTTGTTTGGAAAATGTGGGTTCCACCTGACACATTTTATTGTTTGGAAAAATACTAAACATAAATACATATCACATGCATGATTAAAATGCACATGATGTTGGACATGTGTCAGTCAATATTTGGTACAGGTGAGCTTGTTCAACCGAAGAAGGCTCGTCCGCTCGGGGCGGGCCCTGTCAAGGGATGGAGTTAATGGGGGCAGGGGGTTAAAGACGATGTCAGTCTGGAATCTGTACTTCAGAGCATTGACAGACATGGCAGTTAGTGCTGTAACACTAGTACTATTCTTTATTACTTCAAATGTAAAAAAAGCGAAAATACACACACTATACCTGATGGAAATACACAAGTTGTCAGCATGTGTTGCTCTCTGATTGGATGCAGTATCATCCTCGCGCGGAGACGGGTTCCGTTAGCTATTTCCGGTGGAAGAAAGCTCTAAGTTAAGTTAAGTAGTGTTTTGGGATGTAGTTCCTTGGTCTGTCATAGCCTCATAGGCTTTTGGTTCAGATAAAACTTGGTGGATGCTTAGGTTTAATCCACGCCCACTCTATATTGTTTTGGACCTTGGTGTGTTTCTTTTCTGAAAAAATAGCGCAAAGGTATTTTTCTCTGAACTTTTTTGGGACTATGCTTTCAGTTTATGTCAAATGTTGCGTTGTAAGTTTCATTTCTAATAAAATGGAGCTAGGGAGCAGGCCCTATTTGTCTAAAAAAAACTTTTTAGCAGCTACCATTGGAGGCTAATGACTGTTTGTCATGTATGTTCTGCTGGAGTGAAACCTCAACCAAATAAATATTCTAGTAAAATTATGGACCTTCCATTTCTTATTTAGCGTGCATTTTTCTCTAGCTTGATTCTTTACAGTCCCATCCATTGTGTCTCATTACACATGTAATGTACTTTTACTATGGTCTACGTGTGATATTTCCAATGTCCCTTCTGAGCTAGCGGTCGCCGATGTTTCTGTCTCACCTTACCTTCTCATCCTAATCTATGATCACCTTCCTTCTCTTCTTCAAGCAATCCAACAGATGATGTTCTCCCATTGCACTCACCGTAATCACGTTGCAACCCTTAGAATAAATGATATTTATACTAAAATTTTATAATTATTTATTTATGCAGTTTTTATTAAACAACAATTTCATCTTCGATATTTTTAATACCCCATCAGCATAATTTGCACGTACTAATGTTGCTAAATATTAAATATGATGGTTTTGGTATACAGTTGTTCACCTTTATTGAGTAGTACACTTGTTCTGTGATAAAACTAAACATCATTTCGTTCCAGTAATGGTAAGATTTGTACCTTTTTGATGATATTTTTACATTTGCAAGATATTGCATCCATGGAAAAAATAGAGAAATAATCCATGGATGCAAAAGGTTAAAATTTAAGCTAAATACTAGTGGAACAAAATAATGTTTTGTCTCTTTATTGAGTAGCATACTTGTTATGTGATAAAATTCAACACATCTGAGCTGAATGGCCATAAATGCGAGCATGGTAAAAACCATATAAATTTTTCATGCACACATGCATTACTTTCTAACATATGCATGATATTGCATGATAAATAATGTGATAGATATAGTATCAAGATTTTGGTCCAATAAATATGGTGATTATGGTTTTCGGTTGTATAACTTGGTATAAGAAAATGAAAGTTCTAGAGGATACATGGCATTTGTGAGGAGCTTTTTCTGCATGTTGCTTCTCTTATTTTCATTTATATGGTCAAATATAACTCTTTTATATTCGAGATGATTCAGTTTCAGGTTGATATAGTTTGTTAGTTGTTTATGTTGTATTGAAACAACACCGCTTGGAATA
>NC_061511.1:175531339-175679063 GCF_022539505.1 Lolium rigidum | reverse complement strand
ATATAGAAAGTTCTAAGCTTGGGGAAGCTGGTTTTCATGATCTTTTTAGTCCCCCAAGCATTGAGGAGAAAATTTTCTTTGATGATACTTTGCCTCCCATATGTGATGATTATAATGATAGTGGTCTTTTGGTACAACCTACTATGGAGAGTAAAATTTGTTGTGATTATACTATGCCTCCTACACTTGATGAGAATAATAATGATAGCTACTTTGTTGAATTTGCTCCCGCTATTACTAATAAAATTGACTATGCCTATGTGGAGAGTAATAATTTTATGCATGAGACTCATGATAAGAATGCTTTATGTGATAGTTATATTGTTGAGTTTACTCATGATGCTACTGAAAGTTATTATGAGAGAGTAAAATATGGTTGTAGAAATTTTCATGTTACTAAAACACCTCTCTATGTGCTGAAATTTTTGATGCTACACTTGTTTTATCTTCCTATGCTTGTTACTTTGCTCTTCATGAACTTGTTTATTTACAAGATTCCTATGCATAGGAAGCATGTTAGACTTAAATGTGTTTTGAATTTGCCTCTTGATGCTCTCTTTTGCTTCAAATACTATCTCTTGCGAGTGCATCATTAAAACTGCTGAGCACATCTTAACGGCTATAAAGAAAGAACTTCTTGGGAGATAACCCATGTGTTATTTTGCTACAGTACTTTGTTTTATATTTGTGTCTTGGAAGTTGTTTACTACTGTAGCAACCTCTCCTTATCTTAGTTTTGTGTTTTGTTGTGCCAAGTAAAGTCTTTGATAGTAAAGTAAGTACTAGATTTGGATTACTGCGCAGAAACAGATTTCTTTGCTGTCACGAATCTGGGTCTAATTCTCTGTAGGAAACTCAGAAAATTATGCCAATTTACGTGAGTGATCCTCAGATATGTACGCAACTTTCATTCAATTTGAGCATTTTCATTTGAGCAAGTCTGGTGGCCTAATAAAATCCATCTTTACGGACTGTTCTGTTTTGACAGATTCTGCCTTTTATTTCGCATTGCCTCTTTTGCTATGTTGGATGAATTTCTTTGATCCATTAATGTCCAGTAGCTTTATGCAATGTCCAGAAGTGTTAAGAATGATTGTGTCACCTCTGAACATGTTAATTTTTATTGTCCACTAACCCTCTAATGAGTTGTTTCGAGTTTGGTGTGGAGGAAGTTTTCAAGGGTCAAGAGAGGAGGATGATATACTACGATCAAGAAGAGTGAAAAGTCTAAGCTTGGGGATGCCCCGGTGGTTCACCCCTGCATATTTTAAGAAGACTCAAGCGTCTAAGCTTGGGGATGCCCAAGGCATCCCCTTCTTCATCGACAAATTATCGGGTTCCTTCTCTTGAAACTATATTTTTATTCGGTCACATCTTATGTGCTTTACTTGGAGCGTCTCGTGTGCTTTTGTTTTTGTTTTTGTTTGAATAAATTGGATTACATCATGCTTGTGTGGGAGAGAGACACGCTCCGCTGGTTCATATGAACACATGTGTTCTTAGCTCATAACATTCATGGCGAAGTTTCCTCTTCGTTAAATTGTTATATGGTTGGAATTGGAAAATGATACATGTAGTAATTGCTATAATGTCTTGGGTAATGTGATACTTGGCAATTGTTGTGCTCATGTTTAAGCTCTTGCATCATATACTTTGCACCTATTAGTGAAGAATACATAGAGCATGCTAAAATTTGGTTTGCATAATTGGTCTCTCTAAGGTCTAGATAATTTCTAGTAAGGTGTTTGAACAACAAGGAAGACAATGTATAGTTTTATAATGCTTGTAATATGTCTTTTATGTGAGTTTTGCTTTGTACTAGTTCATACTTGTGTTTGTTTCAAACAACCTTGCTAGCCTAAACCTTGTATCGAGAGGGAATACTTCTCATGCATCCAAATACTTGAGCCAACCACTATGCCATTTGTGTCCACCATACCTACCTACTACATGGTATTTCTCTGCCATTCCAAAGTAAATTGCTTGAGTGCTACCTTTAAACAATTCAAAATTTATCACCTCTGATTTGTGTCAATGTTTTATAGCTCATGAGGAAGTATGTGGTGTTTATCTTTCAATCTTGTTGGGCAACTTTCACCAATGGACTAGTGGCTACATCCGCTTATCCAATAATTTTGCAAAAAGAGCTGGCAATGGGATTCCCGAGTCCCAAATTAATTAACAAAAATAGACACTCCTCCATGGTATGTGATTGTTGGACGGCACCCGAAGGATTCGGTTAGCCATGGCTTGTGTAAGCAAAGGTTGGGAGGAGTGTCATCATAATAAAACTAAAATAAAAAGGCACTCCTTCATGGTATGAGATTGTTGGCGGGCACCCGAGGATTCGGTTAGCCATGGTTTGTGAAAGAAAGGTTGGAAGGAGTGCCACCCAAAAATAAAATAAAATGGGAGCCGCTCTTTGAAGGTTTGTCCGGCAAGGGGGTTAGAGTACCCGCTACCATTCGTTGACAACAACATACACCTCTCAAAACTTTATTTTTATGCTCTCTTTATGTTTTCAAAATCAAAGCTCTAGCACAAATATAGCAATCGATGCTTTCCTCTTTGAAGGACCATTCTTTTACTTTTATGTTGAGTCAGTTCACCTATCTCTCTCCACCTCAAGAAGCAAACATTTGTGTGAACTGTGCATTGATTCTTACATACTTGCTTATTGCATTTGTTATATTGCTTTGCATTGACAACTATCCATGAGATATACATGTTACAAGTTGAAAGCAACCGCTGAAACTTAATCTTCTTTTGTGTTGCTTCATTGCCTTTACTTTGAATTATTGCTTTATGAGTTAACTCTTATGCAAGACTTATTGATGCTTGTCTTGAAGTGCTATTCATGAAAAGTCTTTGCTTTATGATTCACTTGTTTACTCATGTCATATACATTGTTTTGATCGCTGCATTCACTACATATGCTTTACAAATAGTATGATCAAGTTTATGATGGCATGTCACTCCAGAAATTATCTTTGTTATCGTTTTACCTGCTCGGGACGAGCGAGAACTAAGCTTGGGGATGCTGATACGTCTCCAACGTATCGATAATTTCTTGTGTTCCATGCCACATTATTGATGTTATCTACATGTTATATGCACACTTTATGTCATATTCGTGCATTTTACGGAACTAACCTATTAACAAGATGCCGAAGTGCCGGTTCTCGTTTTACGCTGTTTTTGGTTTCAGAAATCCTAGTAACGAAATATTCTCGGAATCGGACGAAATCAACGCCAAAGATCTTAGAATCCCCGGAAGCATCCAGAACACACCGAGAGAGGTCGAGAGGGGGCCACGGAGCCCACCAAACCATAGGCTGGCGCGGCCGAGAGGGGGCCGCGCCGCCCTATGGTGTGGCCCCCCGTCGAGCCCTCTGCGCCGCCTCTTCGCCTATATAAAGCCCCTGGATCGAAAACCACGATACGAAAAACCACGATACGGAAAACCTTCCGAGCCGCCGCCATCGCGAAGCCAAGATGCGGGGACGGGAGTCTCGTTCCGGCACCCTGCCGGAGCGGGGAAGTGCCCCGGAAGGCTTCTCCATCGACACCGCTGCCATCTCCACCGCCATCTTCATCACCGCTGCTTGCTCCCATGAGGAGGGAGTAGTTCTCCATCGAGGCTCGGGGCATGTACCGGTAGCTATGTGGTTCATCTCTCTCCTATGTGTTTCAATACAATAATCTCATGAGCTGCCTTACATGATTGAGATTCATATGATGATGCTTGTAATCTAGATGTCATTATGCTAGTCAAGTGAGTTTTACTTATGTGATCTCCGGAGACTCCTTGTCCCACGTGTGTAAAGGTGACGAGTGTGTGCACCGTGTGGGTCTCTTAGGCCATATTTCACAGAATACTTACTCAATGTTGAATGGCATAGTGAGGTGCTTATTTATATCTCTTTAAGATTGCAACATGTTTTGTATCACAATTTATCTATGTGCTACTCTAGTGATTTGTTATTAAAGTAGTTTATTCCTCCTGCATGTGTGCAAAGGTGACGATGCGTGCACCGTGTTAGTACTTGGTTTATGCTATGATCATGATCTCTTGTAGATTGCGAAGTTAACTATTGCTATGATAATATTGATGTGATCTATTCCTCCTACATATGCATGAAGGTGACGAGTGTGCATGCTATGCTAGTACTTGGTTTAGTCTCGTTGATCTATCTTACACTAAAGGTTACTAAAACATGAGCATTATTGTGGAGCTTGTTAACTCCGGCATTGAGGGTTCGTGTAATCCTACGCAATGTGTTCATCATCCAACAAAAGTGTAGAGTATGCATTTATCTATTCTGTTATGTGATCAATGTTGAGAGTGTCCACTAGTGAAAGTGTAATCCCTAGGCCTTGTTCCTAAATACTTGCTATCGCTTGCTTGTTTGCTTGTTTCTCTTGCGTTACTACTGCTACATTACTACTGCTTGTTTACTGTCCTGGGCAAAGCACTTTTCTGGTGTCGTTGCCGTTGCTACTGCTTATTCATACCACCTGTATTTCACTATCTCTTCGCCGAACTAGTGCACCTATTAGGTGTGTTGGGGACACAAGAGACTTCTTGCTTTGTGGTTGCGGGGTTGCATGAGAGGGATATCTTTGACCTCTTCCTCCACGAGTTCGATAAACCTTGGGTATCCACTTAAGGGAAACTTGCTGCTGTTCTACAAACCTCTGCTCTTGGAGGCCCAACACTGTCTACAAGAATAGAAGCTCCCGTAGACATCACGGCTTCCAGCGGTGTCCCGCCGAATCCGCTGGAAAGTGACCGGATTTGAACTAGGGGTCAACTATCCGTCGCTCCAGAAATTCCAAAAAAACTGTTTTTAGTTCAACGACGCATCATTATATATGCTAATTTTTGTCCGTTTTGTTTGTTCGCGAATGGGTGCACCCGCACGCCCGGTACGGCGATATCGCATGTCCCGGGGGCCCTGTTTTGGCCAAATGACTTTTTGAACGAAGTCAAAAAAATCCCACGGAGCCGGGTGGCGTCATTTTATATGTCATAGTAACTATTCCGTTTGTCAAAACTGGGATACGGCAATTATTTTTAAAAACCCGTTCATGAAAAGGGCTATCATGTCCGGAGTTTTATGGATTTCAGGTGAAATGAGGTGGGAAACGGCCTCAGCATGGCATAGTTTGCCGAAACAAGGTCATATTTAGCACGTGTGTGGACCCTAGGATGGGAAGCAAGACCCCAGACGCGGATTTCTAATGCAACCCACGGACGACCATCTGTTCATTTTTAGCGTGCCCAAACGGTTTTTATTTGTGAAGCAGCTACATGGAGCGCATTTTAGTATGACGTGAAACCTCCGTGCGATGATTGTAGACAACCTACGCACCACCTATCACATGACATGTGCACTCGTTAGCTTTTTGGGAACCCATGCGGCCTCCGGCGGTGTCCCGCCGAATCCGCTGGAAACTGACCGGATTTGAACTAGGGGTGAACTATCCGTCGCTCCAGAAATTCCGAAAAAATTGTTTTTAGTTCTACGATGCATCATTATATGTGCTAATTTTTGTCCGTTTAGTTTGTTCGTGAATGGGTGCACCCGCACACCCGGTACGACGATACCGCATGTCTCGAGGGTCCTGTTTTGGCCAGATGGCAATTTGAACGAAGTCCAAAAATCCCACGGAGCCGCGTGACATCATTTTATATGTCATAGTAACTATTCCGTTTGTCAAAACTGGGATACGGAAATTATTTTGAAAAACCCTTCACGAAAAGGGCTATCACGTCCGGAGTTCTATGGATTTCAGGGGAAATGAGTTGGGAAACGGCCTCGGCATGGCATAGTTTTCTGAAACGAGATCATATTTGGCACGTCTGTGGACCCTAGGATGGGAAGCAAGACCCCGGATGCGGATTTCTAATCCGACCCACGACCGACAATTTTTTTCATTTTTGGCGTGTATGAAAGCCATGAAACCTCGAACATTATAGCTCATTTCTAAGAATATTTGTTTAGGTATTTGAAATATTCCATTTTTTATATTTTTCTATGATAGATCTTGTTTTTCTGCAAAATTTGATATATTATACTTATTTTTCTCAATTAGAATGATTTAGTTATGCTTTTTTGAAAACTGTCATGCAAAAATAGAAAAAAGCTATGCCGACGGTATAACCGTCGGCACAGGTCTGTAGTAAAAATAAAGAAAAAAAAATGTTGTGCCGACGGCCAGACTGGTCCTGTGCCGACGGCGAGAACTATGCTGACGGTGACCGTCGGCACAACCGGTCTGTACCGACGGCCATTTTAACGCCGACGGTCATCCTTGTCGCCGCGGTCCGGAGGCTTCTATGCCGACGGCCCCGATATTTGGCCGTCGGCACATCTGTGTACCAATTATTCATGAAAAAATTATATCTCGACCCACTTAAAATCCCCAAATCATTCTGTAAGTACAACTGGGAATTGCCCTCGGAAAATTGTGCTTGGGAACGTGGTTGGAGATTTGTGCCAAGTTCGTCTGGTGGAGCAGAGGAACCACATCTTCATAGAGCATAGAGCATGGGTGGGATGATTTCGTGGAAGCCAATGGCATTTTATAAGGTCATACCCTTATCTTTGACTGACTACACCGTACATTCAACACTGAAAGTGGCCATCTTCGGATACAATGGATGGAAGAAGATCCACCGTACTTACAGACCAGTCTAAAATAACCTTTTGTTCATCGGTATAGCAATTTATGTTGCCGCTTTAAGTTCAACATATGTAATATTTCTTCTGCAGTTTCCTATGAAACTACCAACTGATCATCCATGATCAATATGAAGTACCAGTTATTATTACCAGACTGAGTTTCGATGCCTCTCTAATGCCCGTTTATTTACTTGATCCTCAAGATCAGTTTCATACACATAAGCTGCGATATTTTGTTACCAACTATCTTAAAGCACACTATCCAAACAATAAAATACGCCATACTTAGTTAAATGTTTTTCTAAGATCGTATCACAAGTCGGCGCGGCGTGCCGCCACGCCCATCTATTTCTAGTGAACATTTAAAGGAAAACGAAGAACACAAGTGTTCAAATGAAAAAACGGAGCGTATCTCTCTCCCACACAAGCATGTTAGGATCCGATTTATTCAGAAAACTAAAATAACAAACGAGAATAAAAGCACACGGACGCTCCAAGTAAATCACATAAGATGTGACGGAATTAAAATATAGTTTCACTAGAGGTGACCTGATAAGTTTGATGAAGAAGGGGATGCCTTGGGCATCCCCAAGCTTAGACGCTTGAGTCTTCTTGAAATATGCAGGGATGAACCACGGGGGCATCCCCAAGCTTAGACTTTTCACTCTTCTTGATCATATTATATCATCCTCCTCTCTTGATCCTTGAAAACTTCCTTCACACCAAACTCAAAGCAATCTCATTAGAGGATTAGTGCATAATCAAAAATTCACATGTTCAGCAAGGACACAATCATTCCCAACACTTCTGGACATTACCCAAGGCTACTGAGATTTAATGGAGAAAAAAAATCCACTCAAACACAGTAAAAGAGGCAATGCGAAATAAAAGGCAGAATCTGTCAAAAACAGAACAGTTCGTAAAGACGATTTTTTAGAGGCACTTAACATGCTCAGATGGAAAAGCTCCAGTTGAATGAAAGTTGCGTACATATCTGAGGATTACTCATGAATTTTTTCAGGATTTTATGATTTTTCTGCAGAGAGAAAAGCTCAAAACCGTGACAGCTAAAAATCTGTTTCTGCGCAGAAATTCAAATCTAGTATCAACTTTCTATAAAAGACTTTACTTGGCACAACAATGCAATAAAATAAAGATACAAATGTATTGCTACAGTAGTAACAAGCACCTTGACTCAAATATAAAATAAAAATTGCAGAAATAAAATAATGGGTTGTCTCCCATAAGCGCTTTTCTTTAACGCCTTTCAGCTAGGCGCAGAAAGTGAAAATCAAGTAACATCAAGAGAAAAAGCATCAACATCATAATTTGTTCTAATAATAGAATCAAAAGGCATCTTCATTCTCATTCTAGGGAAGTGTTCCATACCTTTCTTAAGAGGGAACTGATATTTAATATTTCCTTCTTTCATATCAATAATAGCACCAACAGTTCGAAGAAAGGGTCTTCCCAAAACAATAGGACAAGATGCATTGCATTCAATATCCAAAACAACAAAATCAACGGGGACAAGGTTATTGTTAACCGTAATGTGAACATTGTCAATTCTCCCCAAAGGTTTCTTTATAGAATTATCAGCAAGATTAACATCCAAATAACAACATTCCAAAGGTGGCAAGTCAAGCATATCATAAAGTTTCTTAGGCATAACAGAAATACTTGCACCAAGATCACATAAAGCATTACAATCAAAATCTTATAATTTTAGCAGGAGGATAATATTTTCCAATGAAAGCATCTTTACATTTAGTCCATGAACTAATACTATTTTTAGGCAAAGATAGCAACCAATCTTTAGCTCTTCCTCTCAAGGAGAAAGGAAACAATTTCAGTTTTATAATATCCCCATCTATATCCTTATACTTTTGCATTTCACAAAGTTCAACAAAATTATTAAGATGGACAGCATCATCATCAGTACTAACACCAAAAAACTTCTCTCTCATAGCAAGATTTAGTAAAGCAGGTTTAATTTCATAAAATTCTGCTGTAGAAGCAGGTGGAGCAATAGGAGTGCATATGAAATCATTATTATTTGTGCTAGTGAAGTCACACAACTTAGTGTTCTCGGGAGTACTCATTTTAGCAATAATAAAAATAAATAAAGCAAAACCGAATTAAATAAAGTAAAACAAGTAACTAATTTTTTTGTGTTTTTGATATAAAGAAAGCAAACAAGACAGAAAATAAAATAAAGCAAGACAATAAAAAAAGTAAAGAGATTGAGTGTGAGAGACTCCCCTTGCAGCGTGTCTTGACCTCCCCGGCAACGGTACCAGAAAAGTAGCTGCTTGTGACGGTAAAGCACACGTCCGTTGAGAACCCCAAGAGGAAGGTATGATGAGTACAGCAGCGAGTTTTTCCTCAGTAAGAAACCAAGGTTATCGAACCAGTAGGAGATGAAGATCATGTGAAGGTTGTTGGTGAAGGAGTGTAGTGCGGCGCAACACCAGGGATTCCGGTGCCAACGTGGAACCTGCACAACACAATCAAACTACTTTGCCCCAACTTAACAGTGAGGTTGTCAATCTCACCGGCTTGCTGAAACAAAGGATTAAACGTATGTTGTGGAAAATGATGTTTGCTTGCAGAAAACAAAAGAGAACAATGATTGCAGTAGGTTGTATTTCAGATGTAAAAGAATGGACCGGGGTCCACAGTTCACTAGTGGTATCTCTCCAATAAGATAAATAACATGTTGGGTAAACAAATTACAGTTGGGCAATTGACAAATAGAGAGGGCAAAACAATGCACATACATATCATGATGACTACTATGAGATTTAGTTAGGGCATTACGACAAAGAACATAGACCGCCATCCAGCATGCATCTATGCCTAAAATGTCCACCTTCGGGTTAGCATCCGCACCCCTTCCAGTATTAAGTTGCAAGCAACAGACAACTGCATTAAGTACTGTGTGTAATGTAAACAATACAAATATCCTTAGACAAAGCATTGATGTTTTATCCCTAGTGGCAACAGCACATCCACAACCTTAGAACTTTCATCGTCATCGTCCCAGATTCAATGGAGGCATGAACCCACTATCTAGCATAAATACCCTCTCTTGGAGTTACAAGTATCAACTTGGCCAGAGCCTCTACTAACAACGGAGAGCATGCAAGATCATAAACAACACATATAAGATAGATCTATAATCAACTTGACATAGTATTTCATATTCATCGGATTCCAACAAACACAACATGTAGCATTACAAATAGATGATCTTGATCATGATAGGCAGCTCACAAGATCTGAACATGATGGCACAATAGGAGAAGACAACCATCTAGCTACTGCTATGGACCCGTAGTCTAAGGATGAACTACTCACGCATCAGTCCGGAGGCGGGCATGGTGATGTAGAGCCCCCCGGTGATGATTCCCCTCTCCGGCAGGTTGCCGGAGGAGATCTTCTGAACCCCCCGAGTTAGGGTTGACGGCGGCGGCGTCTCTGGAACTGTTTTGGTATTTTGGCTCTCGGTACTAGAGTTTTCGGGGACGAAGGAATAAATAGGCGAAGGGGCAGCGTCGGGGGAGCCAGGGGGCTCCCTCCCCACGTCATGGCGCGGCAGTGGGGCCCCCCGCGCCGCCATATGGGGAGGGCCCCCTGCTGGCCTTCCTCGACTCCTCTTCGGTCTTCTGGAACACTCTGTGGAAAATAGGGCCGTGGGCTTTTGTTTCGTCCAATTCCGAGAATATTTGTAAAACAACTTTTCTGAAATCAAAAACAGCAGAAAACAGGAACTGGCACTGTGGCATCTTGTTAATAGGTTAGTCCCAGAAAATGTATAAAAACATTATAAAGTGTGAATAAAACATGTAGGTATTGTCATAAAACTAGCATGGAACATAAGAAATTATAGATACGTTGGAGACGTATCAGCCAACCAGACTCATCTCCACATGTCGCAGCAGACCGAGACCATCAAGATGCTTGCCAAGGATCGCAAGTCACTCCGCCAGCAGCGTGCCAAGAAGGACTCCACCATTGCTCGCCTCCGCGCGAAGATAGCATCCCTAGAGGAAACTGTCCAGGCACAGGAGACCCAGTTGAGGGATCTGGAAGAAGAAGGTGAAGACATTCAGGGAGGAGCAGCCTACCTGAGTGATGATGATGACTTTGAGGAAGACGAGAACACTGATGTGGAAGGCTATGAGTTGATGGACGCCGGAGAAGATGACTTCATTCCGATAGATGTCGATGATGAGTAGTCTCACTTGAGCACTTGCGTAGGTGTGAGTTTGTATCGAATCCCTTGTATCGTAGAAGGAAGAAATGGTTCTTAAAACCATTGATGTGTTAGCTTGTAATGTGTGTTGTTTGAAATGAATGAAAGTGTTGTTTGATTTCAACATGACAAGTACTCAAGTTTTAAACTTCTAAACTTACCCAAAACAAGCCATAGAAAATTCCCTCTTATCTCATGATCTATCTCAATGTTCAGATGGCCCCTCCAACCCGCAGCGCCAACCAAGATGCAATGCTGCAGATGCTACAAATGATGATGGCAGATCGAAAATTCGAAAGAGCTGAGCGGCAAGCCAACCTTGTCGTACTGCAGCAACTCACCCAGAACAACCAAGGCCATGGAAATCATGACCATCCTGGATCCAAGTTAAAGAATTTCCAGAACACTAACCCTCCCATGTTCAGCAAGACTGAAGAGCCGTTAGATGCAGACGACTGGCTCCAAACAATGGAGAACAACTTGGAAGTTGAAGAGAAAGTACTGTTTTCCACCCACTACTTGCCAGGACCTGCTAGAGCCTGGTGGACTAGTGTCCGCGCAATGAATGCAGGACAGATGATAACTTGGGAAGACTTCAAACTCAAGTTCAGCAAGTACCATGTGCCCCCGGGTCTAATCAAGAATATGAGGGATGAGTTCAGGGAACTCAAACAAGGAAGGATGTCCGTGGTGGAATACCGTGACAGATTCCTCACTCTGTCTAGGTACGCACCGGATGAAACCGACACCAACGAGAAGAAGAAGAAGGAGAGATTCCTGAATGGACTGCACGATGAGATGCAGATTGTACTTGTGAACATCCCTTTTGCTGATCTGGAAGCCCTTGTGGACTCTGCCATCCAGATGGAAGGAAAGCTGCATCAAGCCAATGAGAACCGCAAGCGCCGAATGATGAACCAGAGTGGGCCCAGCAATACCCCAAGGTATCACCCCCAACTCAAGTGGAGGATTTGCCCCAAGACACAACAAGCCCCATGTGCCGCTGTCACGTCCGAGTTTCCCCAATCAGAGTGGAGGACACCCAAGGGCAGGAGGCCACAACAACAACAACCATGCAAACAACAATCACTTCAACCGTGCCCCGATGAGAGCCCCGGGCAACCACAACAACACCAACACTGCTCCAAGGACTGGGAGCAATGCTATCCCCGTCACCCCAAAGGACAAGTCAACTGTGACTTGTTATGAATGTGGAGTTGTGGGTCACTACTCCAATGAGTGCCCCAAGAAACTTGCCAAGACTGCCCCCAACACCGCTGCACCTGCTCAGCAGCAACGCCGTGTCTCAACCGGAAGGAAGTTTTCCCCAGGCAACCCGAACAACCACAGCGGCCGCCTCTTTCACATGAATGTCGATGAAGCCCAGGAAGCGCCAGATGTTGTGATGGGTATGTTTTCTGTTAACTCAGTACCTGCAAGAGTTTTGTTTGATTCGGGAGCATCACATTCGTTTGTTACTGAAGATTTTGCATGCACTAGTAAGATTCAACCAATCAGTTTGAAGCATGTTATGATAGTTCAAATACCTGGTTCAACAACAAAAGCTAGAAAAATTTGCAAAGATGTGCCCATCAGAATACATGAAATAGATTTTTATGCAAATTTGATTGTTCTGGGAACAAAAGGTTTGGAAGTAGTACTGGGTATGTATTGGATGTCAAAACATCATGGATTGATTGATTGTGCCAAGAAGGCCATCACCATGACTAGTAGCACCGGTGTGTTAGTAGAACACGTGTCTGAAAGGCTGCCCAGAAAGTTCACCTGCAACCAGAGTTTAGCCAAGCCAACCTTGGATCAGATCAGGGTAGTCTGTAGATACCCTGATGTGTTTCCTGATGATTTACCCGGTATGCCCCAAGATCGGGATATCAAGTTTATCATTGAGTTAATACCTGGAACATGACCCATAGCTCCGAGACCCTATAGTATGAACCCGGCAGAGTTAGTGGAACTGAAGAAGCAACTGGATGACATTCTGCACAAGAGTCTGATTCAACCAAGTGCGTTGCCTTGGAGATCACCGGTATTGTTTGTGGATAAGAAGGACGGTGGCACTCGTTTATGTACGGATTACCGTAGATTGAACGACGTCACCATCAAGAACAAATACCCCCCGCCGAAGATAGAAGACCTGTTTGACCAGCTGACCGGTGCCAAAGTGTTCTCTAAGATTGATCTTAGGACTGGTTACCTGATGTCTACGGGTGCTTCTATTCTTGTAGACAGTGTTGGGCCTCCAAGAGCAGAGGTTTGTAGAACAGCAGCAAGTTTCCCTTAAGTGGATCACCCAAGGTTTATCGAACTCAGGGAGGAAGAGGTCAAAGATATCCCTCTCATACAACCATGCAACCACAAAGCAAGAAGTCTCTTGTGTCCCCAACACACCTAATAGGTGCACTAGTTCGGCGAAGAGATAGTGAAATACAAGTGGTATGAATGAATATGAGCAGTAGTAACGGCGCCGTGAAAAGTGCTTGCTGGCGTGCGGTTGATGGTATTAATATTGCAGGAAGTAAAGATGCGGTAAAACGAGTAAACAAGCAGCGATAGCGATATTTAGGAAACAAGGCCTAGGGATTATACTTTCACTAGTGGACACTCTCAACATTGATCACATAACAGAATAAATAGATAGATGCTAGACTCTACACCCTCTTGTTGGATGATGAACACCACTAAGCGTGTAGGATTACACGAACCCTCAATGCCGGAGTTAACAAGCTCCACAATATTCAATGTTCATGTTTAAATAACCTTAGAGTGCATGACAGATCAACATAACCAAACCAAGTACTAACATAGCATGCACACTGTCACCTTCACACTACGAAAGGAGGAATAGATCACATCAATACTATCATAGCAATAGTTAACTTCATAATCTACAAGAGATCACAATCATAGCCTACGCCAAGTACTACACGATGCACACACTGTCACCATTACACCGTGCGGGAGGAATAAACTACTTTAATAACATCACTAGAGTAGCACACGGATATATTGTGATACAAAACACATTGCAATCATAAAGAGATATAAATAAGAACTTCACTATGCCATTCATAACAGTGAATAAGTATTCTGTGAAATATAGCCTAAGAGACCCACACGGTGCACACACTGTCACCTTCACACACGTGGGACAAGGAGTCTCCGGAGATCACATAAGTAAAATCCACTTGACTAGCATAATGACATCTAGATTACAAGCATCATCATATGAATCTCAATCATGTAAGGCAGCTCATGAGATTATTGTATTGAAGCACATAGGAGAGAGATTAACCACATAGCTACCGGTACAGCCCCGAGCCTCGATGGAGAACTACTCCCTCCTCATGGGAGACAGCAGCGTTGATGAAGATGGCGGTGGTGTCGATGGAGGAGCCTTCCGGGGCACTTCCCCGTCCCGGCGGCGTGCCGGAACAGAGACTCCTGTCCCCCAGATCTTGGCTTCGCGATGGCGGCGGCTCTGGAAGGTTTTCTCTGGTTTCGTCGAACGTCATAGGGTTTTCGCGACAGAGGCTTTAAGTAGGCGGAAGGGCAGCCTCGGAGGGGGTCTGGGGCCACCAGACACTAGGGCGGCGCGCCCCCCTCCTGGGCCGCGCCGCCACCATGTGTGGGCCCCCTGTGGCCCCTCTCTGGCGGCTCTCGGGTGTTCTGGAAGCTCCCGGAGATTCTAAGATGCTGGGCGTTGATTTCGTCCAATTCCGAGAATATTTCCTTACTAGGATTTCTGAAACCAAAAACAGCAGAAAATAAGAACTGGCACTTCGGCATCTCGTCAATAGGTTAGTTCCGGAAAACGCATAAATATGACATAAAGTATGCATAAAACATGTAGATATCATCAATAATGTGGCATGGAACATAAGAAATTATCGATACGTTGGAGACGTATCGGCATCCCTAAGCTTAGTTCCTGCTCGTCCCGAGCGGTAAACGATAACAAAGATAATTTCGGAGTGACATGCCATCATAACCTTGCTCATACTATTGTAAGCATATGTAATGAATGCAGCGATCAAAACAATGGTAATGACATGAGTAAACAACTGAATCATATAGCAAAGACTTTTCATGAATAGTACTTTCAAGACAAGCATCAATAAGTCTTGCATAAGAGTTAGCTCATAAAGCAATAAATTCATAGTAAAGGCATTGAAGCAACACAAAGGAAGATTAAGTTTCAGCGGTTGCTTTCAACTTGTAACATGTATATCTCATGGATAATTGTCAATGTAAAGTAATATAACAAGTGCAATATGCAAGTATGTAGGAATCAATGCACAGTTCACACAAGTGTTTGCTTCTTGAGGTGGAGAGAAATAGGTGAACTGACTCAACATAAAAGTAAAAGAATGGTCCTTCAAAGAGGAAAGCATCGATTGCTATATTTGTGCTAGAGCTTTTATTTTGAAAACAAGAAACAATTTTGTCAACGGTAGTAATAAAGCATATGTATCATGTAAATTATATCTTACAAGTTGCAAGCCTCATGCATAGTATACTAATAGTGCTCGCACCTTGTCCTAATTAGCTTGGGTTAACACTGATTATCATTGCATAGCATATGTTTCAACCAAGTGTCACAAAGGGGTGCCTCTATGCCGCATGTACAAAGGTCTAAGGAGAAAGCTCGCATTTGGATTTCTCGCTTTTGATTATTCTCAACTTAGACATCCATACCGGGACAACATAGACAACTGATAATGGACTCCTCTTTAATGCATAAGCATTTAACAACAGTTATTATTCTCATTAGAGATTGAGGATTAGCTGTCCAAACTGAAACTTCCACCATGAATCATGGCTTTAGTTAGCGGCCCAATGTTCTTCTCTAACAGTATGCATACTCAAACCATTTGATTGTGAAAACCGCCCTTACTTCAGACAAGACGAACATGCATAGCAACTCACATGAAATTCAACAAAAGTAAAGGAGTTGATGGCGTCCCCAGGAAACATGGTTATCGCACAACAAGCAACTTAATAAGAGATAAAGTGCATAAGTACATATTCAATACCACAATAGTTTTTAAGCTATTTGTACCATGAGCTATATATTGCAAAGGTAAAGAATGGAAATTTTAAAGGTAGCACTCAAGCAATTTAATTTGGAATGGCGGAGAAATACCATGTAGTAGGTAGGTATGGTGGACACAAATGGCATAGTGGTTGGCTCAAGGATTTTGGATGCATGAGAAGTATTCCCTCTCGATACAAGGTTTAGGCTAGCAAGGTTATTTGAAACAAACACAAGGATGAACCGGTGCAGAAAAACTCACATATAAGACATATTGTAAACATTATAAGACTCTACACCGTCTTCCTTGTTGTTCAAAACTCAATACTAGAAATTATTTAGACTTTAGAGAGACCAAATATGCAAACCAAATTTTAGCAAGCTCTATGTATTTCTTCATTAATAGGTGCAAAGTATATGATGCAAGAGCTTAAACATGAGCACAACAATTGCCAAGTATCAAATTATCCAAGACATTTTATCAATTACTACATGTAGCATTTCCCGATTCCAACCATATAACAATTGAACGAAGAAGATTCAACCTTCGCCATGAATACTATGAGTAAAGCCTAAGGACATATTTGTCCATATGCAACAGCGGAGCGTGTCTCTCTCCCACACAAGCATGTATTTATTCAGAGAATGAAAATAACAAAACAAAAATAAAAGCACACAGACGCTCCAAGTAAAGTACATAAGATGTGACCGAATAAAAATATAGTTTCAAGAGAAGAAACCTGATAAGTTGTCGATGAAGAAGGGGATGCCTTGGGCATCCCCAAGCTTAGAAGCTTGATTCTTCTTGAAATATGCAGGGGTGAACCACCGGGCATCCCCAAGCTTAGAGCTTTCACTCTTCTTGATCATAGTATATCATCCTCCTCTCTTGACCCTTGAAAACTTCCTCCACACCAAACTCAAAACAAACTCATTAGAGGGTTAGTGCATAATCAAAAACTCACATGTTCAGAGGTGACACAATCATTCTTAACACTTCTGTACATTGCACAAAGCTACTGGAAGGTAATGGAACAAAGAAATCCATCCAACACAACAAAAGAGGCAATGCGAAATAAAAGGCAGAATCTGTCAAAACAGAACAGTCCGTAAAGACGAATTTTATTGAGGCACCAGACTTTCTCAAATGAAAATTCTCAAATTGAATGAAAGTTGCGTACATATCTGAGGATCACTCACCTAAATTGGCATAATTTTCTGAGTTACCTACAGAGAATTAGGCCCAGATTCGTGACAGCAAGAAATCTGTTTACGTGCAAGTAATCCAAATCTAGTATGAACCTTACTATCAAAGACTTTACTTGGCACAACAATGCAACAAAACTAAGATAAGGAGAGGTTGCTACAGTAGTAACAACTTCCAAGACTCAAATATAAAACAAAATTGCTGTAGTAAAATAAACACATGGGTTATCTCCCAAGAAGTGCTTTCTTTATAGCCATTAAGATGGGCTCAAGCAGTTTTAATGATGCACTCGCAAGAAATAAGAGTTGAAGCAAAAGAGAGCATCAAGAAGCAAATTCAAAACACATTTAAGTCTAACATGCTTCCTATGCATAGGAATCTTGTAAATAAACAAATTCATGAAGCATAATGCAACAAGCATAGAAAGATAAAACAAGTGCAGCTTCAAGATTTTCAGCAAAAAGAGAGGTGTTTTAGTAACATGAAAATTTCTACAACCATATTTTCCTCTCTCATAATAACTTTCAGTGGCATCATGAACAAACTCAACAATATAAGTATCACATAAAGCATTCTTATTCACATGCATAAAATTATCATTACTCTCCACATAAGCATAGTCAATTTTATTAGTTGTAGTGGGAGTAAATTCAACAAAGTAGCTATCATTATTATTCTCATCATCAAATATAGGAGGCATATTGTAATCATAATCAAATTTATCCTCCATAACAGGCGGTACTAAAAGATTACTATCATTATAATCATCATAAATAGGAAGCAAAGTATCATCAAAGTAAATTTCCTCCTCAATGCTTGGTGGACTAAAAAGATCATGCTCATCAAAACCAGCTTCCCCAAGCTTAGAATTTTCCATATCATTAGCAACAATGGTGTTCAAAGCGTTCATACTAATATGTTCCATAGGTTTTTTAATTTTCGCATCAAACCATCCATGTCTTAAATCAGGAAATAGAATAAGAAGCTCATTGTTGTCCATTATGCCTAACTAGTGTAAACAAGAAACAAAAAGATGCAATTGCAGGATCTAAAGGAAATAGCTTCGAGCACACACACAACGGCGCCAGAAAATTATTTTACCTGGGACCGGAGTATGAGAGCCTTTTACCTTTCCTCCCCGGCAACGGCGCCAGAAAAGTGGCTAGTTGCCGGGGTCCGGTGTGTGAGTGTCGTTTACCTTTCCTCCCCGGCAACGACGCCAGAAAAGTGCTTGATGTCTAAGGGCGCTTCTATTCTTGCAGACAGTGTTGGGCCTCCAAGAGCAGAGGTTTGTAGAACAGCAACAAGTTTCCCTTAAGTGGATCACCCAAGGTTTATCGAACTCGGGGAGGAAGAGGTCAAAGATATCCCTCTCATGCAACCCTGCAACCACAAAGCAAGAAGTCTCTTGTGTCCCCAACACACCTAATGGGTGCACGTATCGATAATTTCTTATGTTCCATGCCACATTATTGATGATATCTACATGTTTTATGCATACTTTATGTCATATTTATGCGTTTTCTGGAACTAACCTATTGACGAGATGCCGAAGTACCATCAACTGAAGATTCGTGCAACCGATATCCCCAAGACCGACTTCACCACCAGATATGGATTGTATGAGTACAATGTCATGTCATTTGGATTAACCAATGCCCCAGCTTATTTCATGAATCTCATGAATAAGATCTTTATGAACTTCTTGGATAAGTTTGTTGTTGTCTTTATCGACGACATCCTAATCTACTCCAAGTCAGAAGAAGAACATGAGCAACATTTGGAAGTTACCCTGGATACCCTTAGGGAGCATCAGTTGAATGCCAAGTTCAGCAAATGCGAGTTTTGGTTAAAGGAAGTAGGATTCCTGGGACATATTCTGTCTGCAGGAGGGATTGTTGTAGATCCCGCAAAGATCAAGACCGTTGAAGAATGAAAAGCCCCAACCACTCAGACTGAAGTCCGTGCATTTCTTGGATTAGCGGGATATTACCGCAGGTTTGTTGAAGGATTTTCAATCATAGCAAGACCCATGACCCAACTGTTGAACAAAGATAAGAAGTTTGAATGGACTGATAAATGTGAAGAGAGTTTCCAGCAGCTCAAGAGCAGATTAACCACAACCCCAATACTGATCATGCCCGATATCACCAAGCCATTTGACGTATATTCTGACGCCTCCAAGATTGGTATTGGATGTGTGTTGATGCAAGAAGGCAAAGTGATATCATATCTGTCTAGGCAGCTGAAGCAACATGATAAGAATTATCCAACCCATGACTTAGAGCTAGCAGCAGTAGTTTTAGCCTTGAAGGTATGGCGTCATTACCTCATGGGTAATCGATGCGAGATCTATTGAGAATAAGAGCTTGAAGTACATTTTCACTCAGAAGGAGCTGAATATGAGGCAGAGAAGATGGATTGAGTTAATCAAGGATTATGACATAGAAATTCACTACCACCCCGTCAAGGCCAATGTGGTAGCGGATGCCCTGAGTAGACAGCCGTGTCAACTGAACTCCATGATCGCAGAAGAGCAACCTAGTTTGCATCAGGAATTTGAGCAGTTTAGACTGGAGCTACTTAGTGAAGGATTCCTAGCGAGCATTGAGCTCCAGCCTACCTTGATTAGTCAGATAAAGCAAGCACATAAAGGAAATGCTAGTATCGATGCAATCAAGAGCCAAATAGCTGCAGGAAAGGAACCTGGATTTACCGAAGATGAAGAAGGAGTTCTTTGTTACAACGGACGCCTATGTGTGCCAACAGATTCGGAGTTGAAACAAGTCGTTTTGAAGGAAGCCCATGATACCCTGTATTCCATTCATCCCGATGGAACCAAGATGTACCACGATTTGAAGGAACAATTTTGGTGGCATGGAATGAAGAGAGAGATTGGAAGTTACATAGCCAAGTGTGATATCTGTCAAAGAGTCAAGGTAGAACATCAGCGACCCGCAGGATTACTGCAGCCATTACAGATCCCTGAATGGAAATGGGATTCTGTAGGAATGGACTTCATAACTGGATTGCCCAAGTCAAGTAGAGGAAATGATTCTATTTGGGTAGTGGTCGATAGATTGACCAAGGTAGCCCATTTCATACCAGTCAAGACCACCTACCAAGGCCCTAAGCTAGCAGAGTTATATATCTCCAGAATAGTGAGCCTGCATGGAACACCAAAGTCAATTGTATCAGATAGAGGATCCCAATTCACCTCAAGATTTTGGCAGAAGGTACACGAAGGACTAGTAACCCGGCTGAATTTCAGTACAGCTTATCACCCGCACACTGATGGACAAACAAAAAGAGTCAACCAGATACCGGAAGATATGTTGAGAGCCCGTGTGCTAGAATCTGGATCTAAATGGGAAGACTGCCTGCCTTAGGCAGAATTCTCATACAACAACAGTTATCAAGCCAGTTTGCAAATGGCCCCCTTTGAAGCATTATACGGAAGGAAGTGTCGTACCCCTCTGAACTGGTCAGAAGTCGGAGATAGTCAAATCTTTGGACCAGATATTCTCCAAGAAGCCGAAGAGAAGGTTCACAAGATCCGTGAATACCTCAAGACTGCCCAATCTAGACAGAAGAGTTATGCTGACAAGAGACGCCGATAAATGACTTTCAATATCGGAGACTTTGTGTATCTCAAAGTATCACCCCTCAAAGGAATGCAGAGATTCCAACTCAGAGGAAAGCTTGCACCTAGATATGTTGGACCCTTCAAAGTGTTGAGTCGCCGAGGAGAAGTATCATATCAGCTGGAACTGCCGGAGGAAATGTCAGCGGTGCATGATGTGTTTCACATCTCGTTACTTCAGAAGTGTTTGGAGGTTCCCGAGAAGACGAAGGTTTCAAAATCATCGATCACAGATCTGTGGATATCAACAAGGACTTGACCTATCGTGAAGTACCCATCCGTATCCTGGAGGAGGCATTCAGAACCACCCGCACCAGGAGTATCAAGTTCCTGAAGATTCAGTGGAGCAATCATACTGAAGAAGAAGCCACTTGGGAGCGAGAAGATTATATGAGGACTGAATTCCCAGATCTCTTTAGTTCCTTGTTTTCTTTAGATCTCGGGACGAGATCTTTTTTAAGGGGGAAGGGTTTGTAACATCCCAAGTTTTCAAATCAATAAAGAGACCACTTTCCATTATTCAAAAATTGGAACCACCAAAAACTTGAATTGATTTATATGTGGTGCATAGTATTAATGCATATATGTGTGATATTGCCATGATGCTTGTTTGATATGTTACCATTGCTCCCAAACCCTAAACCTTGATCTTTGAAGTCAAAAAGAAACAAAGCAAAAGAAAAACAAAATAAAAGAAAAAGGCATATGAGAGCAAATATCCATTTTGCAAATCTTGGCCTAAGCCATTTCTACTTTGTGTAAATGGTTTGGAAACATCAATAAACTCATAATAATCACTTTTGAATCAAATAAACACAAAACCAATCAAAAGAAATATCAAAACAAAGTGACATGTGATAATGGTCAAATCTGCCATTTTTAACATGTTACCTACTTTGAGCCCCTGTATTAAGAGGTTTCTAAGCTAAACTTGCTCAACTCTTTGCACCTCATCCAAGACCTCATCAAGGTGAACCCTTTTGGTGTTGACCAACTTGACTGATTCCTTTTCAAATACTTATAAATGTCAGGCAAAGTTGCAACATCAAACAGAATCAAGATCACACCCAATTTGGATTTCACAAAACCTGGTCTATTTTGCAAACCAACACCACCACCGTGTGTCAAACATTATTTGAATCACACGCATGCAAAAGTTTGCAAAAATTCAAAAATAAAGTTCATGCGGCCATTTCATCAAACACCTTAAGTGCACCAATCTGCCAACTCCATCCCCTCTATTATCCAGCAGGTTTTGGCCTAAACCATCCACTAGTAGGAAAAGCCTCATCAGTGGCGCACGAAAATGGATTCTGTGGCGCATGGGAGGTGCGCCACAGAAACGTCGCCACAAAAATAAGGTTTCTATGGCGCACCTGCCCATGCGCCACAGAATTAAGGTTTACGTGGCGCACTTGTTCTTAGGTGCGCCACGGAAAAGCGTGCGCCACGGAATTTGTTTTTAGTGCGCCACGGAATTTGCTTGTATTATACACGATTTTGTGCTGCTCGCTATACACATGCGGTTTATAGACAGCAATACGGATACACGGATACACAGGTTATATACAGCAACATTCAGATATATTCAGATATAATATAAATATCATGTACATTGCACAGATATAACATAGACATCATCATCACGTTACTTAGAGCCCGATCGAGATACATATATAGTGGCAAGTGTCAAATGTTTTGCATACAACTCTTAATTCATACAAAATTCACAATTTCGAGATACAAAGTAGTCTTCATCCGGTTCCTCCTTTGCTCCGTCATCTCTACCCACCGGGCTCGCTTGCATCGGGGTCCTTCATCCAGTTCCTACTATGATGAAAATGGAAGAAAGTGAGACCAACAAGTCCGATGCACAAGAGAAATGGAATAAATGCCTCATACATTGTTGGTCAACACAAATATTAACATTCAGGGACGGTGTAAGTGAGACCAAGTCCGATGCACAAGAGATTGATATTTGTGCTATCTTACCAGGCTCACTTACGCCGCCCCCGAGTGTACGGTGACCAAACATTTTAATCATCGGCATTTTGAAAATATCAAAGCAAATGGAATGACAAAATGGAATAAGCAGTGCCTCATATATTTTTGGTCAACACAAATATTAACATTCAGGGATGGCGTAAGTGAGACCAAGTCCGATGCACAAGAGATTGATATTTGTGCTATCTTACCAGGCTCACTTACGCCACCCCCAAGTGTACGGTGACCAAACATTTTAATCATCGGCATTTTGAAAATCTCAAAGCAAATGGAATGACAAAATGGAATAAGTGCCTCATACATTGTTGGTCAACACAAATATTAACATTTAGGGATGGTGTAAGCGAGGCCAGGTAGGATGCACAAGAGATTGATATTTGTGCTATCTTACCAGGCTCACTTACGCCACCCCCAAGTGTACGGTGACCAAACATTTTAATCATCAGCATTTTTAAAATCTCAAAGCAAATGGAATGACAAAATGGAATATGTGCCTCATACATTGTTGGTCAACACAAATACTATGGTCAGAAACCATAGTTGCAGTATACACCGCCGTATACTTTGCAGAAGGGCCCCCTTTCCCCGGTCGGCGTTCCGTCAACGGGTGCTTGACGACACAACAACGCCGATCTGCATCTCCGGCGCGGAACCACGCCGGTCCCTCGCTGTCCAGGTGAACGAGTCCTTGATGCAAAGACCGTGCCGGCCTGCCCGAGCATTATGCCGGGCCGTGTTGCCGCGCTTCAAGCCGTGTGTCCCGCGCCTGCACTCGTTCGCCTTCTTGCCCGGTGAACCAATAGGCTGATCGTTGGAATAAGGAAACCGATGACAGCCGGTCGCAAGATTAAATTGCGATCGGCCGTCATCGGCTTCCTTATTCCAACGATTAGTCTATTCGTTCACCGGGCAAAAGGCGAAGAGTGCAGGGCGCGTGATCGACACGGCCTGAAGCGCGACAACAGGGGTCGGCATGATGCTAGGGAGGCTGGCACCGTCTTGGCATTAAGGACTCGTTCACGTACTGGACGGCGAGAGAAGAAAAGTGGTGCTGCGCCGGAGAGGCATGTCGGCGTTGTTGTCTCATCAAGGACTCGTTCACGGAACGGCGGCCGAGGAAAGGGGGCTCGTCTACAAAGTATATTGCGGCGTATAGGTGACCAAACATTCTAATCATCGGCACTAAAATGGAAGAAAGGCCAATGCAATTAAGAAGTAGCTAGTATGAACTAAATGGAATGCCTCATACTTTGTTGGTCGAAACAAATATGAACATCCCGGGATGGCGTTAGTGAGGCCAGGTAGGATGCACAAGAGATTGATATTTGTGCCATCACACCAGGCTCACTAGCGACACCCCGGAGTGTACGAGTGATCAACGAACCATCTAATCATCGACAAGTACAAAAACATCACCAAACCAGCAACCATGGTGACATAAGTCAAGATGCTCAAACACACATAGCATGCATGGAGCAGATGCTCCAAAGGGATTATTCATCACTTGGTAGTAACCAAGTGATGCTGGCAAGAGAGAGGCCAAGCCTGAGCTAGTCAATCCAGTAGAGATGGATATGCATAAGTAAGCAAGAACACATAGCCTATCCAAGTTAACCGAGATAAAACCAACCTTGACAACCAACTGAATCACCTAGCACCACCTAGCATTTTAAAACCATCGAAACGAGTCCTTTTTCTTCAAAGGATACCACACTCGGCATTCATTTACATGATCCCCTACAGTGGATATCTCTAATTTCATCAAAGCCAACAAGAAAAAGAAATATATCATTACTCAGTTGAGTTCAAAACAAAGCTAGGGTCCATAAGGGATTACTCATCACTTGGTAGATATGCATAAGTAAGCAAGAACACATAGCCTATCCAAGTTAACCAGATAAAACCAACCTTGACAACCAACTGAATCACCTAGCACCACCTAGCATTTTAAAACCATCGAAACAGTCCTTTTTCTTCAAAGGATACCACAGTGGCATTCATTTACATGATCCCCTACAGTGGATATCTCTAATTTCATCAAAGCCAACAAGAAAAAGAAATATATCATTACTCGGTTGAGTTCAAAACAAAGCTAGGGTCCATAAGGGATTACTCATCACTTGGTAGTAACCAAGTGATGCGTAAGAGAGAGGCCAAGCCTGAGCTAGTCAATCCAGTAGAGATGGATATGCATAAGTAAGCAAGAACACATAGCCTATCCAAGTTAACCAGATAAAACCAACCTTGACGACCAACTGAATCACCTAGCACCACCTAGCATTTTAAAACCATCGAAACGAGTCCTTTTTCTTCAAAGGATACCACGATGGCATTCATTTACATGATCCCCTACAGTGGATATCTCTATTTTAGCATACCATAAGCTCACAAGAATCCATCAAGTAAATATGTACGGAGACATAGCAACAGACCATGTCAAACACAAGCACATAGGGTGGAATAACAATGTTTGGTCATCATTTAATCATAGACCAAGTGAAGCCTAGTACAAATGGCAAGGACCAGGAATTTGACCAACTCAAGTCACCATGGTTATGCCAACCAATTGAATAGTAGCATCTTCCAAATGGAACTAGGAAGGAAACCATCCCGAGATGATTTACCAAGCCAGCAGTTCATGACCGCAAAGGCCAATTCAACCACCAAACCATCCAAACCACCAAGCCTACACACTTATCATTACCCAACAGGATTCAAAATGAAGCTAGGGTCCCCAACAATAGTTGGCATCCATCTAGCTTAAGTAAATACGGTAATAGAATCATTACCGCAAAGTAGTTCATCTCAATTATCTACATTAACAAGATAAAGTTTCACGGATAAATGAATTAGTCAACTGCTAGGCAACGAGGATGCTTGGCAAGCATCATGCATCCATTCATATGCTTTTCAAAGCATAAGCAACCACCAAGTACATGGTGAGAAGCTATACAAATCAAGCAACAACACGAGTATATCAAGCAACATGCATAGATAGAGAAAGTAGTAAGTAATTATCAACCAATTGGTGATCAAATGATCACCGAGCTTGCAAACACAAGCCATAGGGGCAGCGGAGGAGGAATTAAGAGGGAGAGGAGGGGAGGGAGAGAGAGCACCGATGCCGGGGGTGGAGGACGAGCTTGAAGATGACGGCAGGGGTGGAGGAGGAGGAGGAGGCGGCGGATCCTCCACCTTGCCGCGACGGCGGCCCCTCCTCGCGGCGGCCCCTCCTCGCCGTAGGGGCAGCTTGTGCTGCAGGTGGCGGGGATGGGAGGACCGCGGCGGCATGCGCCCCTCGCGGAGGAAGGCGGCGGCGACGGCGGCGACGACCATGGAGGATCCGGGCGACCACGGAGGAAGGAGGCGGCGGCGGATCCGGGCGACCACGGAGGAGAGGGGAGAGGGAGAGGGGGTAATCCTCCAGGCGACCACGGAGGAAGGCGGCGGCGGCGGATCGAGGCGACCACGGAGGAGAGGGGAGAGGGGAGAGGGGAGGGGCTCGGGAGGGGAGAGGTGAACAGGCGGGGGAGGGCACGGGCGAGATGATATAAGTCCCTTAATTCTGTGGCGCACCGGAGAAGGTGCGCCACAGAATCAACTACTTCTGTGGCGCACCAAGGCCAGTGCGCCACGAAAGAGTTATTTCGTGGCGCAGCACGACATGTGCGCCACGTAAATACCTACGGTAATAAATGGTGGTGGCAGGATGTGGGCCCCACACGGTTTACGTGGCGCACTACCCAACCGTGCGCCACAAAATTAAGCTATTTATGTGGCGCACCGTGCCTGGTGCGCCACAAAATAAGTTTCTGTGGCGCATTCAAAACGGTGCGCCACAGAACTAAGCTTCACCTATAAGGGTTTTCCTACTAGTGATCAAGCCTAGGTTATCACCAGCTCCCTCTTGCACCCAGTAAACAATGCCAAGTCTCAGAGACAATGATCAAGCATGATTTCTTCAAGGACAAAGCCATGCCGTGTGCACCATGCCACTCTCCAAGTCAAACCCCTCCCCTCTCACTTCTGGATTGCATCATCATGTCCTTGAGAGTCTCCTCTCTCTGCTGAGCACGCTAGACACAGCCGTTGGTCAAGGAGACGCGTGCAACGCTCTAGCCAGGACGTGCCCACGACGTCCAGTGACGCCAGCGCGCGCACGGACAAGCCCCGGAGCGTGCCAGAACGCCGCCTCATCCCATCGCTGCTGACCTCGCCTCACTCTCTTCTCTCGCACACGCACGCGCCAGTACACCAGCTCCCTCCCAGACACGACCGTTCGCACCGGAGAGGCCTGCCGCCGACGTCACCGTCGACGACTTCCGCCAAGGTACTGCCAGCCTCCGTCACTCTCCTGCTCGCGTCAGCCCTCCGTTTTCTGTGCAATCACGCCTGTCATGCTCGCCGTGACGTAGAGAACACAGCTGCATCATCGCCCAATCCTCTCCGCCACTGTAGCAACGTCGGCATGGTCGACATGCCCCGTGCGCCTCAGCACCTCGTCGCCCCTATAAAAGGAGCACTCCCCCATGCTCAACCTCCACACCATTCTCCCCCTCTCCTCTCAGAACCCCTCCTCTCGCCTCGCCTCGCCTCAATTTAGCCCGTTGATGCGTGCAGTCGACACGTCCGTTGGGAACCCCAAGAGGAAGGTATGATGCGTACAGTAGCAAGTTTTCCCTCAGAAAGAAACCAAGGTTTATCGAACCAGGAGGAGCCAAGAAGCACGTTGAAGGTTGCTGGTGGCGGAGTGTAGTGCGGCGCAATACCAGGGATTCCGGCGCCAACGTGGAACCTGCACAACACAATCACAGAACTTTGCCCCAACGTAACAGCGAGGTTGTCAATCTCACCGGCTTGCTGTAACAAAGGATTAGATGTATAGTGTGTATGATGATGGTTGTTTGCGAAGAACAGTAAAGAACAATTGCGGTAGATTGTATTTCAGATGTAAAGAATAGGACCAGGGTCCACAGATCACTAGTGGTGTCTCTCCCATAAGATAGCAGATGTTGGGTGAACAAATTACAGTTGGGCAATTGACAAATAAAGAAGGCATAACGATGCACATACATATATCATGATGAGTACTATGAGATTTAATCGGGGCATTACGACAAAGTACATAGACCGCTATCCAACATGCATCTATGCCTAAAAAGTCCACCTTCGAGGTTATAATCCGAACCCCCTCCGAGTATTAAGTTGTAAACAACGAGACAATTGCATTAAGTATGGTGCGTAATGTAATCAACACAAATATCCTTATACAAAGCATCGATGTTTTATCCCTAGTGGCAACAAGCACATCCACAACCTTAGAACTTTCCGTCACTCGTCCCGGATTTAATGGAGGCATGAACCCACTATCGAGCATAAATACTCCCTCTTGGAGTCACAAGTATCAACTTGGCCAGAGCCTCTACTAGCAACGGAGAGCATGCAAGAACATAAATAACATATATGATAGATTGATAATCAACTTGACATAGTATTCAATATTCATCGGATCCCAACAAACACAACATGAAGGATTACAAATAGATGATCTTGATCATGATAGGCAGCTCACAAGATCTAACATGATAGCACAATGAGGAGAAGACAACCATCTAGCTACTGCTATGGACCCATAGTCCAGGGGTGGACTACTCACACATCGATCCGGAGGCGATCATGACGATGAAGAGACCTCCGGGAGATGATTCCCCTCTCCGGCAGGGTACCGGAGGCGATCTCCTGAATCCCCCGAGATGGGATTGGCGGCGGCGGCTGTAATATCCTAGGTATTGGGGTTACAAAAATAGAGGAAACAGATGTGTGCATTGCATTCATGCATAGAAAATCTGGGGAATTTTCGCGCTTTAAAGTAAAACAGTCACGATGAATCGAAGTTTCACTTGACCTTGGTGGAATTGAAGTAGATCATCAAGTCAAGCGCTATAAACCTCAATGTGACTTTGCCAAAACCTTGCTTTGGGTAGAGATGAATTTGATCTAAGGGGTTAGATCAAATGGAACTAACACAACAACACTTTAATCAATGGTCAATTGTTTGATCTTATAAAAGATCATAACATGGTATTCCTTGCCATAACATAAGAACATCTATTCAATTGGAAATCAACTAACAATAAGAAATGGAGAGAATTATTCTTGACTTATCTTTTCCATGTCTTTAACAAATAAATATTCCTACCATGAACCTCATGGTAATTCTTGAACTAAATTCTTGAACTCAACACCAACACAAACTTATCATTAAACCCTAGAGATGGGAGAAGCCTATAACCATCAAATAGATAATAATCAAACTCTAAGTTATTTATACTTAAAAGTTAAGAAACTACACTTGGGGTATAATTGAATTCACTTGAAAACTAATTACTAAATATGGTAAAACACAAGGACCTAAGTGCATAAAAGTCACCCATTCTTATTTTAATCATAACTTATTAAATATGTGGAATATTACAAAACTAAATTCGTTTACATTACGAATTATAGTTCAAACTATTTGAATAAAATAAACTATGAGTACTTTGAAACTCATATGATCATGCCTTGGTGAAATCAAACAATCACCATTCAAAATTGGGGTATAATCCTTGTCTTTGACATTCTGATCCCAATTATAATATAAATACAATCACATATGATATAGTGACTCACCAACAAGCATAAAATCATTCACAAGATATTTAGTAACAAAAGCCACTTGGTTATCCAAAAATAAATCACATGAGAGGATAATACCCATGCCACATAGGATGAAAATATCTACATACCTTGAATCCTAAGCAATGCCACCTCATGCTTAAAGGATTTCTATGGATAAGAGCATGACAACCAAGCACCTTACTCATCAAAGTAAAACAAGAGTCACCCACCTATGTGTCATGATATTAGAGCATGCCCAAGCCTATAAAAGGAACCCTCTTCTTCATCCATTCCATCATCTTGCACCATGATGCAAGAAAACCAACACAGAGAGCCACTCCATAAAATAGTTAGGATCAAGATGAAGCAGCTAGGAGGTGGAGGCATGCCACAAGATGCAGGTTTATCAGAATTCCTGAAGAACAAGCTACAGAAGATAGCAAGGTAGAAATTCTAAGGAAGACCACATATTTAGATAATCACATCATCATTCCTTGAGTAGAACCCTAGATTATAATACAAGACCTTGTGGAGTGAGAGGGGTAACTGGTACAACCATATCTAAATATTTCTAGTAATACCATAGGAAGCTAAACCTTTGATCATTATAAATTGAGTAATGATCATAAACCCTAAGAAGTTGAAGTAGAAGACATTAAGACTAATTGGATCATATCTAATACATGTTTATGCTTTGAAGATATGTAAGGACAAGCTTAAACCTTAATATGATAAGCACAGGCCATCACATAAAATCATAGGGTGATCCCTAGTAAGCAAACCTAGACTTATATCCCAACCTTAACTTGTGAATCACTTGGTGATCATAAGTAGAATTCTACCACATCTACATTCCCCTTATGCTTCACCTAAGAAACATAAGAAAACCTTAGAGTAAAACTCCATACTTAATATAGTAAGAAAACATCCATCCATAAGGCCAAAGTTAACTATAAAAAGAACAATAACCAATGTAGTTACTTTCATGATAAATTGGGGATAATAATAGAGGTTAATTGGTAGAAGATAAAACCAATTCTCAAATCCTTAGTAATTAGAGAAACACATAAGATGTGAAGCAAGTAACCATATTACCATGGTTAGGGGAGATTAAACCCTAGCCAATGCAAAATGGTGTTATCCCATATCTACAACCTAGAATTGTATCTCAACCTAGATTGTGTGTCACTTGGGTGATCACAATTAAAACCTAGGCCATATCTGAAAGTTAAACCCTTTGCCAATCGGTGAATATGATTAGAACCGAGAAGTTTCTCACTAGCTACATCATATGATTAAACCCATGGTGGTGATCAACCACTTGCATTTGTAGCCAAGACCCAACCATGAGGAGAGTAGTACCTACTCTAGGTATTCCAAGGTGCTATTAGAATATAATACTAGTATTAACCTTGGAATAGGAATTATAACAAAACCTACAAGACTTTAACCAGCAAGTGCTCACATAAAATTATATGCAAGTGACAAAATCCTCAAATAGAAACCAAGCCCTAATAACAATCTCTGAAATACTTTGAGTTCAAAGTATAAACTCTAATCATTCCAAAGGATTTGATTCATAAGAAAAAGGAATTTTAAAGAACACATAGATTCATGGCTAGATTTAAATTTAAAGAGAAACCACAAGGAGATAAATAAAATCATGCATTACACATTTGTCTTGAGCAATAAAATAATGCTATGACAATTGTTATCAAATCCTAATATCAATTGTCAAATACCTGCAAAACAGAAAAGAATTAAAATATGAATTCAAACCTGAATTCAAATAGCATTAAAAACACTAAATAAAAGAATAGAAAAGAAAAAGAGAGAGTGGGGTGCTTACCTGGGCAGGCCACGACAGCCCAGCACCAACCCACCCGAGCAGCCCAGCAGCAGCCTGCCAAGCAAGCCCAACACCACGGCCTGGCCCAGCCCAAAATACCCCTTCGCCAAAAATATCAGAGGAGAGGGTCGTCCTCATCCTCTCGTTCTCGCATGCTGGACAGCACGAAGCCGTGCTCGGCCTCCTCTCTCGCTGGCGACCTCCCAGTGATCGGCGTCGTGACGAGGCACTCTTCGACGCTCTATAAAAGCTCCAGCACGAACAGCAGCTTCGGTTTTCTTCCTCCTCGTCTCATTTCTCCCCATACCGAAACCCTAGCTGAACCGGACTCCGACCATCGCCGCCGGTAGGGACCTTCCCGAGCTTCGCCGTGGTCACCATCAGCATCGCCGTCCTCGACTTGCTCTTCCTGCAAGAGGAATCGACCCCAACCGGACCGTAGCGCCGCCGTCGAGCTCGTCTTCTCCGACGGCGGGAGCAGGCGATTCCGGCGACACAGGCCCCGGCAAGCCTCGCCGTCACGCGCGTCGTGATCCTGGTGAGCTCCTGAGTTCCCCAGCATGCCTAGCTCGCTCAATTGACCGCCGTAGCACCGTCACGCCGTTAGCCCGTGAGTACTGCCGCCGCCCCTCGCCGCCGAGCACACTCCGGTGACCATACCGGAGCGGCACCGCCACCTCTTGGCTCCTCGTGGCGCGCTGGTTCGAATGGAACCAGTCGCCCATCCTCGCGCGCCCGGAATCGCCGGCGATCGACGCCCTCTGCCGCCGGCCACCGTGTGTCTGGCCACGTCGATGATTTTGACTTGGTCAAATACGACGTGGCAGATGACCTGGCCGATGTCCCACCAACCAGTGACGGTTTGGGTAGAATCCCGGGTGCATTTAGTTATTTATGTTTAAATTCAATTCCAGAAATTTGCTGCAACTTTGACAAATTGTAGAAAATCCAATATAGCTCAGAAAAATAAATATAAGATATCAAAATTCTTATAAAGATAAACCCTATCCAATAAAAATATAAAATGAAATTTTTATTTTTAATAAAAATTCACTTATTTAATATTTATTAATTAAGCCTTTAATTTTAATTCTAAATTCAATTAAAATTCAATAATTAAGAAAAACTTCTAAAAATAATAAAAACCAGTAAGCAAATCAGTAAAATATTAAAACTAATTTTCCTTTGCTTATAATTTATTAAATCCTCAATAGGAGGATTTAAACCCTAATTAATAATTGTCTTAATTATTAAAAATAAGAAAAGGTCAAATCCAATAGTCTTTTTAATTCAAAGTTATTAATAACTTCAACTTTATAATGAAGTTATCAAGTTAATAACTATATGGTGATTAAGAAACCCTAATTCCATATTGAATAAAGAACACAACCTCATAATTGTATGTGATTCCTAAAACCCTAATCCAACTAAGAACCCTAGCTCCATTAATACATGTGAACCCTAATTTGCTTCTAAACCTAAAACCTAGGTTAAACATGTGATCATTATATTTTATCTCATTCATAGGTTCATAATGAGTAACATAGTGCTTGATCATGTCCACATAAAATATAGGAGCCCTATTATCCATAATTCAGTATTCCATGTATGCACACCTACCCTATTTAGATGATCAAGTAGGATCAAACCTAGTCTCTATCACCAAGGATCTCATCCTTAATTAACCTTAATTAGCATCACACCATTGTGATGAACTCCAATAGCATCTATACCCAAGGTTTATCATTACATAACCATAGTCCACTAAACCCTACAAGTACTTCATAATTAGGAACCATCCTATTTAGGAACCAACTATTCTTTACTTAATAGATCCAATAGTAAAACCTAGACCACCTCAACCCTAAATTGTAATACTTCTTATTACTTAAGAAGTATGTTCTTCAAAAGTTATTATTTTGAAGAAAATAAGTAATCATCAACCATGCAATATTAGACTTAAAATTGACAACTGCTCTTTACTTATTATACAACTACTATTCCTGGATGTGTATGATTATTACTATGCATTTTACCACCTGTTTATGATTCTAAAACAACATAACCCTGAATAAGAACCTTGTTTGTGAATCACTCTAAAAGTGCAACATACCCTAAGCAAATCACTTCAACTAACTAATCCTAAATCATCGGGGTTAGGTCACGCTTAGAGCGATTGCATCTCATACTTATGCATTATTGCATCATTGCCAATCTTTTAAACATCGTCCTTACCGGACGATGATGCTATTTCAGAATTTGGAGTTATTGCGTATCGAAGACCTTGTCTGCATAATCTTGCAGCCAAGAAAGGCAAGTTCATCGCTTGCTCATGTCATTTGAGTATCTTTATCAAATTACTTGCAAAGTACTATGATTATCACTATTGCATAAAAATCAAAACCACTACTTTCATAACTATGAATATGACTATGTGGTGGGCAATGGAACCATGGATTGTGTTGATATGGTGGAGGTTCCATTGCAAGGGTTAATATCCATCTAGGATTAAACAACAAATGTCGCCAGTGATTCTTGTGCCGTAATACCCGTGTTAACCATAAGATCCGGAGTGGGACGGAGTAGTCAAAAGTGTTTCCACCTCTCGTTCATCAACGGATGCGCTTTACCGTAGACACTTGTATCTGTCAGGGCAAGCGGTTGGCTGGGGAGGCCTTAAGTCCCCACGGCATAGTCCGTAGACACTTGTCGCTCGAAGTGCAAGCGGTTGGCTGGGGAAGCCTTAAGTCCCCACGGTATTGCGGTCTATGATGGGTTGCAGCTACCGGCGAAGGAGTTTGGTTCGATCCCAAACTGTCGTCGTGGTCGGGGTCCACCCGTGAGTGGGAATAATGGGACCGGCGAGGACCCAGGGTCGGGGCATGCAACAAAGGGTGGGTGTTCGAGGTAGCGGAGGAACATGATTGGCTAGACCTTATACCGGGCCTCACACCATAGGAAGTGTGGACGGGGAATATGCCCGGTTGGCACCAAGGTTAAGATCTCTTATGGGTAAAGCAACACACCTCTGCAGAGTGTAAAGAACCGTGACCTGTCACTCCCTGTTCCGGGATATGGAACTACGAACGCGGCCGGAAAGGAGCTCCATGAAGTTCTAGTAAACCGGTGAAGGCCGACGGACATAGTTCTTCCGAATAAAAGCAACCTTTTGAAGAAATGGTTATGAAAACTTGCATTGGTATTAGACTTTCCGGTCTAATGCCGTAGCTAGTGCATTAAACACCTCTTTCCTATAATGAACTTGTTGAGTACGCTCGTACTCATCCCACTCTTAAATCCCCTGCTTAGATATGGAGGCATCAAAGGAGGATCTACAGTGCAACTCGAAGGCCGAGGAGTCAACAACTACTTCACGAGGCAGGACCCTGTCAGAGGAGTCAGATACCACATACATCAAGGAGAAAACCTAGTTTAGCCATAGAAGGGAACTAGCTTCCTAAACCTAGCTCCTATTTAGCTAGAGTCTATTCTTAGCCTCTGTAGTTAGTGAAATACTCTACAAATAGAGTTAGTGATAAGACTAGACTACGAGTCGTTCTTCTGGAGTTATCTGCAGTTTTACCTCATTGTAAAGTAGGAGGCTGTGCTGATCTTATGTAATAGAGTCAATGTTGTAATTCTATAGACATACCTTGGACCCGCATATGTTTCTGTTGTACCACTCTGAGCGATATAATACTTGTGGAACGGTGTTTCATTGGTATTATATCAGACTTGCATACTACACCATGCAGTGGTATGCCGGGTCACCACAGCGGCATCTCTGGAAGGTTTTCCGTATCGTGGCTCTCGGTACTGGGGGTTTCGCGACGGAGGCTTTAAGTAGGCGGAAGGGCGGAGTCGGGAGAGTCACGGGGGCCCCACACGCTAGGGCCGCGCGGCCCCCTCTAGGCCGCGCCGCCCTAGTGTGGCGGCGCCCCGTGGCCCCACTTCGTCTCCCCTCCGGTCTTCTGGAAGCTTCGTGGAAAAATTGGACCCTGGGCGTTGATTTCGTCCAATTCCGAGAATATTTCCTTACTAGGATTTCTGAAACCAAAAACAGCAGAAAACAACGAATCGGCTCTTCGGCATCTCGTCAATAGGTTAGTGCCGGAAAATGCATAAATATGACATATAATGTGTATAAAACATGTGAGTATCATCATAAAAGTAGCATGGAACATAAGAAATTATAGATACGTTTGGGACATATCAAGCATCCCCAAGCTTAGTTCCTACTCGCCCTCGAGTAGGTAAACGATAACAAAGATAATTTCTGAAGTGACATGCTATCATAATCTTGATCATACTATTGTAAAGCATATGAGATGAATGCAGCGATTCGAAGCAATGATGAAGATAATGAGTAAACTAATGAATCATATAGCAAAGACTTTTCATGAATAATACTTTCAAGACAAGCATCAATAAGACTTGCATAAGAGTTACTCATAAAGCAATAGATTCGAAGTAAAGGCATTGAAGCAACACAAAGGAAGATATAAGTTTCAGCAGTTGCTTTCAACTTCGACATATATATCTCATGGATAATTGTCAACACAAAGCAATATAACAGGAGCAATAAGTAAACATGTAATAATCAATGCACATAGTTGATACAAGTGTTTGCTTCTAAGATAGAAAGAATAGGCAAACTGACTCAACAATAAAGTAAAAGATAGGCCCTTCGCAGAGGGAAGCATTGATTACTATATTTGTGCTAGAGCTTTTCATTTTGAAAACAAGAAACAATTTTGTCAACGGTAGTAATAAAGCATATGAGTTATGTATAAGACATCTTATAAGTTGCAAGCCTCATGCATAGTATATTAATAGTGCTCGCACCTTGTCCTAATTAGCTTGGGTTAACACGGATTATCATTGCATAGCATATGTTTCAACCAAGTGTCACAAAGGGGTGCCTCTATGCCGCTCGTACAAAGGTCTAAGGAGAAAGCTCGCATTGGATTTCTCGCTTTTGATTATTCTCAACTTAGACATCCATACCGGGACAACATAGACAACAGATAATGGACTCCTCTTTAATGCATAAGCATTCAACAACAGTTAATATTCTCATAAGAGATTGAGGATTAATTGTCCACACTGAAACTTCCACCATGAATCATGGCTTTAGTTAGCGGCCCAATGTTCTTCTCTAACGAGTATGCATACTCAAACCATTTGATTGTGAAAACCGCCCTTACTTCGGACAAGACGAACATGCATAGCAACTCACATGATATTCAACAAAGGTAAAAGAGTTGATGGCGTCCCCAGAAAACATGGTTACCGCTCAACAAGCAACTTACTAAGAAATAAGACACATAAGTACACATTCTTCACCACGATAGTTTTTAAGCTATTTTGTCCCATGAGCTATATATTGCAAAGGCAAAGAATAGAAATTTTAAAGGTAGCACTCAAGTAATTTACTTTGGAATGGCGGAGAAATACCATGTGGTAGGTAGGTATGGTGGACACAAATGGCATAGTTATTGGCTCAAGGATTTGGATGCACGAGAAGAATTCCTCTCAATACAAGGCTAGGCTAGCAAGGTTGTTTGAAGCAAACTCAAGTATAAAAGGTGCAGCAAAGCTCACATATGAACATATTGTAACTATTATAAGACTTTACATTGTCTCCTTGTTGTTCAAACACCTCAACCAGAAAATATCTAGACTCTAGAGATCAATCATGCAAACCAAATTTTAACATGCTCTATGTAGTTATTCATTAATGAGTACAAGGTACATGATGCAAGAGCTTAAACAAGATCTATATGAGCACAACAATTGCCAAGTATCACTTTATTCAAGACATTAAACCATTTACCACATGCGGCATTTTCCGTTTCCAACCATATAACAATGAATGAAATAGTCCAACTTTCGCAATGAACATTAAAGATGAAGCTAAGAACATATGTGTTCATACGAAACAGCGGATCGTGTCTCTCTCCCAAACAAAGAATGCTAGGATCCGATTTATTCAAAAAAACAAAAATAAAAACAAACAGACGCTCCAAGTAAAGCGCATAAGATGTGACGGAATAAAAATATAGTTTCACTAGAGGAACCTGATAAGTTGTCGATGAAGAAGGGATGCCTTGGGCATCCCCAAGCTTAGACGCTTGAGTCTTCTTAAAATATGCAGGGATGAACCACGGGGGAATCCCCAAGCTTTGACTTTTCACTCTTCTTGATCATATTGTATCATCCTCCTCTCTTGACCCTTGAAAACTTCCTCCACACCAAACTCGAAACAAACTCATTAGAGGGTCGAGTGCATAATTCATATATTCAGAGGTGACATAATCATTCTTAACACTTCTGGACATTGCACAAAGCTACTGAAAGTTAATGGAACAAAGAAATCCATCTAACATAGCAAAACAGGCAATGCGAAATAAAAGGCAGAATCTGTCAGAACAGAACAGTTCGTAAAGACGAATTCTAAAGTGGCACCAGACTTGCTCAGATGAAAATTCCCAAATTGAATGAAAGTTGCGTACATATCTGAGGATCACGCACGTAAATTGGAAGATTTTTTTGATTTTTCTACAGGGACTACTGCCCAAATTCGTGACAGCAAGAAATCTGTTCCTGCGCAGCAATCCAAATCTAGTATTGGCTTTACTATCAAAGACTTTACTTGGCATAACAATGCAATAAAATAAAGATAAGGAGAGGTTGCTACAGTAGTAAACAACTTCCAAGACTCAAATATAAAATAAAGTGCAGAAGTAAAATAATGGGTTGTCTCCCATAAGCGCTTTTCTTTAACGTCTTTCGACTAGGCGCGGAAAGTGTGTATCAAGTAACATCAAGAGACGAAGCATCAACATCATAATTTGTTCTAATAATAGAATCATAAGGTAACTTCATTCTCTTTCTAGGGAAGTGTTCCATATCTTTCTTGAGAGGAAATTGATATTTAATATTACATTCCTTCATATCAATGGTAGCACCAACAGTTCGAAGAAAAGGTCTTCCCAATATAATGGGAGAAGATGAATTGCATTCAATATCCAAGACAATAAAATCAATGGGGACAAGTTTATTGTTAACCATAATACGAACATTATCAATCCTCCCCAAAGGTTTATTTATAGAATTATCAACAAGATTAACATCCAAATAACAATTCTTCAATGGTGGCAAGTCAAGCATATCATAAATTTTCTTAGGCATAACGTAAATACTTGCACCAAGATCACATAAAGCATTACAATCAAAATCATTGACCCTCATCTTAATGATGGGCTCCCAACCATCTTCCAACTTCCTAGGAATAGAGGTTTCAAGTTTTAGTTTCTCCTCTCTAGCTTTTATGAGAGCATTTGTAATATATTTTGTAAAGGCCAAATTTATAGCACTAGCATTGGGACTTTTAGCAAGATTTTGTAAGAACTTTATAACTTCAGAGATGTGACAATCATCAAAGTCTAAACCATTATGATCTACAATAATAGGATCATTATCCCCAATATTTTGAAAAATTTCATCAGTTTTATCAATTTCAGCGGTTTTAGCAGTTTCAGGCAATTTTGCACGCTTTGCACTAGGAGTAGTAACATTGCCAACACTAATTATTTTACCATTGATAGTAGGAGGTGTAGCAACATGTGAATCATTAACATTACTAGTGGTGGTAATAGTCCAAACTTTAGCTACATTATTTTCTTTAGCTAGTTTTTCGTTTTCTTCTCTTTCCCACCTAGCATGCAATTCGGCCATCAATCTAATATTCTCATTAATTCGAACTTGGATGGCATTTGCTGTAGTAACAATCTTATTATCAATATCCTTATTAGGAATAACTTTCAATTTTAAAAGATCAACATCAGAGGCAAGTCTATCAACCTTAGAAGCAAGAATATCAATTTTATCAAGTTTTTCCTCAACAGATTTGTTAAAAGCAGTTTGTGTACTAATAAATTCTTTAAGCATGGCTTCAAGACCAGGGGGTACACTCCTATTATTGTTGTAAGAATTCCCATAAGAATTACCATAACTATTACCATTAGCGACAGGATATGGCCTATAGTTGTTACCAGAATTATTCCTATAAGCATTGTTGTTGAAATTATTATTTTTAATGAAGTTCACATCAACATGTTCTTCTTGGGCAACCAATGAAGCTAAAGGAACATTATTAGGATCAACATTAGATCTACCATTCACAAGCATAGACATAATAACATCAATCTTATCATTCAAGGAGGAGGTTTCTTCAACAGAATTTACCTTCTTACCTTGTGGAGCTCTTTCCGTGTGCCATTCAGAGTAATTTGTCATCATATCATCAAGTAGCTTTGTTGCCGCCCCCAAAGTGATGGACATAAAGGTACCTCCAGCAGCTGAATCCAATAGGTTCCGCGAAGAAAAATTCAATCCTGCATAAAAGGTTTGGATGATCATCCAAGTAGTCGATCCATGGGTTGGGCAATTCTTTACCAAAGATTTCATTCTCTCCCATGCTTGAGCAACATGTTCATTATCTAATTGCTTAAAATTCATTATGCTACTTCTCAAAGATATAATTTTAGCGGGAGGATAATATCTACCAATAAAAGCATCCTTACATTTAGTCCAAGAATCAATACTATTTCAGGCGAGAGATAGCAACCAATCTTTAGCTCTTCCTCTTAAAGAGAAAGGAAACAATTTTAATTTTATAATGTCACCATCTACATCCTTATACTTTTGCATTTCACATAGTTCAACAAAATTATTAAGATGGGCAGCAGCATCATCGGAACTAACACCGGAAAATTGCTCTCTCATAACAAGATTCGAGTAAAGCAGGTTTAATTTCAAAGAATTCTGCTGTAGTAGCAGGTGGAGCAATTGGTGTGCATAGGAAATCATTATTATTTGTGCTAGTGAAGTCACACAACTTAGTATTCTCAACAGTACCCATTTTAGCAGTAGTAAATAAAGCAATCTAAATAAAGTAAATGCGAGTAACTAATTTTTTTGTGTTTTGGATATGGAGAACAAGACAGTAAATAAAGTAAAACTAGCAACTAATTTTTTTGTGTTTTGATATAAGAAGTAAACAAAGCAGTAAATAAAGTAAAGCAAGACAAAAACAAAGTAAAGAGATTGGAAGTGGAGACTCCCCTTGCAGCGTGTCTTGATCTCCCCGGCAACGGCGCCAGAAAAATAGCTTGATGCGTGCAGTCGAGACGTCCGTTGGGAACCCCAAGAGGAAGGTGTGATGCGTACAGTAGCAAGTTTTCCCTCAGAAAGAAACCAAGGTTTATCGAACCAGGAGGAGTCAAGAAGCACGTTGAAGGTTGTTGGTGGCGGAGTGTAGTGCGGCGCAACACCAGGGATTCCGGCGCCAACGTGGAACCTGCACAACACAATCACAGAACTTTTCCCCAACGTAACAGCGAGGTTGTGAATCTCACCGGCTTGCTGTAACAAAGGATTAGATGTATAGTGTGGATGATGATGGTTGTTTGCGAAGAACAGTAAAGAACAATTGCGATAGATTGTATTTCAGATGTAAAGAATAGGACCGGGGTCCACAAATCACTAGTGGTGTCTCTCCCATAAGATAGCAGATGTTGGGTGAACAATTACAGTTGGGCAATTGACAAATAAAGAAGGCATAACAATGCACATACATATATCATGATGAGTACTATGAGATTTAATCAGGGCATTACGACAAAGTACATAGACCGCTATCCAGCATGCATCTATGCCTAAAAAGTCCACCTTCAGAGTTATCATCCGAACCCCCTCCAGTATTAAGTTGTAAACAACGAGACAATTGCATTAAGTATGGTGCGTAATGTAATCAACACAAATATCCTTAGACAAAGCATCGATGTTTTATCCCTAGTGGCAACAGCACATCCACAACCTTAGAACTTTCCGTCACTCGTCCCGCATTTAATGGAGGCATGAACCCACTATCGAGCATAAATACTCCCTCTTGGAGTCACAAGTATCAACTTGGCCAGAACCTCTACTAGCAACGGAGAGCATGCAAGAACATAAATAACATATATGATAGATTGATAATCAACTTGACATAGTATTCAATATTCATCGGATCCCAACAAACACAACATGAAGGATTACAAATAGGTGATCTTGATCATGATAGGCAGCTCACAAGATCTAACATGATAGCACAATGAGGAGAAGACAACCATCTAGCTACTGCTATGGACCCATAGTCCAGGGGTGGACTACTCACACATCGATCCGGAGGCGATCATGGCGATGAAGAGACCTCCGGGAGATGATTCCCCTCTCCGGCAGGGTGCCGGAGGCGATCTCCTGAATCCCCCGAGATGGGATTGGCAGCGGCGTCTCTGGAAGGTTTTCCGTATCGTGGCTCTCGTTACTGGGGGTTTCGCGGCGGAGGCTTTAAGTAGGCGGAAGGGCGGAGTCGGGAGAGTCATGGGGGCCCCACACGCTAGGGCCGCGCGGGCCCCCTCTAGGCCGCGCCGCCCTAGTGTGGCGGCGCCCCGTGGCCCCACTTCGTCTCCCCTCCGGTCTTCTGGAAGCTTCGTGGAAAAATAGGACCCTGGGCGTTGATTTCGTCCAATTGCGAGAATATTTCCTTACTAGGATTTCTGAAACCAAAAATAGCAGAAAACAGCAGAAAACAGCAACTAGCTCTTCGGCATCTCGTCAATAGGTTAGTGCCCGAAAATGCATAAATATGACATATAATGTGTATAAAACATGTGAGTATCATCATAAAAGTAGCATGGAACATAAGAAATTATAGATACGTTTGGGACGTATCACCCGTAGACCACCAATTGCTCGCCGGAGTGCTGCGGGGCTGCCGCAGACGAAGACGACGATTGGCGCCACCCCAGGAGACGCCGCCGGTACCAGGAGCTCCGCCGTCGTCGACAACCTCGCCCTGCATCAACGCCGATCATCGCCGGAGCTCCGGTGAGCCTCCGACCCCCTAGGCTCACCGCGGCCAGTACTTGATCTCGTCGGAGACGACGATGATCATCGACCGTTAGATCCTCGTCTAATCCAACGTCCCCTGTTCAGCGTACCGTTTCGGTGATTAATAGCCGCTGACAGGCGGGCCCCTTTGTCAGGCAGCCCACGGGTGCGAGACGCGCTGCTGGGCCGGCCTTTCTCCGTTTTTCCCTCTCTGGCCCGTTAAGCTTTTCCCGCGTAGCCCAGTAATTCAAATTTGATTTAAATCTTTTCAACCAAATTCAATACTTATGCCAAGTTCAAAATTAAAAATAGAAATATCTACTTAGCCAAATTTTATGAATTTGATATGGTTGGAAAGCTTATGAAATTGTCTAGCCAACTACACTGGTCTCAACCCTAGATATATTGTGGAACTCATGTAGTAAAAATAACAAGGCAGTACCTTTTCAAACTTCAACCATTTATTATTTTGGGTTGATTCCAACTCTCATAATTCACTTTTCAAATGCTCTACTTGAATATGTAAAAATATGACAGTGGTGTTTACCATGATCATGGGCTAGAGCAAAATAATGGCTATGTGGCCATTTCTAGTCCATTAAAACTACCCCAATTTATTTATCAAATGTTATGAGAGGTATACACTCATTTAAATCAATGTCCCAAGTATTTCAATATGAGGTAATGACCTTAGTCTATAGAATCTCATATTTGATTACTTAGTGATATCAAAATTAGTTCTTTAGTAGTGTTTAAATTGCATGAGATGTAGTATCTCATTTAAATCATTTTCCCAAATAGTAAATATGAAGTGTTGACTTTGGTCAACATGATCTCATACTTATTACTTGAGGAGATTAAATCTTAATAAGATTCAATGAGAGGAAATTATTTCTCAAAGGAAATAAATAGAAACCCTAATAAGTATTTCAATGAGAGGAAATTATTTTTCTTAAAAGAAAAACAAAGCCAACCACCATGTTAATAATGTTGCAATGATAGATTAGCTTGTGTGATCCCTTTGAGTGTTAAGTCTAGTACTTAAGCATTGTTTGGTGATTGTATACCTCGTATCCGTTTATAGACGCTAGTACCGAAGGCTACGAGGAGCAGGAGGTCTTCTACGAAGAAGAAAGCTTTGATCACTGTACCAATCAAGGCAAACTATACTCTTGCAAGCTACCCTAATGCAAGCTCTACTTCAGCAAGGCACCATTGCAATATTATGTTGTGTTTAAGGACTTTACTTTCCAAGCCCAAGTTTTTATCTTGCAAAGCTTTTACTTTGGTTATCAAGGCTTACTTGCATAGTTAGCTTTGGTCTAGATAGGGAGTATTACAAGAACATCAAAGTTAGCCTAGAGAGCTACAAGTTAGTTAGCACCCCTCATGACTAGTTGCTAGTGCTAAAACTAAAATTGACTACTCTAGATGGGAACATGTGAATCAAATGACTTTGAAAACCTTGGAATGATGAATCATTCTATTGAAAGATTTTGAAGGTGAATGTGACTTAAATGACATGGTGAATTTGATAAAAACTGATGATTGGGTTCGGATGCGATACCATTCCAATTTTAGAGTACCCCCACAATACCTGATTATGGGTAGGGCTTTAGATGGAAATTTATGTATCTTAGTATGGGTTCCCTCTGAACAACCGTCATAGAGGTTATGCTGAGGCTGCCTCCGTTGAAAGTGAAATGACGTGAAAAGTGTTGAATGTCTTACCCAATCCCTGTGCAGTTCCCAGGATGGCAGATTGCCATCACTGGGAGGCCAAGCTCATGGGGGAGGTGCCTATAATAGGGTATGTAAGTGAAAGGTTAATGGTTGATGATCCGCATACTGAGTATGATTATTCAGGGCTATCCCTGACGGATGTAATCAAATGTTGTGGCACAAGTGTGCAACCTCTGCAGAGTGTAAACCTATTCGAATAGCCGTGTCCGCGGTTATGGACGGTTGGATGGCCATACTGTTTCGTTGTCAGATGATTTCTAAAAATGATTGGTGAATTGAAAGGTGAATTGGACGTGATCACAAGAGAGTTGTGGGAATGACACTAATGTTCCCACTTGAGATAAGTTAGGCAAATGAAGAGTCTTTGATTACTAAATGCTTACGAAATAAAACTGGCTTTATGCAAATGAACCTAGAGCTTAGAACCATCTTACTAAATTTGGTAGTACTTACACTAGTGTTAGTTTGCGATTACTTTAAAGTACTCATTGCTGTGTCCCTGGCTATTCAAATGGCCAGACTATGAAGAAGAGCAGCAGTATCAGGATGATGGACAGCAGGACGCCTACGATAACTAGGATCGTCTCCTAACGTCAAGCGTTGCCTGTGGAATAGATGGACCACTACTACGTGTTTCCGCTATGTGTTCTGTAATTGATCCTTAAATCAACTGTTGTATTAAGACTGGATCATGTGATCCTTTGATGTAAGACTATTATGGTTTGTAATGAATGATGTGTTGTGATATGAACTTATTATGTCTCGCAATAACAATCTTCCTGGGATTGCGATGTATGGCATAATAGGCATCTGGACTTAAAAATCCGGGTGTTGACAAGGTGGGAGTCATGTTGGTTGGCGGGCGAGCCAATGACTCTGGTGCTGGCTTGTGACCACGGCCGTGTGGGTGGCGTGGTGGTTGGCGAGTCGATGCTGTGGGGTGTAGTTGGTGGTGATGTTGCCAAAGGGAAACCTTTGCCCCTCGGGCCACGGCGTCTGCGGACGGTGTTCCCTTGTTGAAGGCGCCGTGAGGCCATTCTCTGTTCCTCTACTTCGTCTGGGTGAAAACCCAAGATCCTCGGATCGAGCGGTGGCGGCACTCCGGTGTCGTGCTCTTCTTGAAGACACCGTCTTGGAGCCCATAGTGCGAGGCTCACCGAGGGTTGTGACGGAGGTGATTCTTCAGTGATCGTCGGCAAGGCTTGCTCCGTACCCTTCCCTTGTCGAGCTTCCTTGGCGCTGTTGTTCGGTTTGTGAGCAACGAGGGTTGGCCCCCGGTGGTGGTCGGCTTCCGGTGGCGTTTCTGCGACGGAGGAGTCCTGTTGAGGCGCGCGTGAAAATGGCTCGCTCTCGAGCGAGCTCCGGCACGACACTGTAGACTCCAGCTCTTCTCCGAGTCTTGTAGGCGCTTTGGCTGAGCTTGTTGATCGCGCTTCCGGCTGTAGCTTCTTCGGTAGTTCGTGTGGGTGTGTGGTGTCGTTCTGTAAGCTGGGTTCAGCACTTTGTATCGTTCTCGTCGTTGGTGGCTTTGCTAATTCAAAGTTGAGCACTTGAGTGCCTTTTATCTATTTTTTTTTTGAGTCAACAGCTATCAGCCCAATCAGGGATGGTGGTTTCTGTAGTGCAACCAATGCAACCGGAAAGCAGTAGAGGAAGGAGCTGGGTACATATTATTTTCCTTTTTTTTCTTCTGTTATTCTACATTCACATAATCTCTTTGAGAGCCTAGACCTTACTAAACATTTGTAACAATACCGAGTTTCTTAAAAAAAAATACTAATAGTAAGTCACAGTATATCTTACATGTCGTCTCTAGGTCGGGGTTCAGCGACATCTCTCCCATTGAACTAAGAAAGAAGTGCTCAAGACTATCACCGTCCGTGACTATTTACCCATAGTTTTATGTTTGTTCTTCCACATTTACAAATCTTGACTTCTTTTATGTGTCATTTGCAGTTCTTTTCTACTGGTGATGAATATTTTCTTAGATTGTAAGAGGTGCTTAGAACAAGCATTTCATTAGATATGTACTAGGGATTTTTCCGTTCCAACTTTCAACATTTGTTTGTCACAATGTTTTTATTTTGAGATGTTCAAGATGATCAATTAGTCTTTGATAAATCTGTGTTTCGTTGGCTTAAGATATACAATAATACCCTACTATAATAAAGTTGGAAGGATTCCAATTTTCTCAGTTTTTTGCCTTTTTCAACCTATTGTATGATGACACGTATGCATGTATTTTGTATGTGGCATCTTCTGATTGGTTGAGATGGATGACGTGCAGTGTTCCTTTTGCTCTTCTCTCCCTCATTTCTTAATTGCTATTCACATGACCAGTTGCCTATGTGTGTGAATTTTGCTTCTTCCGGTTGCATTTATTGGTGCTTTCATTGCGTAATGATTTTTCCACCTCGGGTAACCGGTCAACCTTTGAAAACTTGCTACTAGATTTTTTGTTTCTCCTTTTGCAACCGGTTAAGCCACAGCTTGCCCATGTCATATTTTATATTACTATCAGTTAATCTATTATTATATATATGCATATATTATATGGTGCATGCACCTCTTTTTTTCTTATATTTTTTGGTACAATCTTGGACTCCAAGTTTCCTTAGTTTTTCTTCTTTGTATAGTTGGTTTGTTTATTCCCCTGTTAAATTTGCTCCTCAAGTTTCCTACTTTGGTTCTTGGCTGCCAAGTTTCCGTTATTTTGGTTCTTGGCTGCCAAGTTTCTATTTCTTATATATATGTGTCCTTTTATTTTTTCTCGTTTACTATTTAGGATGGCTGACCCAAATTCTTCTTTCGCTCTTTCTAATGCTTCTGCTCATGGCTGGCGTCTTGAGGTTCGTCTTGGCAAGCGACTTGTCGTCGACCCAGGTTTGTTCTTATTTTTATTTATTTTGGTTTTTTTTGCAGCTTGCATTTACATTAGTGCATGCTGGTAATGGCTAGATTGTTTGGTAGCATACAGCCGATTTCTCAACAATGCCCGCGTGTGATTCTTCTTCCTCCGTCTATGATTGTTTGCTCAGCGATACACCAGGGCTTTATTGCCTGCGCCATTCTCAACAGTGGGTTCTTCTTTTCCGTAACTGCGGAGGTTTTGTTTTCATTATGGGATGACATTCGTTGTGAGGTACTGTACTCAGATGTGATAGCGGCTGCCTCGGGTTCCTTTTGCGGTGTTGCAGGCAACGGACTCTTCTGGTGCGGTAGTGCAGGAAGCGAATGTGGCAGGTTCTTTTCCCGTGGAAGCGCAGGCAGCGGAATTTCCTGTCGCGGCAGCGCAGGTGCTTCGACCTACTCGATTATTAGGAGTGTATCACTCCTTTTTACATTGATTCGTAATTTATATGTTTTGTTCTTGCTGCTTCTTAATTTGTTTTGTTTTTGTGTTTTGCAGTTGACGATTTTCCTACGGTTTCTGTTGCGCGCGCTAGGATCAACCGACGAAATCGGCGTCTGGTCAATGCTTACCTTAAATCTGTAAAGATAGGTTAGTGTTACTTGTTCTTGTTTTGTTTCTTTTTTTACCCTTAGTCTGTTTTCTTTTTCTTCCTACGTGTGAATTAGTTTCTTTACAAATTATACTTGGAATTTTTCAGGCCAGGTTAGTCGTGTTGAGCTGCCACTTTCTGTTCAGCTTATCGACATTCTTTAAGGTTGGGTTTTGTTACTGCATGTTTATGTTTATGAGAGTTCTTGTTATGTTATGTTTTTTATTTTTATTTTTCTCTACGCAGCTGCTTGGCCTGGTCGTTCCTATTATGGTTCTGTACATCATGTTTGTGTTTATTGCCGTGCTTGTTTCTGGTTCCAAGAAAGGTGTAAGTGGCAAAGTAAGAAGTACATGGTTGCTTACAATGGATGCTGCCGTGCGGGTCGGGTGTCTGTGCCTATTCATGTAGACTGGCCATCACCTCTACGTGAGTTGTTGCGGTTTGATGGTGATTCAGACTCAGAAATTTATGTGGCTGATTTGGGAGTATAATTCTATGTTCGCTTTCACTTCTCTTGGAGTTCATGTTGACAGGTCTGTGAATATGGGCAATGGTCCTTATGTTTTTAAAGTCAATGGTATGGTGCGCCATGGTATTGGTTCGTTGATTCCTGCTGATGGTCATAGTCCAGAATATGTTATATGGGCAATTCGTCAGTACCCAAGGGGAACTGAAGAAAGTGCAGCTGTGGCGGCAATAGAATATATGTACTGCCGCTATGATTTTAAAATTGATGATTAAGATAATAGGGAGGCACATACTTAGATGATGAGAGCAAGACAAGCCCAACAACAAGCACCACAGGTCCAGGCACAAGCGCAACAGGCTTGAAAAGATGTGTATAGGGTGAGAAATCAGTGAGTTGCTATATTGGATGCTTTAAGAAATGCATGTAGTAGTCGAGCTTCAGATGTGCTACCTATAGAAGTGTATGGCCCACACACTATATACCCACAACCTCAAAATACTACGTGTGCAGGCCCTGCACCACCAAGAACCAATGCTGAACTGCTATCTTTCGCATTAAGCAGCATCATAAATAACGATGTCCAGCCTCCGGCTCCAAAGGAGTAAAGGCAGACAAAATTTGGAAGTGTTATATAATGGAGTTTGAGTTTAAGCTATCAAAAATAATTTAGTAGTAGAATGGGCTCTTTGACGGTAGGGACGAATGAGCATCAGCCGTCCAATGGTCCAGATCCAAGAGCTCAGATTGACTCATACTTCTCACGCACATGACTAGTATTTTTTCACCGAAGTGCAAAATTGTTATATTCCAGCCCACTGAAGGGTGTTTTCGGGAGTTGCAAAAAAAGAAAGCTATTTTCGTGAGTTGACATTTTTCCTACCGGCTATGGTTCAGCCCCGATGAAGATGCAGGCGAGCGACGACTCGGTGGCAACCTGAACATCCGCTCCCCCCGTAGGATCCCGCCGCCGTCCCCGTCGCAGCGGCCCTTGTTAGAGTAATCTTGGGTCTAGTTTACTTAGGTTTCCTAATTAGATGAGTTTTCGTTGTTGCACTCGTATGTGAGCTTCTAGTCTATACCAAGAGTATAGGACTAGAGATCATGTATGAGTCAGGTTAGTTCTAGCCTAGTTTGTATTACGAGCAGTCCGGCTAGGACTCTGTGTCCGTGCGTTAGGTAGAGTCTCTCGTGTAGGATTAGCTGTTTGGTATTCATGTTGGTTTAGAGTAGGACCAGGCTAGGTCGGTGAGTGCTGCATATATATATATGCACGGGTCTTGTATCGTGAGTTGTAACGTGGAGAAAAAGAGAAAAACGAAATAAAAGAGAATAGTTTTAGAGGGTGCGACACGCACCCTTGGCGATAAACTTTGTGTTTGCGTGGGTTCGTCTAGTTTCATGTAATTGATCCGTGGGCAAATTCCAACAATTGGTATCAGAGCGAGGTCGAAGATCTGAAGCTGTGCTTGCCCCGGGGAGGCGACCCTACTAGCGCCTCGGGGCGGGCGACCGTCGCTCGGCGGAGCGGCCGGGTGGAGATGGCGCAAGCCGTCGTTAGCAAGGCAGCGGGCGATCGTTGCTCAGCGGAGCGACACGGAAGGGACGGCGGGGTGTTGTTGTCGGCGAGGCGGAGGTGGATGATCGTTGATGGGAGAGGTGGTGCCAAGGTGCGGTATGGGAGTCTCGTCAAGATCGTTATCCGGGAGTTTCGTCAAGGTCGTCTTCGGAGGAGTCCGATAAGTCAAAGAGTCAAGTGTGTGCACGTCTACACGTGCGGTCGTCGTCGTGTCAGTGAGTTGTCGTTGTGTCCAAATGCTCGTCTCCGTGAAGATTTGTTGCAGTTGAAGCGCGTCAAGTGTGTGAGGTGTGCACGGTGTTCCGTGAGTTATGTTCATGTCCTCGTGGAGCGTCCTGGTTGCGGCCAGCAGGGTTCGGTGCGATGCCGAAGACGGACGGTGGTAGGAAAAGCTACCGTAAAGCGAGGAGGTGTGTGTTCAGTAGGAGGGGAAGCTACTGTGCGCAAGTACAAGAGGAGTATGGTGCGAACCGAGTGTGAGGACCGCAATAGCGCTGGCACATATGTGCGAACCGAGTGCGGGAGACCGATCAATGGCGGTGGCAGCGTGGTCATAATGACTGTACGGACATGACAATGAAGATGATGAGACGTGACGTGAAGCTGCGGAGGTCAAGATCGGGAGGTGTGTACAAGGAGATGACAAGTCAAGATTAGGGAGAGATTGTTAGAGTAATCTTGGGTCTAGTTTACTTAGGTTTCCTAATTAGATGAGTTTTCGTTGTTGCACTCGTATGTGAGCTTCTAGTCTATACCAGGAGTATAGGACTAGAGATCATGTATGAGTCAGGTTAGTTCTAGACTAGTTTGTATTGGGCGTCCCTAGCTGGCGCTCGCGCGCCAGATTCTTAATGCGCGATCGGTTTCTGTAATAACCCAGAACATAGGAACAATGAAGGGTAGATTTAGAAATGGGATGTGCATTTCATTGCAAAACGGGGGAAATTTTCGCGCCTTATTGCAACTAAATCTAAGAGGGATCGAGGTTCTCTCTCATTTTGCACTTAGGGTTAGGCAATGTGAGTTAGGGTAATTTCGACATGATCTCTTTTGTATCTTGTTGATTTGGGGAATTGATTTCATTTGACAAGTGTTAATACATTTAACAATAAGCATTGAACAATATAAAAGTAGAATTCATAATTTAAAACACAACTTATGAATTCAAACAACTTTGAAGTTCAAAGTGAATAATAAATACAATTTGTATTCCAGAATATAAATATTTCATAAAGCAAAAGTTCATAAACAAAAACTTGGGCTTTATTGATAACACAACACAGATTACAAAGTCTTTACAATATTCTTGATACAAGAATGGATGAATAATAAACAGAAATGAAAATAAAGATTACAATTTTGCTCCTAAACTAAAACCTAGACTAAATGACTTGGAGAATATCTTCTGGTCATGTCCATCTTCAAAACCTGCAAAACAAATCACAAGTGCTAGCCAGGATACTAAGTGTTAGAAATTCAGTTTGGACAGAGTGAAAAACATCACAGAAATTCAGTTTGGTCAGTGAACATTGTCACTGCACACTTGTGCTTGTCCAAAACCTGGACAGCACAAGATAGGATCAGGCAGACCAAAACTGAGCAGCTACAGTGGGCTCAAGTTTCAGCATATGAGAGATGGTGCTGGGCAAGCCACAGCAAGGCAATGCAAGGGCTGAGTCACAAAGCAAGCCAAGCATGTGTGTCAATGCAAGAATAGAAGTAGGGTTCATATAAAAGGGACACAAACCCTAGAAATAGTAACCAGTCGACCAGATAAGGATTCACCAGGTAAGGGTGAAGCAAGAACAAGCACAGTTCATCCAGTTCTTGAGCAAGAACAGAACCAACACACACACCCACTCAACCACCAGAAATCATGGTGACCTGAGAAGATCATCCAAGATCTGGAGGTGAAGGGCAGTGACACAAACCACAAGTCTGCATCAACAAAACATTTCTTTCTAGGAGCTGGAACAAGGTATACTTTGTTCCTGGAAAAGATCCAAGGGATCTGATCCATCATTTGCATGAACTAAGCATGGGATGAGCAGATGCTCGTATGGGTAGATCATCACTTGGTTTTCACCAAGGAATACTGCCAGTCAAAAGCCACCAAATAAAAAGCATCTAGGTACAGATCTTGTACACAGAAACTAGCACATATGCACAGATGCACACACTAGCCAGATTAGATGCACAGATAGCACCAGTAGATAGCAAAGATTAGCAGCCAAGACTACACAGTAAATCCTAAGCTATGAACCATCAGTAACCCTAGATTTTCATCAGGCAAGCATATTGGCATTCATATCAAGTATGATTCCCAAATATGCAAGCAAAGGTTGAGTAGCCACAAGATCCAACTTACTAAGTGAGCAACCAATCAGTAGCAAGGCTACTGAGGTCACATCACACTTAGCATCAATTAAAAGTCCCTTCGCAAAGATCATATCAACGACTTGTATACTACAACATGCAGTGGTATGCTGGGTCACCGCAGTTTCCGACAGCCTAATTAGGAAAAACCGTGTTTTCCTTTCTGACAGGTAGCTTTCACATAGTGCATGTCTCTCCTTTCATGTAATTAATGTTAATAATCAATGCATGCAAGTTAGCATGACAAAAAGTAGAAGGCATGCATGGAATGGACCACCTTTTCTTCTCTCTCCCCGCGTCAGGTGCATTCCTAATTAGCATGGCTAATCACCGCATGCAAATTTAGGGTCACCTGTAGAATATATGTAGCAGAAACCATTGTTTAAAATGATTTATCTTTCAAATGAACGCTTCGATTTAAGATTCGTTTTCACCAATAAATCCGTCTCGACGAGATCTTCAGAACTAGCACCAATATTAATATGTTTCGACAAAAAAAATTTCTCGCTAAAAGTTATCAACCCTCTATATTTGAATAATCAACCCCTCCGTACTTCAGTGATCAACGGTAAATGTATAAAAGTATCAACCTGGTGCAGGCTATTTAAGAAAAATCCTGCATTCATGCATAAATAGACGAATCTTCTGATGTCAGCGGAATCTTTTCCAAATTTGAAAATTCAAAATGTTTTAACTTTTAAACGATAACTCCAAATTAAGATCCGCTTTCACCAAAAAATCCGTCTCGACGAGATCTTCAAAACTAGCACCCATGTTGATATGTTTCGAGAAACTTTTTTTCGGGCTAAAAGTTATCAACCCTCTCTATCCGAATAATCAACCCCTCCGTACTTGAGTGATCAACGGTAAATATATAAAATTATCAACCTGGTGTAGGCTATTGAGGGAAAGTTCTGCATGCATGCACAAATAGACGAATATGCTGATGTCAGCGGAATCTTTTCCAAATTTATAAATTCAAAATGTTTTAACTTTCAAACGACAACTCCAAATTAAGATTCGTTTTCACCAATAAATCCGTGTCGACGAGATCTTCAAAACTAGCACCCATGTTGATATGTTTCGAGAAACTTTTTTTCGGGCTAAAAGTTATCAACCCTCTCTATCTGAATAATCAACCCCTCCGTATTTGAGTGATCAACGGTAAATATATAAAATTATCAACCTAGTGCAGGCTATTGAGGGAAAGTTCTGCATGCATGCACAAATAGACGAATATGCTGATGTCAGCGGAATCTTTTTCAAATTTGTAAATTCAAAACTCAAGGCTCGAGGCTCGACTCGAGCTCGACAGGGCTCGGCTCGGGCTCGACTCGGCTCGAAGGAGAGACAAGCCAAGCCTAAACCTCCCGATCAAGGCTCAAGGCTCGACAAGCCCGCTCGATGAAGCTTGCAAGCCGGCTCCAAGGCTCGATGGAATTAAAAAATTCGCCATGACCTTTGCTAAAAATGTAATATTTCACAATTATAAGCAACAATTGAACATAATACATCCACAACATTGTCTAATAAGTTTCACAGAGTACATTCATGCATACACTTAGTCCAATAAAGTGTCATACATCACAGTTCACAAATACATGCACTTAGTTGAGTTCAACAGGTAATATAACAAGTAGATCATGAGCCATAGCTCAATCAAACAACAAGTTTTAACACACAAAAGAACCACCGCTCCATCATTGCATCTCCTCCGCCGACCCTCTTTGCTATCGCCATATCGAATCTGCACCGCATAAACAAAACAAAATCACCATTTTTTCTTTAGCTTTGATGTTATACAAGACATTCCAGCAACTAAAGAGGACTAAAAACCAGCACCAACCCATTCTTTACTTCAGTTTTCATGTTGTACAAAGTATTCCAGCAACTAAATAGGCCAAAATGCACTACAATCTCAATTTTGCATCAGTTTTCATGATGTACAAAGTATTCCAGCAATTAAATACAGAAAAAAAGTAGTACCAACTCAGTTTGGCAATAGTTTTGATGATGTGCAAGGTATTCCAGCAATTAAATAGACAAGAAAATAGCAGTAGCAACTAAATTTTGCATCAGTTAAGATATTCTATAGAACATTCCAGCAACAAAAGTTTCAGCAACTAAAGATAAGGAAGCCATTGAACTTACTAGTTGCTCCCTACCACACTTTTTGGAAATGGAATGCTCTCAACATCATCATCATCATCCGCTGCCTAAGACAGTACAAGAATAAAGTTAGATATATTCATAAGAAATGCAACAGAGAGAGAAATAAACCAGAAACAACAAGGAACATACCATATTCATCGAATTCCCGTTGTCATTGTGGGCACCTTTAATCCAGCTAGAAGCACACACCAACGCCTCCACCATCGACGGCTTCAGAGAACTCCTATAGTCATCTAGAACTCGACCATTGTGTGCTCTACCATCTTAAATGGATAATCATGACATATCACCATTTTAGCAATTAATTTTTTAGCTTCCTCTTGACTATACTCCCTAGAAGTTTGCAAAACCGGAATACCGGTATCACTTGCATTGGATGGCTGAAAGTTGAGAAGGGATTGAGAAACCACCTGAGCCATTGCGATCTTGTAATCTGAACATGACTTTGTGTAGTGTCTTGTGAGATGTGTAGTGGCTCCGGTACCCCCTGGATCTGCTTTGTAGGATAAGAACTTTTTGCAATAGTTGCATTGTGCCATAATCACCATGGCACCAGATTGTGTGGTGGATGGCACCGGAACCTTCTCAAAATGATCCCAGACGTTTGAACCTGACTTGCTGCTTGGTTGAACGGTAACCTTCGGACCAACCTTCATTCCCTTTTGCCGCTTCTTCCCTCTTTGAGAAGTTCCACCATCATCTACAGAATTTCCATCATCGGATATCTCAATATGACCATCACCAAATCCATCTTCCTCAGACATGGTATCATTCTTGTCATAAGAATTTTCTTGCTCATCATAATCATCTACCGGCTGCATATAGAGTAGTGGCAATCATTCAATCTACAGGCTGCACATATAGTATTGTTGTTGCATCTATTTTGAAACGGCAAAAAGCAACTTACCACTGGTGAAGAAACTTCTACTGCAGGTTCTGACTCGGTCGCTGCTGCGGGTTGCGATTGCCCGGGTCTAGTTGAATGGATGCCCAAATAACCAGCTGTCTTTGAATTCATCGCATTGTTGTATGCGCGTCTCCTTCCCTGCGTTATCAGGTTCGCCATACGTGCGTGCGATCCTTCACTATCCCGTCCCGGTTGCATCTTCAAAAACAACAACAAATAACAATAGTACTGCAAGTTAGGCATGGCATAGTGTGTATCTTTAAGCATGAACAACAAATAACAATACTACTGACTATCTTTAAGCATGAACATCTCGGCATAAAATTGCTACTGCAAGAACCAGGCTGTTCACAGTACATCTCTTTTCTCAATTATCAGGACACTAATCCATCATCAACAGAGATACCATGTGTTAGGACTTAGGACTATGAGGTCAATCAGAAAAATAGAAGAGAATTGCCCCCTGAAACTATGCCCAAGTGATCTGGACTGCTGGACATAGAAACGCCAATCCTACCTGCAACGTCCGTCCTCCGTCGGTGGATGGTGCGGGCTGCTGGGTTGGTGAAGAAGAGCTGAAGAGGAGGTGGCCAGGTCCCAGGTCGAACCGTCGAAGGTGGAGGAGGAGGGCCGACCGGCGACAGCCGGCAACAGCCGGCCAGGCCCGCCGCTAACCCGCGGCGCGAGCGGCAGCGCGTCCGGTGGCCTGGGCGGCCGGCCAAGCCATCGGATTCGGAGGAGAGGAGATGGGGCCGGCGATGTTGGCCGGCGTTGGAGGTGGACGACGGCAGGGACGCGGGGTGGCGGCGCACGCGCGTGAGCAGAGCAAGGCAGGCCGCAGGGATTTGGTCTGGAAGCGTGCGTGAGGGAGGCAGGGGGATTTGGGGGAATTGGGGATTTTGGGGGTAGGTGAATGGCTCGCGAGCCGACGAGCCGAGCCTCGAGCCAACTTTTTCATTCACAGATTGCACCAACCCGAACTTGGCTCGGCTCGAATTTCTGCGAGCCTTGTCGAGCCGAGCCCCGAGCCGGCTCGGCTCGGCTCGATTCCACCCCTAGGCGGGAGCGGGTACGTGCAAGGTGCGGTCTCTTTCTATCGGCGCTGCGCTGTGGAGGATACTGAGCTGGCCTTTCATGAAGAAAAAACGTAACGTCAGCTGACTAAAATACCCCTGGCTCAAATACTACTCGACCTGGAGACAAGTAAGTTGTACCGTAAAAAGGCCCAGTAGAATATCCTGGTGTAATGTAATATAACTCGGCGGGAGGCCTCCCGAGAGACGTATGTGGTGCCCATGAATTACGTCGGCCTCATCAAGATGCTCATGGAGGTGAGAACCAACCTGAGGTTGGGTGGTTAGGTGGGTGGTTGTACCCCCAGCCCACTAGAGTTCAAACCCCAGGTTTGACATCTATGTGTCTCATAAAGGCGGAATATTCATTCAGTGGGAGGCGACGTTCCCGTCGATAGCGAGGCGCCTGTGGTGACTTCGTCAATTACAAGATCCAATCCGCTGGCTCAGTCTTCCGGAGGTGCTCATAGGGGTAGGGTGTGCGTGTGTGCGTTCATAGGGGTGAGTGTATCCGCGTGTATGTGAGCGCCTGCGTTTGTACTGTGTTTCTCAAAAAAAAAAAGATGCTCATGGAGGTGCGCCAGTGTTTGGTGCTATTCTCCAGCATCGTGTCCTACACGACCACGCTCAAGGTGCTCTCCACCTATGTCCATGACGGCGCTCCAGCTCATATCTGCCAAGTTCCAAGCAGTGCCTCTATGGATTTTTGGTTGTCGCTGATGCGCACCTCCAGCCGCAGCACCTCCAATTGATGTGAAGCTGGGTGGCTGCCTCGCGCGCCCGACACGATCTTGCTGACGTCTCCGTTGCTTCTCCTGCCCCACGCTCGTGCTTGTTTGGTTGCAAAACCATGCCAGCCACAAGGAGCAGAGCTGGTGTGAGATTAACTCATTGAGGTGGGCAAGGAAGATGCGGTATCCCGAGCTGAGCTCGAGCGCATCCATGACAGCGTACCTGAACAGCAGCGGCACACGCTGCCTGGACGGGTGCTTCCATGGCGAGCCCCATCTCACCCTCCTGCCCACCTTGGTGCTCGACACAACGACTGGCCAAGCAGGGCAAAGCGACAGCAGCACTTCCCGGGGCGCGTTCCAGCCAGTTTCGTTGCCACTCGAAGCGACATCATCACGAAGGCGGAGGGGTGATGCTCCCATATGGAAAAAAAAAAACGAAGGCGGAGGGGTGGCGGAGCATGCTGAAGCTTGCAGAGCGGATGCTGATGAGGTGACGGCATCGACGACACACCAATGGAGGATGGACCACACTCTCTTGTGAGAAGTGCACATGAGGTGCTCAGCACAAAATGTCCAGTAGGGATAGCACAGGTGGACCACAGAGCACGACCAAGAACATTCAGCGGCACTTTGCATGCACACTAACAAAACCTTGAAGTCTTGCACGGCGGAGCTTTGTATGACACCCTGCGAGCAGATCTTATGTTTTTGTAGAGCTTGAACTATGAAAAAAGGATAGAAGAGTGTATAGGGAAGTGTACTACTTGGACTGGTGTTCTAAATCTATACCATTACTAGAGCAAATCCCTCAAAAAAACTTGAGGGGGTAAATCCCTAAAAAAATGAAGAAAACTGCTACTCAAGCACCTAGCTATGTTAATACAAACGCAAATGACAGTGAAGAATTTCCTATTAAGATGGTACAAATGGAGAGAATAGTAATAAGCAGAACAAGGTGATGCAAGAAGTAAAGCGGGCCTCGTGCGAGATGACTAACCAAAGAAGATATGAAAGCACAAGATGACAAGATGACAACAGAACAACTTAGTCTTGAATATTTCACAGCAACAAACCATTGGGACGTCTATCTCTACTAGGAGGACAATACAAAATCAAGCCTACTTCAATCAACCGACTCCAACTTAATTATTTTGTTATATAGAGTTTTATGTCATGTACCAAAGCGAACTAAATAAATTGTATAGTTGCAAGATGTATTCAAGCTTATGTGATGTTACTGGTTACACTACATGATCTCACGATGGAAAATTGTGCTTGTGGAGTAATCATATACCATAAAATTCAGCATCTTGACACTCATATGATCTATTTTTCATGCTCCTACGCAACATATAAGAAACTCAATGAACTGCAGCCATCGTCATTGCGAAAATGATTTATTTTCATGCTCCTATGCAAGAAATAAGAAGCTCAATGAACTGCAGCCATCGCTGAGCGGTTCCCTTGCCGATGGACAAAGACACCGCGACCACGACGACTTCATTGATTCATTGCCATTTGCAAGATTTTTCGAGTTCATATGAAAGCTAGCTACATGATACTTGCATGTCTTCAGAAGTTCAGATAAAATAAGCACTCCGACATTATCAGCGGTTCATTACATTTTCTCATTACTTTTTCATTACCATCATATCAACATTGAGAAATGACGATGTCTAATTGAAAAGTTTCTAAGATAGAAGAACACGGTAAAGTTATTTCAGCAGATTGTTTAAGAGAATGGATCAGAGCATGTCAATGGTCACATGTGCAGGAGAAGGAAGAAAAGATGATCATGGGGATTGAGTACGGACTGACCTTGGACTTGCAAGAAGCCGCTCCTCCTTGGCCGCTTGAAGTAGGCCTGGGGCGCCAACACGCTCGGGTGCCGGACACGCCCAAGCACAAAGGGACAAAGGAGCAGGGTGAACCGATACGATAATTTCCCCACCAAAATCGGCGCTGAATTTGTTTTAAAGTTAATATTGATTTTAAAAATTCGCTGGATAAGAATATCCTATTTCGAAGTGGTGCTCCGGATACGGTATATGATATGGAATAATAAATAGCATGCGGATATGGATTATCTAAAGTTTAATTAGGATATTCTGAAGGTTTTAAACCGGATAATCCAATTCTTGAGTCAAAAGTCAAGGCTAATCTTGCAAGATTAGTTGTTATTGAGTTATCAAATTCATTTGAGGAAAATGTTTAGCTCTAAGTTTCTATCAATGCTCGAGTTTTCGTGCATTATGGTTCTTTTTATTTACTACACAAGACTTAAAGTTTAAATTGCTCTAAAGATTTCCATGAACTATAACTATCAAGCGATGAGAGTATATATCCAACTTTTTTTTTGTTTCTGATCCGAGTCCGTCCTATTTCTAAATCGAATTCACAATTCGATATATCCATATTCGAATCCGATTAATATCCACTCTTGTCCAAATTCGAGAAAAATATACGTATGATAAAGGATATGGTATGACCAAAAACCAACCAGATCCGATCTGTTTACACTCGTATACAAGAGATCCTATTTAGATTATCTCCAACAGATCAACCCGATCCAAAACCGACGCAGAGCGACCGTTTATGATGGTGTGGTGTGGGTGAAAAATGGATCGAACCCAGCGGTCGATGCAATCATGGCTCAAATTTGCGTGTACACGTGGCTGGTTTCCAGGTCTGCCGGACGGCCAAAAAATCATTAATATTGATTTGCCAAAATATTCATCTTTACAGAGATGGTTAGAGACAAGTTAATCTAAACTACGGCCGTACCTATTCCCCGCCGCATAGCCTACTATGGTCGGGTTACCCGTAGTCACGTGGAGTACGGGCCGTCGGCATGCCCTAACGGCCCGGCGTTGCCGGAGTTCCTCCGACGACGGAAGGCCATGCGGGTGACGAAGGCCTCGCGGCGCCAATGGCGGCAGACACGTCCTCCCGCCGATGACGTGCTTTCCCCTCAGCCAGAGTGTCGTCCCAATGGTTTCTGGCCACCGCTTCCACCGCTCTAGACGCGTCCTTGTCGGCCTGGTATGGGGCCATCTCCCTCGCCACCATGGTCTCCACGGTCGACATGGCCTCGGCGGCCTCCTCCAGCTTCTGGTTCTCCCAATCCACCCGCGGATGCTCCTGCCGCCTCGCCGCAACCACCTTCTCATGCGCCACGCGGTGGACCGCCGCCGGATCCGATATCTCATGTCCCCGCATATGGCGAGCGCTTGGGAGCGCGCTTGCTTCTCGTCTGTCATGTCGACGGCCTCGTCGTCACCGAAATCGGCGAGGTCATCGTCATCGTCGCCGTCGCCGTGGAGGTAGACGGCGTCCAAGGCAATGGCCATGCGCACCGCCGCCTTCACCGCCTCCCCAATGACCTCAAGGTATAGCCTGTAGAGCTCGTCCTCGCGGGCGACACACTCTGTCCGGATCTTTCGGATAGCGGGCGGGGGGACATTGCGGTAACGCGGCTCCAGGTGCTTTCGTGGTCGTCCATGACGATTGTAGATAGGTTTTTCCGTAGTCGTGGTAGAGACGTCCATTATATAGGCACGACAGGACGGAACCATTGTACGGTTTCTCCTCGCGCGTGAAATGGCGGTCAAGCGCGGAGTCTGTCGATGAGACGTTAATCACCACTAAAAGAGCAATCCGGAAAAAAAGTGCATGGGGCCGCTGGGAACACTAGAGACGAAAACAACACTCGGCCTTTTCGGCCAATTTCCGTGTCCACAACACTAGCCCAAACAGATACAGACGGTCACTGCTTTTAATGACCGAAATGCGTCAGACTGCTTCAGGGGATGGCTAGAGGCTCACCACAAATTCGTGATCTAATATTTCTATATTTTTACGTTTCCTATAAACTGTTATATTCAGAAAATAATATATGATATTGCTTTTATTTTGCTCTAGGTTACTCTAAACGAGGAAAAAAAAGAAAAAGAAAAGGATAGAGAGGTGAGACCAATTGCTGGTACTACAAGGATCCAGAGCAATCCCCTAAGAAAAGGATCCAGAGCAATTGCACCTGCTACTTCGAGTGAAACTGACTTTTCAAAAATACATTGAAAATGATCAGTAAATCGGTGATTATTAAACAATACAGAGTAATTACTATAAATCAATAAATAAAAATCTGAGTGAGGAAATTCAGCTTTTGCTTATGTGGCGTGCTTGTTGATGTGTGATTACCAAAAAAAATAGAGATTTAAGACACTAGAAGAAGAAAAAAAAATATTCTCCTTTTATTTACATATGAGTATATGACTAAAAAATAAATTTTTATATTTTAAAAAAACGTAGTTCCTCCATTCAGTAATGTAAGACCATTTAGATATTTTGAATTGCACTAGATTCGGATCAAAATAGGTGATTTTACACAGTAAAAATAGACTAGATATAGACCAAAATAACTAAATATACAAAAAGCTATAATGTTTTACATTAGTGAACTCAGTTGGAGTATAATAATATGACACCTCACGTAAAGGATGATATGGTACCATACTAATAATTGTGTTATACTTATACATAATCAATCTCAAAGCGCCCCAAAAAAAGTTAGAATACAATATAACCATGAAAAATAGTTGTTACAGTACAACCACGAAAAACAGTTAGAATTAATATTATGGTAAACAAGTGCAATATTCCACCATCAACTACTGGGTGTTAAAACGAATCCATAAACTGTACACAGTACAACGCCCTATACCAAATATTCGAAATAATAACACGGGCGCGTCATGTGGACGCGCCAAGCCTACTAGTGTTTACAAACAACCACAATGCATCCTATGAAATGCCCAATTAAGGGAGATTTATTGACGGTCTAGCTGAGGTATTAACCAGGGGTGAAGCTAATATTTACATGTTGTACTGTGATAATATACCATTTTGCATGTTGGGTCTGCTCGCTTGATAGATACATTTGCAACTGATTATTTGATAATGATGTAATTATTGAAGTCCGCCGTTGTAATTTACAGATAGCTTTCAGAGTTGAAGTCTAACTGGTGCAAATATTTTGGTTGTATTATCTCTTGTGTGAGTGAAGCTGTTGTTTCTTAAAATACGCATCTAGCATAACATTGCACTGGGCACCATACTTGCTAGACTGATAACATGAGTTCTTTTATTAATTATGGATGAAGCTTTCATAACTCATTAAAATAATTTTAAACCTTCAACACGACATTATGTGATAACATAAGACTAATTTCCCCAGTTACAGGAAACTAAAATATCATACTCCGTATTTTGTACTTGTGAGTATCACATGTATTTTTGAATGTTTTGCTTTCCAAAGATATTCCCCCAACTCTGATATATACGCTGGCCACGATTTGCTAACACGAAATGGCGGCGCGGAAAAGCACGCCTATTCATCTAGTATATGTATAGTAAACCCGAATTCTTCCAAGCGCAGCTGCAGCCGTTGGATGTCCCGGGCGCACCCGCTACGCGACAAAGGAACACACGCGCTGAAAAAATCCCCTCTTATCCAACCTCCTCTCTCTCAAGATGCCTCCGTCCGGTGTGTCTTCCGTCGGCCAGTACTGAGTAGCACACTAGCACCACGACCCTCTTCTTCCCCAACGGCTCCATCGCGATGCTCCCCCAACGTCGGCGCACTGTTTCCCCGTAGCCGTTACCGTCCGGGTACTCCCCGGCTCCGCCGGCGCCCCGTTTCTCCACCACATCGATTCTTCACCGACACGGACGCGCCCGACACTCGTCTTTATCTCATCCGTCACCTCTTCTCTTGCTTTTCGATGGTGACCGCGCATCAGAAGGGACGAGAAACTAGAGCAGCAGCCCGGGGAGACCAAGGTGGAGCTGGAGCTAGGGGCGGAACAGAGGGCGGGAGGGGAACGAACGTGGGATAGGGGAGAGCGACTCGCGTCCACGCCTGTCGAGCATGAGCTGGTAACGGGTGAGCACAAGGCGGCCGCCCGAGGAAGGAGAAACACCTTTAGGCCTTGTTTGGCAAGAGTGTATCCTAGAGTTTTTGAGAGTGTTTTTGCAATTGTATTGGGTGAATACACTCCGTTCACCAAATCCCCTTCCCCACCCTATACTCTCTACACCACAATACACTTCACCCAACCCTATCGTTTGGCACATAGGTTTTGATTTGGTTGCAATTGGAAACTAACCTGTAGCAAATGACACGTTGCAGAGTGAAGTAATAAAAAACAAAACTTTATGCCATTTTGTTCATCAACAGCTCGGCATCACAAGTAACCAAAGTTCTAGCATTAGTTTTTAGGTAGCACTTCAAGCAAGGGAGTACAACTTCTTGATCAGAGTACATTAACAACAATCCCTTGTAAACTTGTGTCCTGAAGCATGCAGGAGCGCTGAAGTTAATTGTTGCGAAATAAGATTCCCGAACACATGATACCAGTGCAAACCGTACATCCAGCAACAAGGCCCTGACATAATAAAACAGGCTAAACATGTCCCTAGCTTAACGACCAACAGTTAAAACAAGCTTCCGCCGCTTTAAGTGCACTGCATCAAAAAGCAGTACATCTCCCATCAAAAGCAAGAGTGATACATAGATGAGATTTTTCTCCCTTCTCAAGACAATCTTCCATAGGTGGGATAGATAAGAACAATACCTGAAAGGACATTGAACATTCATTAATAAACATGTGTCAGATCTGTGAAGTTAGTTAAAAAAAAATATAATGACGAACCTAAGGAGTCAAGTTGAAAACATAGCATTTGAAAACAGGAGAAATAATTCAGCACAATAGGATAGCATGCTCTCATCTTGCAGCATAGGTAATAATGAAAATGATTCTGAATTCTGATTGCTGCATTTCAGATGCTCTGCATATCAATTTCCATGCCTGTTGGTATCCGTAATTCACTTGACATTGCAAATGTTTAATATATTTTGTCATGACTTAGGAGTAGTGTAGATCATTGCTCAGATGATCAGTTTGATGAACTTCGTTCACTTCGTCAGCACATAGTAAGTCGTCGTTTCCGACTAGTGGTTTCGGTGTCCCGATTAGTTCCAGCTAACCATTGTTCAGAGATAGATAATGGGAACACTTTTTAAGCATACAAGATAAAATCATGGTCATACTTTATTGCGAACCTACTTAGGGCAAATCGACATCTTTGGCTACAAGCGCATTGTTTACAGTCTACCGTCAGCCACTCCAATAGACCAATAGGATTTCATTTTCAATTGCCTGAAACTGAAAGCAACATGGACTCTCTGGATAGTTTAGGCACAGCTTGTAGCAACTATCAAGTAGCAACTAGCCTGTAAAGTATTTGATGCGGCATTTCTGCCAATTCATTGTGAGCCTGTGAGTGACGGTTGATTTCAGGTTGCCAAAAATCAATGAAATACTGACTTTTTTTAGACCAGACCCAGGACATGTCAGACGGTAAAAGAGAAAATCTACAGGAAATAACAAAATCATGAACCAGAAGGCAAGATATGCACATACAAATGAATGTAATCTCTGTCAACTTTCCAAAACTAACAGGCACTGAATCCTATCCAGAAAATTGCTGGGCTTATGTGTTTGTGCAAACATAGCATTTGAAAACATGAGAAAACATAGCATTTGAAAACAGGAGAAATAATTCAGCACAGTAGGATAGCATTTGAAAGATGTATCTATGAACCATAGCATTCAGGATGAGAAGTGTTACAGAAAATTAGAGACGAGAGCAATGATCTTACCTCAAGTTAACCTAGCCAACTGTCTGCGAAACCATAGAATAGCTGTGCCATCTTTGTCATCTACGAGATTGACAAAAAACTCACGGTTGTGAGCATTTTCAAAGACCTCCAGTGCTGTAATTTTCTCATCCGGTGTGACACCTTCCAAGGTTTTCAAGGCTTCCATGCATCTTGTAATTGTGAATTCTTGTGCAACTTCTTTTATGGCTTCCTTTTCTTTGATTTGCACTAATCTCTCCATCACTCCTACTAAACCATCTGTGCTCCTCTTCTTTGGGCTATTCTTACGATTCACTCTCGAGCCACCAACTTTTGACTTGTTCCTCTCGACAGCAGCTACTTGTGACGTGTTCCTCTCGACAGCAGCTACTTGTGATGTGTTCCTCTCGACAGCATCTACATGTGACATGTTCCTCTCGACAGCATCTACATGTGACATGTTCCTCTCGATAGCAGCTACACGTGACTTGTTCCTCTCAACAAAAGCTACATGTGACTTGTTGACTTGTTCCTCTCGACAGCAGCAACATGTGACGTGTTCCTCTCCATTTGCTCATCCTCAATGATCTGCAAGTCTTCATCGTAGCAACTGTCCCCATGTACCTCATAGTCATCATCACTTTCTACATATTCGATCTCCATCGATGGCCTGGCAGTAGATGTGAAGCAGAGTTTGCCTTCAACTAATTGCCCTGTAGTAAATAGTTGTATAAGCAAACACTTGCACTATATAAGAGTTATCCTATTGTTATCACCAGAATTTGACCGAGTCAGAGGTGGGCCGCGATCAAGATGGGCTTGGAAGATTGCACGTTGAAGATCTCTGAAGCGGCCTTGCTCGGTGAAATTGGGCCAGATTGCCCATGTATCTTTAATTATAGTAGATTGTATCTAGATTAAAAGTTAGAGTTTATCTCGTGCACGGTTTAGTGCACACCCACATTAGAAAGTTCGCTGGACTATAAATATGTACCTAGGGTTTATGGAATAAACAACAACCAACGTTCAACCACAAACAAATCTCGGCGCATCGCCAACCCCTTCGTCTCGAGGGTTTCTACCGGTAAGCGTCATGCTGCCTAGATCGCATCTTGCGATCTAGGCAGCACAAGCCTGCCTACGTTGTTCATGCGTTGCTCGTACTGAAGCCTTTTTGATGGCGAGCAACGTAGTTATCTTAGACATGTTAGGGTTAGCATTGTTCTTCATATTACATGCTTTCGTAGTGCAACCCTTGCATGTCTAGCCGCCTCTACACCTATCTTAGGTGTAGGGGCGGCACCCCGCTTGATCATAGTTTAGTAGATCTGATCCGTTACGATTGCTCCTTGTTCTACAAGGATTAGTTTAATATCTGCAATAGTTAGGCCTTACAAAGGGGGGGGATCCGGCGGCACGTAGGGTGTCGTTCGTTGGTCCTAAGCGAGGATGTTCGAGGATCAACCTCGTGTTGGTTTTTAGGCCTTGTTTAGGATCGGCTTACGATCACCGTGCGTGGCCGCGAGGCCCAACCTGGAGTAGGACGATCCAATTATGCGGTGAAAACCCTACATCGTCGTAGATCTCATTAGCTTTACCTTGATCAAGCAGGACCACCATATATTCGGACACCCCGTCTGAATCATGGGTGGATCGGCTCTTTGAGCCGATTCACAGGATAACTCGAGAGCCGATCGAGGCTCGTATTTAATGTTTACGTGTGTGCCCTGCGGAGAAACTAAGCGAGGCATCATCCATACCTTCCCGACCAGGTATAGGTCGGGTGGCACGCCCTTGTGATAAACATCGGTGCGTGCGACCAGGAGGCTTTGCGGGCCGTCGCTCTGAGGGACTAGGGCCAGCCGCAGCCCTAGTTGTTCCCGGCTCTACGGTGTTGCCCGTCTCTGCCCGCCAGTGGGTTTCTGACGTCAACACATTCTGGCACGCCCGGTGGGACTCGCGACGACATCCACGACATCGCCATCTACATCCGAGATGGCGGAAGACACTCCGGTCACGTACACGGATCTGCCTGATGAGCTCAAGGAGAAGCATGACGAAATCAAGGCGGTCCTCGAAGCCGAACTCATCGGCTCCTTCCACCGAACCCGCTCCCATGGCGTCAGGTGGAAGGGTTTCACACCTGAAGGCGCACTCGATGGAGTGGACCTGTCCGCCCCGTCAGAAGAACGCACCAGGTCGCTGAAGTACGAGGATCTGCCCGAGGAGCTCAAAAGGAAACATGACGAGATCAAGGCAACCCTCGAAGCCGAACTCATCGGCTCCTCTGAGAAGACCCGGCCGCACAATACCAAGCTCGATAGAGACTCAAGTCCGTCGCCTGGCGTCAACATGGTGGATCTCAGCCACTCCATAGGCCAGCCAAAGTCCTCCTTTGGTGTCAACATGGCAGGGCTTGCAAGCCGCCATGGCAAAGATGAAGCAGAGAGCAGCCACTCCCGTGGCAACGATGAAGAGGAGGCCGATCCACGCGACCGGCCCCGAGATGATGACAGGCGGTACCCGGCAGGGGAGGGAATGAGAAGCGTGCGGTATCAACATCCACTCTCCGAGCGCCTCCTCAACAAATATGAGCACCAGCACGACCGACGTCGGCACTACGACGTAGATGATGAAAGGAATTGTCGGTCCGATGCAGAGGTCAGGAGGTACCGTCAACATGATAAAAGCGACGACGGATACAATCGTCGCGCTGAAGGAAGGTCAAGGGGGCAGGATAACATGGATAGGCACTGGAGCTGTCCGTTCTTCAAACATTGCTGGGACTCAGGAATGAGCCGATTGCCAACAATCGAGAACTGCCCAGAATGCAAACAAAGGAAGAAGGACGCCGCTAACGTGTCCGTGTTCGAGCGTCTAGGGCCTCTCCCACCTCGGAGCAAGCATGCTGAGCCCGCTCGGGTGGAAGATCTCGAGGAACTAGAGGACGATGATGAAGAAAATAAATATCATCGGCCCAGGTGGTGCCCTGATGGGCTCAGCCGTTCCCAAAAGCGAAGGGTTCAGCGTCTGCGTGGTTTAGAAGAAGCTGAAAGATTGTACCTGCACACGCTAAGGAAGGCACGGCCTGATCTGGCCGCCAAAATCCGGCGAACCCTGGACGAAGAAGGTCGGCCACAAAGAAAAGAGTGGCGCCCCAAGCAGAGGAAAGCCGATGATAATACATCGGCTGGCACAAACATGGTCTTCATTCTTCCAACGGAGTTTAGCGCTCCAAGATTGTATGAAGCACCTGTGGCACAATTAGACTGCGGCCCACGGCCGATCATCTTTGAGAAGCCAAAGGAAAGAAGTTACGGGCATCTGAAGGCCCTGTACGTGCGAGGCTACATCAATGGGCAGCCTGTCAACAAGATGTTGGTAGACACCGGAGCGGCGATCAACATTATGCCATACTCCATGCTACGTCGGTTGGGACGCTCCAGCTCGGATCCGATCAAGACCAACGTAACGCCGAGCGATTTCAACGGCCAAGCATCCGACGCGCAAGGTGTTCTGAATGTGGATCCGACCGTAGGAAGAAAAACTGTCCCTACGACGTTCTTTATCGTCGACGAGCAAGAGTACCTACGCTGTCCTACTAGGGAGAGATTGGATCCACGCCAAGCTGTTGCATTCCATCCACGATGCACCAATGTCCGATACGGTGGGATGGAGATGAAGTAGAAGTCGTCCGTGCAGATGATTCAGTCGAGGTTTCAACAGTCGGCATGGACATTTGGGAGACATCAGGCCAAGAGCCGCTCTCAGGTATCAATTTGGACGACTGTGAGCGCATCGACGTGACAAAGAACGGGGTTAGGCTGGTGTTATCCACCGGCCTGACCGTGTGACAAAAGCAAATGTCGATGAATAAACATGGCGAGGCTGATCCTTGTGATCGGCCCCAAAAATTATGAAGGGACATAACAAAACCTTCACCGAGAAAGCAATGGGAGGCCGATTCCAACGATCGGCCAAAATTATCCTCAACATCCATTCTGCCTGGGTTGAGCATGTTATCCAACAGAGCCGACACCATCAATTTTCTTGACAGAATCGGCTGCGGGGGCACCCAGGTGGATAAAACACGAGGATATGCAGTAGAAGCGTCTCATCCTTTGATGATGGGTATTGGAGCATGGGGGCCGATACACAAGTCGGCCGAAAATTCAAAAAATTTCGAGCATAGCCGATGTGCAGACATCGACTTAAGAATCAATGGAGCAGGGGGTGGATCTTCCCTTCAAGGACTCCTAGTTCCCATTCGCAAGTCTCCAAGATCGGCAGCATAAACGTACAAGTCAGGGTAGGTGGAGCCTAACGAAGGGAACATATCTCTTCCAAGACCAGGAGAACCGCCGATGACGAAGCCATCGGGAGGGCGTCAGGAAGACACCTTCACCGGAAGATTGCTGCAGCCTGCCGAAGATAATGAGCCGATCTGATCAGCAAGGCGCAAGGGTTGAACTGAAGAAGCTCGGGGGGGCGATTCGCCCTGAAATTGCATTACGAATGGGAAACCGAGGATGATCAACGTGGTCGGCTCACTGCTATTCTCGCCCCGGTTGAGGCCCGGGGGGGCAGCTCACCTTGAAGGTTCTGCGTTGCCGGGAGCCGATTTCATTGGAATCGGCTAACTCTGCATCACAACTTGCCTGAAGAATGGTGCTGATGTTGCAAAATTATCAGTTTCAGTATGCGAGACGATCCAGCGACAAGCCCAGAACTATGTTGAGGGCACCTACTCAGCGCCAGATTACTAGCCTGCTGAATCGGCTGTATAAACTGTCAACAGATGAAAGGTGATCAATTGATTGGCCACGCACGATAGCACTCTCGGACATGGTCGAGCCCGAGCCTGTTTGCCTGAATTACGGGTCCTCATCGTTATTTCCACCCCGGCTGAGGCTCGGGGGGCAACTTGCTACGAGAGGTCCTTTGCTATAGGAAAGCCGATTTTGCTAGAATCGGTTGGCTTTGCATCTCAGTTTGATTTTGAGCAATGGTTGCTGAAAGAGAACATAGCAGGATTATAAAACGTCACCACAGAAGTGATACCTGTCCTGCAGAAGTGGCAACTTCGGCGTTTAAATTGATCCAACAACGAGTCCTAGGGCTCTTCTGAAGGCAAAGAGGATCTGGAAGGAAAGGATACGGCAGAAGAATGTCTGAAAGGCCTAGGGTTTACACGATTATGGCTTGGCCTTGTTTGACCAGGAGTTTGGGCCCGGATGGATCTATCTCAAAATTTATCGTGAGGAGCCGACGCGCTGCCATCGGCTTATTGGGCATTGACCGGATTGACGATCGGCGGAATCAGTACGAAGGACAATCGGCTAAATTATCCTAGAGGAAATCGGCAAAATCGAATTGGGGAATTTCTTCATTGATGTACCAGATTTCTTACACCGAAGAGCTGATTGCTCTCAAAAGGGAGCGCTAAGGGGGTACATTACCCCGTCTACTGCTACTGATCCTAGCTAGGGGTCCTATCTACGGGCTGATGTAGCCCTCGTCATCGCCGTCATCGCCGCTGTCGGCGCCGCTCCCGGCCGGCTCGTCATCGCTGCTCCAGCGGCCACCGGCAGGACCTTCATTGTCCTCATCCTCCTCGTCGTCGTCATCGCCGTCGCTGTCGAAGTCACTCAGATTCCCCGGCCAGGGGCAATGGCGCTTGGCCGGCGGCTCGTCGGGGAGGTCGTCGTCGTCGTCCTCCTCCTCTTCCTCCTCCTTCACCTCCTCGGAGGTGGTGAAGTCTCGCCCGGGAGAAGCGATCGTCATCGCTCTCCTCCTCCGGTTCCCCGTCAGCAAGGAAGCGGAGGTCGCTCTCCCCGTCGGTCAGGGATTTGTCATCCTCGGACCGAACGGAGGAGTCGTGGTCTTCTTTGTCCCACGCCGTTGGGGCGAGGATGTCGTACGCCGCCTGCGTACCCCACGAGGGCGTCGACTCTCGGATGGGAGAGGACACGTGGGAAAGATCCGATGAAGAAGAGGGGGAAGAGGAAGAAGACATGGTTGCAGAGGAGGGTTTTTTGGAGTGCTAATGCGGGAGGGGTGAAGAGGAGGACTGTTCGGTGCGGTTAAATAAAAAGAGGTGGGGGTTTTAATTTTCGAGCAGTTGTCGAGGACATGGTGCCAAAACTGTCAAATCGTGCAGAGAAGTTGGGAAGGCAAGTCGTCATGATGAAGCATGCTGTGACAGTTCTGCTCTGCCATGGCATGACCCCTCAGAGGAAAAAACAGAGTGGTTTTGAAATTATCATTACCAAAACCAGGGGGGCATGTGTTATCACCAGAATTTGACCGAGTCAGAGGTGGGCCGCGATCAAGATGGGCTTGGAAGATTGCACGTTGAAGATCTCTGAAGCGGCCTTGCTCGGTGAAATTGGGCCAGATTGCCCATGTATCTTTAATTATAGTAGATTGTATCTAGATTAAAAGTTAGAGTTTATCTCGTGCACGGTTTAGTGCACACCCACATTAGAAAGTCCGCTGGACTATAAATATGTACCTAGGGTTTATGGAATAAACAACAACCAACGTTCAACCACAAACAAATCTCGGCGCATCGCCAACCCCTTCGTCTCGAGGGTTTCTACCGGTAGCGTCATGTCTGCCTAGATCGCATCTTGCGATCTAGGCAGCACAAGCCTGCCTACGTTGTTCATGCGTTGCTCGTACTGAAGCATTTTTTATGGTGAGCAACGTAGTTATCTTAGACATGTTAGGGTTAGCATTGTTCTTCATATTACATGCTTTCGTAGTGCAACCCTTGCATGTCTAGCCGCCTCTACACCTATCTTAGGTGTAGGGGCGGCACCCCGCTTGATCATAGTTTAGTAGATCTGATCCGTTACGATTGCTCCTTGTTCTACAAGGATTAGTTTAATATCTCGCAATAGTTAGGCCTTACAAAGGGGGAGGATCCAGCGGCACGTAGGGTGTCGTTCGTTGGCCCTAAGCGGGATGTTCCGAGGATCAACCTCGTGTTGGTTTTTAGGCCTTGTTTAGGATCGGCTTACGATCACCGTGCGTGGCCGCGAGGCCCAACCTGGAGTAGGACGATCCGATTATGCGGTGAAAACCCTACATCGTCGTAGATCTCATTAGCTTTACCTTGATCAAGCAGGACCACCATATATTCGGACACCCCGTCTGAATCATGGGTGGATCGGCTCTTTGAGCCGATTCACAGGATAACCTGAGAGCCGATCGAGGCTCGTATTTAATGTTTACGTGTGTGCCCTGCAGGAAACTAAGCGAGGCATCATCCATACCTTCCTGACCAGGTATAGGTCAGGTGGCACGCCCTTGTGATAAACATCGGTGCGTGCGACCAGGAGGCTTTGCGGGCCGTCGCTCTGAGGGACTAGGGCCAGCCGCAGCCCTAGTTGTTCCCGGCTCTACGGTGTTGCCCGTCTCTGCCCGCCAGTGGGTTTCTGACGTCAACACCTATATAAGCAAACACTAGCAGTTTTAGAAGGAAACACAATCACACTTACCATTATAGAGTTCCCCAAGGGAATCATAAAGAGGAAAAGCTTTGCGCTTGAACTTCTTGATCCTGTCGCCCAAAGAGGTCGCCAAGTTTACCCAGAGATGAGGATCAGCTTGTAGCATGCCTTTTGCTTCATTCCAGCCAACACTGCTCTGTTTACGAGCCTCCTTTAAAATCCTGTAATCCCTCTTTAGATCATTTTCCTTGTCTTGAACCTGAGACTTTGTGAATTTCACATGGGGGTGTCTTTCATGGAAAGCTGAAACCATCAGGTTCCAAGTTTCAGTTGTCCATCCATTTTGACTTCTATGATAGGTGGTATTGTGCTCATGTAGCAGTTCCACAAGAGACTTCTCCAATGCCGGATTCCATGATGCTCTCGATTTGTCAACTGCACAACACAATAACATTATTGCGTATTGGAAAATGCATGCAAGAAATATTAGAGACTGCAGATGGTAAGAAATATATGCACAAATATGAGAGAAGGCCTAACTAACAATAACATTGTTTTGCCGAAAGAGAAGATCAGGAAATAGCAGTAAATCAGCACAAAATATATCTGAGAGTGATAGCAAATTATTTACCTATTGGAGAAGCCTTTTTTCCAGACCTTTTCGTACTTTTTTTTGCATGCTGCAAGTTATATTTTGGAGAACCCTTTGGATACACTGGAGATCCATTTGGAGACATATCTATAACCAAACAGAATTGTAATTATATATTGAAAGATCCAAACAAAATCATTATGACGTGATGAAAATATCCCAAACAAACTCATTATTACATGATAAAAGACGACACAACCAATTACATGATGAAAATATCCCAAACGAACTCATTATTACATGATAAAAGACTACACAGCAAATAACATTAGCTACTCAAGTTGGTAATCGTTCCACATCTGCATAGCTATTTGATCTCTCAAATTATTCCCTAGGATGTAGTTCTCTTGTTCATTGATGTCTTCATGGTTTTCATCACCGTTAGGTAGTATCACATAGTCAGCCGGATCTATGTTATCAGGTAGGTCATCAAGTAAAGCATCATCTCCACCATGCATTCTGATTATGTTGTGAAAGACCGCAGCAGCTGCTGGTATATTTATTTGGTTTCTTATTGGATGGAAGGTCCCAACATGAAGAATAGGGAACCGTTTCTTCAAAATCCCCCAGGTTCTTTCTACATGGTTCCTCAGGATAGCATGGCGGTGATTAAAAAGCTCTCTGTAATTTTGTGGGCGACGATGACCATGTCCGAACTCTTTCAAGTGATACCGCGTACGCCGGTAGGGTGCAAGAAATTTTTGGGTGTTCGCATATCCACCATCAACCAAATAAATTTTTCCTTCTGGTACATTGAAACCTTTCAGTATGGCAGAGCTAAGTACTCTAGCATCTGTTGCTGATCCTTCCCAGCCACATGAAATAGTTGTTACGTTCAAGTCAAAATCACATCCTATCATCACATTCTGGCTAAGGGATCCTTTCCTATTTCTCCATGGAGCTTGACGGCTAGAAAACATAGTGATGGGCACATGAGAACCATCTATGGCTCCTAAACAGTTCTGCATTGAAGTATGAATAAGTGTCAAGTAAAAAACTGAAACCTAGATGTATAAGAGATGAGTTAATTGGATCCTAGATGGGTCAAAAAAGAATTGTAACCTGGAAATACGGAAAGAAACGAGTGTCCATAGTAATCTTTGGATGAGGTTCGTCAATGATCCGTGGCCTCACAAATCGTCTTGTCAAAACGGGAATTATATCAAAGAATTGCTTGATGTACTTGCTGAATGACCATCCACTATGCTTAAACTTTAGTTGTAAATCTTCATAAGAAGCATTATGTGAGATCATATAAAGAAAGAAGGCAAGCTTCTCTTCAACCTTGATCCTAGTATCTGATAGCAATCCTTCATCTCTAAGATAGTTTGCCAGCCATATAAAGATGTGAGGTTCCATTCTAAAGGCCACCAAACAGTCCTTAATATGACCACTAAGGATTTCACTGACTTTTCGCTTGCCATATAGGAAGGAGGGATGGCGTATAGTTTTTTCCACTTTATTACTAAGATGCACATACAGTGCTGGAATAATAAAGAACAACAACTCATCCTCATCATCGGCTTTCCTCTTTCTAATACGCTCTATGCTCTGTAGATCCATTCTATCAATGAAGAAAAACATGTACTACAAGATCAACAAAAAAAACATGCAGAAACAAGGTATACTATGTATACAACAATGAAAGAGCAAATTAAAAAAAACAAGGAATTGCTTTTACCTTTGCCAGGATGAGGTAAACAGCTCCAAGGGTCAGGCACGGGGTCCCAACTTGGTGGACCCTCCTCCTCTTTGATTGAAATCCAATAAGGCTTGGGTTCCTGAAAAGGAGGTATAAACTGTTAGTAAACTGCATATGTTAACAGAGGCATAAATGGTTACTAAGCAGAGGCATATAATCAGTGGACATGGACAAGTTCACTCACACAGATAAACTTAAGCATCAACTGGTGTGTTTTCCCAGGAAGAGTCTATAAGCTACAAGAGTTATTTTAAGCAAGCCGACTAAAGCAAGTAAAAATGATCTCATACAATATTTGGTGCCAATTATATACAAAATGCAAAACCTGACAATGAAATAGCTAGATTGATCTCAATGATCATGACAAAAAAGCTACCGCAAGTCTCCATGGAGGTCCAAGACAGACAAAATGATACGACTGTTACACTATTTTTTATGACATGCTAGCAAACTGAAGGCATCTTACCTAGCGGCCTAGCGCGAAGGCTACCGGCTGCCTGCTGCCGCCCTTGAACTGTATCCGCCCCTCAAAATCAGGATATGAATCATATGTGAGTTTCTTGCGGCAGCGCCGCAGCTAGCGACCGTCGTGTTTCAGAGTATGATCTAGTTAGTTAATGGATGCGGTGTGCACAATCAGTATGCGTATATACGCACAAGCACAACAACACAAGCAATCAACAAGCATATATAGGAATATTTTGTAACCTGATCGAACAACTTCCAACAGTGTATTGCATCGAATAAATCAAGATGTCTGATGGACTAACAAAACCTCTTTCAACACTAAAAATAAGCAACACTGATGTTCATTCCTTATAGTGTACTGGCTACTGATAATACATCACGCTGTGCAGGCATCACATGGAAACATACAACTGCAAATTCATGGCGTCCATGGCGCATCATCGTTGTGCATGTCTATCGGCATTAAATAACCGGACCAAATCAAAGATTTGTGCATCCATGGCGCAACTATTCAGTTAAACCCAGTAAAAACTATCGTAATGGAGGGGAACATATCGGAGTGAACGCCTGTTCAACGGAGCAGCTGGTAGCCGAGCTGACGGCGCAGAGGATACGGCGGTTGGAGGTTCCGTTGGGGGCGACGGCGAGGAGGCGGCGGGATCTTGCGACCGAAGAGATCTTCGTGTCGAGGAGGTGGTGGCGGGAGGAAGCGGTGGCGAGATCTGGCGGCGGCAAGATCGACCGTGCCGTCGGTGAAGCTCCGCCGCGACAGTAGTTTTGCTGCAGCCGCCGCCGCGCGTGTAAGAAATGCGTCACCCTCCTCGCGTCTTGGAAACCCGTCCACCCGATGAGTTTGTGCGAGTTTTCTCGGGCTTATTCGGGGTCCAAAACCCAGCCGCGCAAGACAACTCTTTTTTTTTTTGAAACCCGCGCAAGACAACTCTTTGCTTAGTCGCTTCTCCTCCAATCAAAGACAGAACCCTCCAACACACCAGTTACCTTTCATTACCCACGCATGGTGTCAAAGACTCAATTTCGGTTAGGTAGTCACTCATTTCATAATTTTTTATCGTGATTTTAGTTTAAATTAGAATTAAAAGTACGACAAAAGTTACACAGTGAAGGAGTAATAATTAGGAGCACACACAATGCCCTTTGAGTTGTCTACATGTAACGGTAACTATCATAACCGTTTTCTGACTCGGATATGCGTAAGAAATTTGTTTTGTTGTCGTCGGTGGCTGATGCAAGAATACATTTGAGGTGTGGCGGAGTCGATAAATGAGAAAATGCAAGACCTTGTTAAATACCTCAGCAAATGAAAATTATGTGAAGTGCAATTTCAGTCGACAATAACAAGATCTGTTTCAAATCCAAAGTGCAATTTCAATTCCAAAATTTCTTTCACTATAATTGCCCTTTCTCTTCGATGCCATCTTTGTACTCACCCTAGTTGCCTCGACGGTCGCGGTATTGCCTTGCCAGGCCGGAGGCCTCGGATCTCAGCTCGTTGGCGGTTGTGGTGCCTAGCAGTCTCTCCTCCAAGCACCATCTCAAGAGCACGATCAAGAGGTTTCCGGGATTTCAGAATTTGGCAGTTGCTAGCCGGCCAGATCATATATATATTACGCGTATTTGTGCCTATGCGCGGAGACTGAAGTCTAAATTGTCAGGCACAACCGAGGCAATTCATTTGCTAGTCTCCTTCGCTCGTCGAGTTGTCGCTTCATCTTTGCTGATTCTCGTTTCTGGCGATGGAGCAAGTACTGGTACGCCAGAAGCTCTTCTCGGTTTGTTGCCGCTGTCATGGGGACACCCTGCTCATGGCTTGCCTCGCCTTGTCCAAACCAGCTCCCGAGATCCGAGCCGGTCCCGTTGCGGTTAGCGTCGCCTTCGTCTTCCTGATCATCTTCTCGTTCCTGATTGCCTCTGGGTGCGGCCCGGCTCTTGCTACCTTGGGTGAGGTTGTTGAGGTTTACGAAGGGTTGCCGATGGAGTTGAATTCCTCTGAATCTTCCCTAGATGCACCCTCGATGATCGCATATACTTGATGACGTGCTAGGTGCAAGATATTAGTAGAAACATCCGACGATGTGGGCTTAGCCCAGTGGTTTGGGTCGCAGTGGCGCACCCTAATGACCGGAGTTTGATTCCTATTAGGGACGAATTTCAGAATTGTCGCGCCAAGTCCCGCTTCTCTATATCAAAAAAGTGTCTAGTTCCTCCTAGACACGGTTTCATTATTAGTAGAAACATCCAGGTGCAAGTTGACTTCCCTGATCTCGGATTCGATGTTGCCGTATAGTTCATGGTTGACGATGTCTGTAGAGTCCACATCTTGGAGTGCTAGACCGATGACGATTCGCTTTCATCGTCAAAGGAGACACCGTCGAGTAGATAGGCCAGATCCCCCCAACTTGTAGCAGAGTTATGGTTGTCTGTGATGTTGGTCGGCCAGTTTACCTCGCTTGATGAGCCGACAGAGGATGTCGATGTTGTTGTTGGTGCTGAACTTGCAGCCGAGGACCCGGACAAATCAGATCATATATGCGAGTTGTGCCCCTCGACCGAACGCGGAAGTTGAAACTTCTGATCGTCAGATCCATCCCCTTGTCAAGATTGTCGAAGACCGGGAGAAGGATGAGTGGGTCTGGAAGAAAGTCAATGGAGCCGAACCGGATCTAGCCATCGATGATTGTCAAGTTATTGCTTGGTGAAGCCGAAAAAGCATCTGAATCCATGAATCCAATGCCCAGATTTTCCATAGACAGCGCCAATTGACCGGAGTTAACCTCGGCAATGTTCGTCCATATGGAATTAGGGTTTCGGGGAAAGAGGTGCATTGGTGGTTTCATGGGCTGGTCAGACAAACAAGGTAGTCCAACAATGCATTGATTGTAAGGCAAAGTCATCGTAATACTAGAAAAATTTTAGGGTTACAACAATTGCTTCGATATCTCCCCCGTTGGCTCCTCCTAGCCTTTATATAGGAGGCTAGGTATCATAGTTCAGTTCGGGTCGGTTTACAAGTAATCATACAAGGCTATGTTTTGGTCGGCTCCTAGATGGGCCTTTTCTTATTCGACACACTTAGTTCCCGGGATTCGAATGCTTCCAGTCTTCTAGCTTCATGGGCTTCTTCCCATGGTATACCCATGTCAGCCGTGGTTTCAAGACTTTGGTCATGCTTTTGCATGGTTGTTACAAACATACTTTGTTGGGGTTTCGTTGATTACATCAATGGAACCAGGGATGGCAGATCCCGGTTGATCTACAAAATGATATGGCTAGACCCGACCACCCTCGAACTTTGGGATTTCATATTGATCAACTGAATGGTTCAATTGGAGCGAAGGTAAAGGACTTACATGGTACTTCTTTAGCGGCAAAGTAACAACAAAATTGATTATGTAATACATGCAGATATGACTGAAGCGATAGCTCCGCGGCAAGCTCTTTTACTTGACATGGCACTGTGATGTGGTTCTGTCACTTTTAGTTCTAACAACATGGAGGTCATTGACGCGATGAAGGCGGGATGACACTCGCTAAGCCCTTCTGCTTCTCTCGTGTCATCTTCGAGCACTCTGACCTCGGGAAGCAAACAAGGTTGCACATCAATTAGCTAGCTAGGCACGTAGAGCACCTACGAGTGCTTGGTTTGATACCCCTCCTCAATGTTTAGTTCAAATCCTTTTAGATGATATAACTCTCGTTGCTAGCTGATAAAACTCGCTTGAAGTTTAAAGTAAAATAAAATAACACTAGCAGAATATACGCCGCCTCTTCCTCCAAAACCTAGTAGCTGCAGCAAGTAGTGCAAAACAGAGGAGAACCACTGGATAGGTTTTATGTGGTAGATTGACTAAGTTGGATTCTGATATTGCAAGATCTAAGTTAAGAGGAGCCGACTCTATTGTACATGTGTGCTACTGCTTTATCTTTTGCTAGATTGCATGCATTGAAGGTCTAAACCTTTCTACCGAGGTTGTTAGGGGAAGAGTTATAAGTGAGATTTTGAATCCGATACTCAAACCTAAGGCTGAAGTATACTCTGAATTCTTTTTATACTAAGTACCGCCAGCTAGCACCTAGCAGCAATGCATACAGACTACAGAGCAGGTCAACAACACAAGCATGCAAGCAGTTTGATCGTAAGCAGTGCTCACCATTTATTGAATTGTACACGCATTCAACAATTGAGCTCACCATTTATTCAATTGTTAAGGTGGGGATATTTCTGAATATTGCATTCATCGAGACATGTCTGCTATCTGGTCACAGCTATGGTTAGCTGATGTATTGTGATCGTCGCCCATCACATGGTACCATCGCACTGGCATTTTTTCTGAAGCTCCGCCACTGCCCAGCTATGTTACGTTGTTTTGTGTGATATAGGTAAAACTTGGATGTAACAACTTTGGGTATGTCAGAAAACTATGAATCAGGTAAACATTGACATAAATCGACAGCCATACGGTCAAAGCTCGAACTAACTCTAAAATACAATGAAATTAAATGATATTCAGCTTCTTCCTAAGCGTGCTGATGGGGCAGCCCAGACTAACCTGATTTTTCAGGTCAGTATCTTAATTCTGCAGAATCCAATCCGAAAATTCTATGTTGGCAAACATCTGAATTATCAAGAAACTAAAACAAATTGATCTTAGACATTCGATAAGTCGGCAAGAGAACCTAATAGACATCTAATATGCAGTCTGATCTCTCCTTCATTCCAATAGGCACATTATGTCTCAGAGTTCACTTGAACAGGACTTATGTTTTAAAGTTGCTGCTACCTTTTTCAGAATTAAGCGCAAAAACAAAAATTATCACCAAGATATCTTACATAGTTGCATGGTTCCTAGCAAACATAAATGTTTGGCCTTCAGGTAGTCGATAATGTAGACGTACCGAATCAGCTAAAGAGAGCGAAAGGAACATAATTCGATTCAAACCCTAGTATATTTTCACCACGGCATGGTGCACATGATTCAAGCGTCAAACTTGTGGTGTTGAGAGCAAGCACAAACGCTTCTGGATCGAACAAGCTCATCTTGGCGAGGATGTAAACGGTATGGTCATCATTCAGGCTCAGGGTGGGGCCACCGCTCATAAGTTTGTCCAATTGGAGCTTATTCTCCTCATTCACCATCTCAGGCAGCAGATGCCGGAAACCCGGGTCAGTGACCACTATGTCGGATGTATCAAACGTGAGGCCCTCATTCCAAACATCTGAAGAGATGGGTCTGGTCCATATGGTAGCCATCCAACCTTCATCGTCCCGTCGCTTCACGTTGAAGGCGGGATCTCTGTGATACTTGAGCTCGATAAACTTGATTAGACCATTGTATATAGTCATATCTCGATATGGCCGGATGTTGAACTCGTCAAACTTCCTGCGGAACTGATCGGGCATTGGCACTGGGACGAAGCTTATAGTAGGCTTCTTATCCAACACATTGCATAAAACAACCCCCGACAAGAGATTAATCCAGCCTATCAGCCCAGATCCTGCATATACCACGCTTGTGGCATCATATGTTGCTACCAACTTATTCCTGGTGTCCTCCGTTTCTTCCTCGGCAATGCAGGCCACCTGAGCGGACCACGCTCTCGTGTCGGAGCGGTAGATGTGCAGACTGTAGTGGTTTTGATCCTCGAGCATGAAGTTATCTACGTCGGGAAACACCACGGCAAAGTCGTCGCTGCCGTCGCAGACAGGCAAGACGGCAACCATATTCAGATTATAATTAGTTGGGTAAGGCCTAGGCAGAAGGTGGAGGGATGGAGAACCTCCGCCTGCCCTGATAATCAGTTCGGTTTGTATTTGTACCTGTACCGGCCGGTGAGGTGCGCGTGACGGGGTAGGCAAAATCATTCGATCAATCTTGGGCTGATCGAGGAGGGCGTGCGCGTGCGCTGCGACGTACGGCCAGCGGCTCAGCGCGCGTGGGAACATAGAGTCCAGCCGGGCGGGAGTGTCCACCATCGCCTCCTTTTCTTCCTTTTTTTTTTCTTTTCTAGCGCGCGAGGGGGTGTGTGCTTCTTTCTTCGACGCGACCGTACCGATGCGGAATCCGGCCATCTCCTGCGCACGGACGGGACATTCGTCACCCCTTTTTTTTTTCTTCTCTAAACCTTCATTCGGTCGATCCCGAACAACACTTGTCCGCCATTCTCGCGTTTATTTGCTTCTTTCTTCTCCGCTCCCAAATACTCCGTACGAGTCAAGATTAAGTCGCTCCATCGCGAATCAAACGACGACGCAAAAACCCGACCGACGCGCCTCTTGATCGATTATTAGGTGGCTTCTTTGTACATACGCCACGTCTACGTGCCGCGCCAAGACGCTTCCGCGGTAATAGGTACAGTAAGTACGTACTCATCGATTCGTACACACATAGCGACCTCTTCTTCCGCTTCTTGCGTAGCTCCATTCACAAGCTGGCCTGGCCTGGCCAGGCTTCTTTTTTTTCTCTCGCCTGCTTGAAAAGAAATGTTCTGTGGTTTTTAACCCAAACTACTACGTTTGAGCTTCCAATTTTCTTTTATTTCGACCCTCCAATTTCTTGGACGTTCATTCTACTTTTGCTCATTACCTCTGCCACGTAACATAGAAATTCAAACTTTCGCTACCTATCTTGGCCAGCTCCAGGTCGACATCCTACACGCCACGGTGTTCCTTGTGCAAAGATTTGGTATGGTAAGTATGTGAGCTTACAAAGTAAAGTTGGCCCACTGAGGTGCATGCATGACTATATACAAAAACAATGCCTACAAAAACAAACAACAACAATCTTATTCGAGTGCAAGCTTAAATTATGGCTACACATACAAGTGTATCTTGATGAATGATAAAACAAAATATAATACTACTGAACATTTGTTGTTTTATTAAGTGAGACCAAAACACCATTACCAAGCATCGGAACCAAGTGTCTATTATTTCTAAAATTAATCAAAACAACATCTACATCAAACCAAGTGTCTATCTGCTCCACTAGGAAAAACTCAAATTGTCCGAATATGCGGTTTGAAAAAAAAAACAAGGTGTGTATGAGAAAACAAGAGCCGCTAAGACTAATCACAATGGGGAGTATCATATAGTAGTATCATGCATATGGTACTAGTGTGTGATACTATCTTCACAATGCATAGTATCATGTAGTAGTATCATAGATTACTTATATTTAGTGATTTGTAGAATCTCAATGCAAAAGTGTGTACAAGATTGTTTTGACATTAATTTTTCTAGTTACACGTGCTATGATACAGTATCTACCTATGATACTACTACCATCTCTTTCTTCATTTATTGATGTGACACATCATCTTTTTGCATGCATGTAATGCATGATACTAGCTATGATACTCCCATTGTGGGTAGTCTAAGCAAGTAGGCAACTCTATGATAATGCAACACTCCGTAAAACTAATACAGTTCAGTAAATGAACTAATCAACCCACAATCACTCGGTAGAAGAGAAAGATACATAGCAAATGATTAACATTATAGAAAACAAAGTTAGAGTTTCAAGGTTAATTAGACAAAACAGTGCAATGCCAAATTAAGATGATCAACTCCAGAGAGTGCTAACAAATAATTTACCACCTTCTGCTCTTCTAAACAAAGTATTGGACATTGAAGTAGAAACATGTTAGTGGACATTACTCTAAGAAGGAGAATAGTGCACCACAATTACATAATTCAACATGAATATTTACGGTAAGCACCGCACCTGCATTGATAAATTATTTTAAAACAGTAGGATTATGGAATGTAGAGATACTACTCGCCAATTCAATTTGCTGGTTATCTGATTAGTAAGAGCCATAAAAGCCATGCAAACAATCGCACGATTCAGCTATGGAGAAGATATGAAAAACGACAATTTTTAAACACCAGCTAGTATAGAAATATTTAGACACGAACCTGATGAACACATGAAAGTATATACAGTATTAAGGGTCGTGTTTTAATGTGCCTTTGCCTCAGCAGTAGTAATCAATCACGGGGTGCACACTCGGGTGTCTCCTTTGTTCGTGCGTACGCACAGCGCGGATGGAAGGGTTAGCTCGCCAAGTTCCGCTCCAAAGAACAAAAAAAAGGAGTACTAATAACAACCACCTCCGCTTCACCTTTCTGCATACATCCATATAGAATCGTTGCCCCTTTTGCTTGGATGGATCGTTGCTGCTACTAGTACAATATTAGGTAAGGTACTGTCTTTGTGAAAACTGAAGCTATTCAGCTTAGGGATCTCGAGCTGGCGGCGGTGTTCTTCGGCGGGCGATGGTCCGGCGCGGCGGCGTGATTTCCGTTCGTCGGGTGGGAGGAGGAGCGGCGGCGCGGCCCTTGGTGGCGGAGCGAGGCCGGCGGCCGGGATGCAGGGCCTGCTAGGCCCAGATCTGGGCCCAGGCGGGGCTCGGAGGGGCTGGGCGGGCTGCCGCGTCTGGCTCGCCGGCGGAGCTCCCTGGAGGCGGAGAAGTCGCGGTGGTGGTGGCTGGGTGTCGGCGGTGCTCCGGCCGGCCTGCTGCAGCTCGGCAGTGGGGACTTTACGGGCCTATTTGGGCCCGGCCGGGCCAGCTGGGCCTGGTTTGACCTCGCTGCCATGTCCGGTCGGCTACCGCGAAGGCGGTGGAGGTAGTTCCCTCCCGCACGGCTGAGGTGCTGCGACCCCCGGCCCGGCTACTGCTATTCTCTATGTCCAGGCCCTGCTCCGGTGACCACAGCGAGATGGCGATGATGGCTTCAAGACCGCGGTGGCGTGTGCTGGTGGGCGGAAGTTAGGTGGAGCACATCGAAGCTTTCGGGGTTGTGGGTTTGGTGGGCGGGAGAAATCCTTGTCGGCATGCCCGACACCGACGCGGAGACGCCTACGGGTGTCGCCCTGCCTTCTTGAAGGGCGTCGGGTGTACCTCCTCCCCAATCCCTTCCGCGTATCGGGGGAAACCCTAGGACTAGTCCGGGCAGCAGCGGCGGCGTCGTCGTCGCTTTCCTTGTTGAAGGTGTTGTTTGATACGCGGGGCTTCGGTAGGCTAGGTGTGTGGTGGAACTACTCGGAGGGCGCAGCGGTTGTGAGTTATCTTCGTTTTTGTCGAGCTGCCAGCGTCGGCATTGTTTTCTCTTTTCTTTCTTTTCTGTTCCTTTGGACTTGGTTGTGCTGCGGTCCCAGCGTGCCTGTTGTATCGGTTGGTTGCTATATTAATATAGCGGGGCGAAAGCCTATTTCGAGGAGGCAGTGATCCTTATTTAGTGTAAAATTTCTGAGAGGGTATCTTAGCAGCTACTCTACTGTATTGTAGTTAAAAAACAAGCAAAGATAGCCAAGATTAAAGGAGTTGGACCGACTAATTTTAAATTTATTGCAGTAACTTATATGAAGTAAACATGTTCTTCACTTGACCAGCATCTGAATAGTAACATTTTTTTCTAAATCTTGAAGCAGTTCTCTAGTTCCTCAACAATTTGTCAAATTATAAGCTCTGCAGTGAGAATCACAAGACCAATGCGATTTCTGAATTATAAGCTGTTTTTAATTATAGGCATCTGGGTGGCAAGAACACAAGTAATAATGCAGACTCGGGGCTGATGTTGAGCATGTGCAGCGACTGCACATAGATACATAGCGAACCACTGGGCAGTGTTGGAGAATAGCAGCGATACTACCTTGTCGTGGCCACAGTTGCCTGTCCCTCCTTGTGCTGCTTGAGGAAGCTCGAGGCCGAGCCGAGCACCCCTCCGACACCATCATCTGCTGCAGCGGAGATAACTCTACGGAAGGATGGAGTTGCACGATTTCACTATCAAAACAGCAAACATATCAGTTCATTACGCAAAGCGTAGTAATTACCAAAGTCCAGAATTTAGAACCCAGATTAACCAAAGACAGCCATTAAAAAGGCAGAAACAAGAACTACTGAACTTTTGGCGGACATGCTACTTTTGTAATCATTCTGCTTATGCATGCCTTGGTTAAAGCTTGCGGTAGTAGAAGAAGTCGAGTCAAAACTGACGTTGCTCTTCAGGAAATCGAACTAGAGGCGTACGTAACCCTTGCTGCTTAATAAGATCTGTTTTTAACCGCAAAGAAAAAACAGAAAAGGGGAAGGTTGAGGTGCATATGTAGGCCACTGATGACTTGTCCGCTGCTCCTCGTCCGGCTGGTCGGAGAAAGAATTGATTTTGACGTCAGAGATATGGAAATGGGGGGGAATAGGAAGATGGTTCAGATTGGGAAAAGGTCGATACCTTGAGCACGCATGCGCCAGGAGACGTGCCTCCTGGTTGCCGATGGCGGCGGTGATCGTTCGCGGATGTAGGCGGTGTGGTGAAGTTGTCCTCCGTGAGGAATGCGAGGTGGGTTTTATATGATCACCAATACAGAAGGCGGCGCGTCGTCCGCCGTGGCCGGATTCCAGAGGACAGTGCCAGTGCACGGGGGAGTCGGGGATAGAATGGCGAGGTGACGACAGGGAAGCCGTAGACCAGGCGACGCAGAAGTTCGCAGAGGGAGGCGTCGGCGTGGGGGTCGAACGGGAGAAGGGAGCGCCGGCGAGCAGTGAGCGGCGAGGCTGGGGCGGCGGCATGGTCGACGTCGCTCTAGGTGGATTGCGCCCGGGTAAAATGGAAGAAATAGGGGAATCAAGAGACGGGCCAGTCGATTCGTTTCTTTGGGTCTGTGCATTCAAGAGGTGGGATTAAGCGGGCCAGTAATCAGGGTGCAAGTGGGCCGGTTTGCGGGAGCCCGCTTATATGCCGCATGGGCCCGCAACGAATAAGAGGGTTGCCGCTGCAGCCTGCCAAAAACTAATCGCACTTCCGTGGCGCCCACTTCTGCCCGCATAGTAGTACAGGCCATAAGATCTCAGTATTTGCGTACGTGCGTATATGCCACGCAGCTGGTAAGAGGCTGAGCAACAACATCGGAGCGGAGCTCGCGTCTGGGAGAACGTAGTGGTGGCGGACGGCCAGCGACGGGACGCGGAGGTCTGCGGAGAGCTCGAGACGGCGGCCCAGGAGCCAGGAGTAGAGGAGGAAGGCGCCGGGGAACGAGGACGAGGAGGCGCGCGGGCCTGCGCGTGGAGGAGCGCGGACGGCGACGGGTAAAAAGGAGTTGCGGCGGCAGCTGCAAGGGCGTGCGGGGCGACGACGGCGCGGTCGGAGACGAGATCGAGCGGAAGCGGGGTCAGGGTGAGCAGAGATCGAGCGGATCCTGGTCCTGGATGATGCTCTGCTCTTTCTTGGTACTCCGTATTAGGGATTTGTGCTTACCGTGGTCGGCCCGCAAAGTTCCACATAGTTTTTCCTCATGCCTGTGGGCCTCCGCCAACGACTTAACGTGGGGCGGGCCATGCGGCGCCGCAGACGGCCCGCTTCCACTTGCAATGCAGCATCGATATCTGTTTTTCTTTTTTTGGAAACAATCAAGATTTAAATGCAGCATCGTTTTACTTTGATTGACTTGTTCGTTGGTCGATTCCACTACTCGTGCCATATGTATCGCTAGCATGCATGCACCAAACATACTCCGCGTACATGATTGAGCTAAATCATACTAACGGTAGAATAGTAAGCTAATGGAGTTTGTTTTATCAACATATTATTTCACCGTTTATATCTCGTACATATTTTCTCACATCGTCAAATAGTTCTTTTTCTTTTGTTATGCGAAAAAGGTCACCATATATATTATCTAAAACCAACCCTTACAAGAACATCCTTACTAGCAAAAGAAATAAAACATACATTCTTGCAGAGTTCAGCTGCATCTTCCTTCTGCATCTCTCCATGTTGTGTCATGCGCAAAGCTCGATGCCGCCTCTGGACCTCCGGCGTAGCAAAGCTCGTATCGGAGAAAGCTTGAAAAAAAAAACAATGCGCTTGTAGAAACAGCGGCTGGGAAGTCATCGACGTGGATCAGAAGATGCCTGCGACTAGGGTCTGGAATGATCGTCGTCCCGGAGAAGCTAGTACTAGGAAGAGTCGGGAGATAATCCCAACTCCGACCAAACTCGCAAGTTCCCTAAAGTTGTACCTGGCTGAGCTTCATCGGATGGAGGTGGAACTTGAGGACACCAATACGTTGCGACATCATCATATCCCCTACAGGAAACGCCGCCCCCGTAGACATACACTTCTCACAACCAGGCCTAGTGCCCGACGATAGACTTCAAACTTCAGCCCGTCGACGTTCCTTTGAGGAAAAACACCGACCTAGGGCGGGTCGAAGGACTTATATTCTCATCGCTGGCAACCGATGGTAGGAGTTGGTTGCCTTTATATTGCCTCTCGCAAGAGCTAGCCCTAGGAAAACGTTTCCAATGGACCAGGATTTTTTTTGCCACGACATTAAATTCTTTTCATTTTTATTGTCTTGTACGTGTATATATGCACACGAGTTTTTGGCCGAAACCTCTAATTAGTCTTGTTTGGGTTCCCGCCCTTCCTTTGCGTCTCTCGATTTATATGCAAAATAACTGTCATATACATCACATTGGACAAAAAAAAGCTCCAACGGGTGATGTATATGCAAAAAAACAGTACATTTTACAACATGTTGTATAATTTGCAACAGGCGACCTAGTTGCATCACCTCGAGGGTGTCATATCGCATAAAACCGATCACACGCGGCCGCCAACTGCGACATTATCTTCTTCCCCGTGTGCGACAACTTCTCTCCCGAGTCGCGACGCCGCTGATTGCCGTTGATTGTCGCTGCCCCATCCATCGCCGCACCGCTCCGCTTGTAGATCTAGCACTGTCGCACCGCACCGTATGTTTTTCCCCAAAAAACTAGCGCGCCTCTACCATCGTGCCGGACTGCACCAAGATGCCATCACGTATGGAGCAACACCAGTTTCCTCGGTGTCTGGCTACGATCCTCCGAACATTGGGCCATCTACGGGAAGCGGCTATGGCTCGACACATTCGAGATCTACGATAAAGTCTAGGTTTAGAGTTTATGTTCTAGGGTTTTTGAAGGAGGTTCCACTTTCAACTTGTCTTTGGGGTTCATGGTCTAGTTTATGGTCTAGGGCTTATATTGGTCTAGGTCGAGATCTAGGAGTCTTGTTTTTAGATCTAGGGTGTTTCTATGGTAGGGTATATTTCTAGGGTTTAGGATCTAGGTCTTGATTCTATGTTCATGATGTAATATTTATGGTATATGCCCTAAGTCTAGATATAGGGCTTTCCCCCTTCAAATAGGGTTAGTGTCTAGGATATATGTATAGTTCTTACAAAGCGAAATCCCACTAACTGCAATTAATATTAGTCTATCTCCACATGCAAGCCATCCACATCATCTATTCCATTAGCCTATCAAATATCCATGTCATCCCCACTAACATTTATTGTATCATGACATGCAAGCTATCCATGTCATCTATTTTTTCATCCAATTGTCCACATCACCACTTTATATCCACAGAAAAATACAACAATTGATTTATACAATATAATTTCCTAGAAAATTCCCACCGCGTGGTATCCTTCTAGTACTCCATATATAGTTTGAGATCTAAGGTATGGTCTAGTTCTAGAGTTTAGGGTTTCTAAAAGAGGTGCCACTTCAAAGTTAGGGTCTAGGTTCATGGTCTATGGTCTAGGTCCTGAACTCGGGGTCTTCCATTTAGTTTCAGGTAGTGGGATAGTAGTATATAGTTAGGTAGGATTTATGGTTCGTCATCTTGCCAAAGAAAGAGTCATGAAGGTGGCATAATGTCAAGTGCTTATAGCCTTCGTGTCGTCACAATAGCCTTGACACAATGTCGGAGAGCAACACTGTGCTAAAAATAGACAAGATGTGCGCCACAACATGGAAAGAAAAAAGGACTACTAATATGAAGCCTATCCATCGACCTCTACAAGTTACTTAGTCCCGATGTAGTATATGTGCTTGAGAAAGATGGATTTACCGATGTAGCCATAATTGTTAAGTTGCTCGACTTCCATCAGCTAGCTAATGGTTCTTACACAATTGGATGGCAAGCTAGCCGGCTAGTGGCTGTTGTCGTGTTTTTTGGGAGAAGGCTTTGGTGTTGTTGTCCCCGATCTAGTTGTTTTAATTTATTAGCTAAATATGTATGCGTTGGTTAATTAGCTTGCATGTCTTTGTGCTGGCTAGCCGCTGAGTCCGACTTACTTCCAAAGGTGAGTCCTTATCCTAGAAGAATTGGTATGATTGGTCGGTTATATAATCAACATGCATTTTCGTGGCTTCCAACCCACCCTACGATTGCCGTGGATGTCGAAGCCGTAAGTTCCAGTCCCATGCAAGGGCAAGTTGTGACTCGAGCTTGGCGTTAATTTGCCGCGTCTATCTCAGGTTCTAAGATGATCTTGTTAGGATCATGGGGAAGAACGAGTGCACGACATCAATGTCGACATCTTGGTGTGCCGTGTCATCGGGCGGTTGGAGTGTAGCGAGGCAAGTGAACGATGGATAGTGAATGCATCTCAACTATAGATGGCTGGGATGGAGACTCACATACATGTGACATAGCTTCATGGAAATACAACAATTGATTAGTAGGTAGGTGTGTCATACTACGGTCATTTATGCATGCACGTCCGTGATAAGCTACTATTGTCCTCGGTTACGTACGTGCCCATACTGATTAGACACCAAATGATTTTGATTTTGGGTGGAGCGGAGCAAGCAAAAAAAAAATTTGAGACAAATCGTGGGAGACGAAATTCGGCGATTTACACAAAAATAACCCAAAACTGAAAGAAAAGCACAGACTGACCCTCCGGCGAAACTATTTCACGAATCTAACCCTTTTGTGTGGCGCCCCTCCCAAGGGCGCCACACATGCCCATGTGGCGCCTCTAGCTCTGGCGCCACACACCCATCCGACGTGGCCCGTCGACGCTGAGCTGGTGACCCCGATCCGACGTGGCAGCACGAGTGGCGCCGCTCTGGCCGGCGCCACACCATTCACTTAAGTTTGGGCGCCGCGCGCGCCCAGCCCGACCCTCTTCTTTCTTTCTTCCTCTGTTCTTCTTCTCTCCTCCAAAAGCGCCCGGTTTTCTCTCTCCCCCTCTCTCCCCCCCACCAAATCAACCACCAAATCGTCAGATCTGTCCGTGGAGATCGTTCCCAACTCGTTGCTTGAGGTAATCTCCTCCGTTTCCCCTCTTTTCATCCATTGATTTTGTGTATTTGCTCCAATCTATATGTGAACCCTAGATGTGGATTTGGTTGATTTGAGGGTGGAGATGGATTTGGTTGGATGTTAGGGTTGTTGAAGTAGAAGAAATGGTAGTGTGCTAGTTTGTATGGGTAGATTATGTTGATTATGGTATCTAATGAACACATGTGTGTATGTGTTGTTCCCATTATGCTAGGGGGATGGAAAGAATTGTTCATGTTCATCATGTGGACAAGGATGCTTACTTGAAGGGAAACATAGAGCCGGACCCGGAAGAGGTTGACTTGGTGTTTGACGTTAGCCCTAGCTTTGCGGAGGTGGTAGCACAAGTTAGGGTTGAGTTGAATTGGAATGAGCCAAATGATGGTATTGAGCTAGAGGGAAGGCATAATGTGGGGTTTGGAATGCACACCCGTTGGAAGATAATGCGTATCAACTCCGAGCAACATTGGTCCATTTACAAGGAGACGGTGGCCGGGTCACAAGATAAGGCTTTGGAGTTGTTTGCAACCAAGACGGTTGAGGCTCGTATCGAGCTTGACCTTAACCGGCCCTCCTCCCCCGTTCGAGAGAGGACTCCTCCACCCATGAGCCAAGAAGAGGCCACCCAATCTCCCATTGTCCAATTTCTCATTGCCCAACAACCTCCGTTGGATAATGAGTATGATGAGCACGAAGATGGTGATGATTGTTTCGAGATGAATGGCAACAATGTGGGTGATTTGGATAAATATTGGATGCAAGAGGAGATGGACCACTCCATTCCTTATTCCCGATGCTATGCGTCGGACTCGGATGATGATGGACCCGAAGAGGAGGTTGACGAGGATGGCTTCACGGCTAAGGAAGCCGAAAGAGCCGAGATCTTCAAGAAGGTAACCGGACGGGATATCCGGGTACCATTGTTCCGTGATGTTAGTCTTGCGGATGGAGCCGTGGTTGATGGTGGCAAAAGTTTACTTCTTGGAGCTAGGCCACTATCCAAGAGAGATGTGGATGGTAGGACGGCTATGATCTCTAAAGGGCTAACGTTTGATACATTCTTGGAATTGAAGATATGGTTGAAGGAGTTCTCCATTAAGCATCATCGCCCTTACATCGTTGTTCACTCGGACTTGAAGAAGCGGTACACGCTAAAATGTGTGGATAAAAGGTGCCCATGGGTTGTCCGTGCACGACCTTTCAAAAAAGGGCCCTCTTGGCACATAACAAGTTGTGTAGCCACTCACATGTGCCGGGGACCGAAGCTTGATGGCAAGGATGCACAGCCGGACCACCGTCAACTCACATCCGAGTTCATTGCCGTTGGAGGAGAGAAGAAGAACAGAGGAAGAAAGAAAGAAGGGTCGGGCTGGGCGCGCGCGGCGCCCAAACTTAAGTGAATGTGTGGCGCCGTTCCCAGGGGCGCCACACTTTCAAAGTGTGGCGCCGGCCAGAGCGGCGCCACTCGTGGTTCCACGTCGGATCGGGGTCACCAGCTCAGCGTCGACGGGCCACGTCGGATGGGTGTGTGGCGCCAGAGCTAGAGGCGCCACATGGACATATGTGGCGCCCTTGAGAGGGGCGCCACACAAAAGGGTTAGATTCGTGAAATAGTTTCGCCAGAGGATCAGTCTGTGCTTTTCTTTCAGTTTTGGGTTATTTTTGTGTAAATCGCCACGAAATTCAGAACGCTCCTCGGGGCGCGAGGAAAATCATGGCAAAATGGTAGTCCCGAACACAGATTGAAGTTCACTCCTCCCGAACACAGAATTAACGCACCCACAGCTCCACCCAATCTCTCGCGTTGGTCGCCTCCGATTCCCCGTGCTGTCCCACCCACCCAATCTCTCCTCTACTATCCCATTTCTTCATCCGATTCGCCGCCGGCTTGCCGCTGAATCGCATTCCGTCCCCATTCCCACCCTTTTCCCTGTGCATCCGGCAAGCCCTAAGCGCTGGCTCTCGCCGCCACCGCCTTCCGAAGCAAGGAGAGGCCGTCCTCCGGAGCGGGATGTGGGTACCTCCCGCCACCGGCAGGGATGGAGCTCCCTTCCCCCGTTCTCCGCTTCCGCTCTACTGATGGCAACCGGCCAACACCTCACAGACGCGGGGCGAACGTGGGTCGATCCGTGCCGGCCGGTTGCGCTCGTACTGCTGCTGTGGACGAGCATCGCGCGCGACGGCCGCTGCCGGCGGTAGAAATCCTCCGCTGTGCAGGCATGGCGGCTTCGGGACGCGGAGGGCGAGCTGCCGCTTGCCTGCCCGGAGCTGCTGCTGCCGGCATCCACGGGGAGCTGCTGCCGACGTCTTCCAGCGACCATCTCACCGAGATGCAGCAGCCGGTGACTACCTCCCCGAGCTCCTTCTGCCAGCCATCACGTCTGCAAACCGCTTCTGCCGGCCACCTACACGACCTGCTGCCGCTTGGTGAGGTCCATCTCCCCCCTCCTTTATTTATTCTTGCAAAAAATCTGTCTTTATTTCTGTTGAATTTGTGAGCAGCCAGGACTGCATGCTTCTATCGATGAATTTGTTAAGACTTTGAGACTCTTCCCCTTGACCATAGCAATTATTTATTTGTCAAGGTCATCCAAGTATACTTGGAATTATCTCATGCGTCAAACTCTGTCCACTTATTTCTACCTCGCCTAGCTCAGTTAAAAAGAGATTTTCAAACGCCTTGGCCCATGAGAGTTTGGGACGGTGAAGAAGCCTACTAACATCAGTTTTTGTAGCCCGGTCGAGCTGTGAATTTGTAAACAGATACTTCCACAACACAGCTGAAAAGAAGAGCGCTCTGAACTGAAGGAGCGACATAAAGCAACAATTTTCAGTTTATAGTGGATTGCACACCAATGCTTTTCTCAGACGCAAAACCAGTAGCTTCAGCTAAGAGCTCAACTTGAGAATAAATATTGGGACTGAAGAAGATCACCATAGTACTGAAATTGTTCACAGTGAACTGCATGCCAGCAGCCTCCACGAATAGCACCATCAAGGTCTCCTTTAGGGTGTCTTACGTAACAACCCACTATTTGTTTGCTCAAGTCATTGCCATTAAAAGGGCCTGTTTTCCCTCGAGTATTAACTCTGAACAATTAGCACCATCAAGGCCCTCATGGCTGGCGTTCATGTGTTGCTTTTGTTGGGAGCACCCTGTAGCTTTTTGAATCACTTATGTTCAGTGGTACTGAAGCTCCCTTGTCTGTTTCGTTTGGTGGCCTATAGATAGTAATTATAAATTAACCATACTAATGTCGGTTACTAGTATGAAGATAAACTCAAATCATTTGAAACTATTTTACCGAGTGCCTCCACTTCTACTCTTTATTACAAAAATGAATCCAATTTGCTATGTTCCTTTTCTGTTACTGGTTTAAGCTTGTTACAAATTTTGCAGGCTGCGATGGTATTTTTCTCGTTAACCTGGGAAGTGGTTACTAATGGGAAGACAATTGAATCATTCAAAATTATTAATCTGAATTCCTGCACTTCTAATCTTGCTTAGAACAAAATCATTCTTGGTGTGTTCCTTTGTGTTTGCTATTAAAGTTTGTTACAAAATTTGGAGGCTGTAGCGATGTTTTCTTTCGTTAACTTGAGAAGTGCTTACTAATATGAAGATAACTTTAAAACCATTCAAAACTATTTAAGTGAGCGACTCCACTTTTACTCTTGCTTAGCATCTTTTTTTTCTGGTCCTTCTATGTTTTTGGTTTAAGGTTGTTACAAAAAAGTGGAGGCTGCGGTGATGTTTTTCTCGTTAAACAGAGAAGTGCTTATCAATGTGAAGGCAAACTCGGGCCATTAAAAACTACTAAACCGAGCACCTCTGCTTCTATTTTCTGAGAAATGTTTCATTATTGTTCTATTCCTTTTCTGTTTCTGCTTTAAGTTATTTATGAAATGTTGAGGCTGCGATTTATGTCATTAACCTGAGAAATGCTACTAATAATATGAAGACAAACTTGAAACCATTCAAAACTAAATCGAGTGCTTCGCAACCTCTATTGTTGCTAAGTATAAAATATCTTATTTATTCAGGTCTAATCTTGCTTAGAATAAAATTTTGCATCTGCTAAGTTCCTTTTCTATGTCTGTTTTCATTTTTTTTACAAATTTTGGAGGCTGCATATTTTGTTTTTAACCTGAGAAGTGATGGAGCCTCGTCACTTGCAATCACAGTGGCACCAACACACGCTGCTCCTTTTGCAACCGTCTCAACTCCACAAGAGCAGGTAAAAAATCATTTCCTCATCTGTCTCACTCATTTGTAGCTCCTGGTGTGGATCCCATCAGTGCAATTTTTTCTCCATCAGTACGATTTGGTGAAAAGATTTCATCACCTTCTTGGCAGAGGCGGTTTGTAGCTATACACCCAGATCTTGATTTTTGTTTGCATGTTAGGACTTAGGAGGAGAATTTGTGATGGTACCAAGGCAGATCGATGCAATAATTCCTATTATCTAAAGTAGTTGTATCTCAACCCTTTGAACATGTATAGTTTGCACACATTTTCCGGTCAAATTGAAAGTGCATATACCATGAATATCTATATTGCAGTTTACTTCCCAAATTAACATTAAGGTCGTGCCTTTTGACATAATATGGCTGCAACAATGACTGCAGTTAATTATTGCTTTTTTTTGAAAATAATAATCATGTGTCATGTTGGGAAAGAAGTGAAGAGAGTGTATGCGAAATCACTCTTCTAACTGTTTTTAGCATTTCAACATTGTAGATTGATGTGCTCATGTGTCAACTGGATGCGCTCTTGCAATATGGAGTAGCATTTGTGTCTTGCTGCGCGTATAGCTTCTCTGTCGTGTTTGCCATAAGTATCTGCATGGAGCTAATTAAGTAAGTCTACACCTGGAATTGTGCTACTACTAGTTGTTGGATGCTTGTGTTGTTTTTGTCTAAGTTATGTTTCCAATGCACATGTTGTTTTTGTTTAATTTATGGTTCTGATGTATGTCATGATGCCATGATCTGAATAATTATTGAGCCAATGTATTTTACAAGTGTGATAGGATGTACTTGGTCAGTTTGTTGAGGGGGGTAGACATGATCTGACTTGGTCATACCTCTTTGGGTTCAGCTCTTGTTTTGATGTAAATGATGCTGCGTTCAGTCGCTCTGCTGTGTTTGATGTAGCTGTAGTAGTGGTAGAAGGTGATACTTTACTGTTAAATCGGTGGTGCAAAGCATGACCTGTTTGGGTCTGCCCAGCCACTTGCTCCATTTTTCGGAAGATAAATGTATGTGCTAGTTTCTGTTGTTTGGGTGGACCATAGCATACAAACTGAGAGCAGTAGGATTGTCTCTCTATATTTTTTAGATTTATCTATTTTCCTAGCTACACAGTATATTTGCTTGCAAACTTGTTGTTTGGACGACATCTGTGCATTGGCCATTGCAAATATTTTATTTTTTACTTGTGTGAATATGTTCGTTTTTATAGCTTGAGCATCTTTTTGTGAGAAGAAATTGTTGCATGCCTAGTTTTGTGTAGGCTCTGAAATAATTTTGCTAATCTGGAATCTTAATGAAGTGGAAATTTTTCTGTAGCAGAATGCATGGGTGTGCTATAAGTTGTTTGAGCATATTAGTTATCCTGGCATTAATTCTTTCATGGAGCCTAGCCAGTGTTTTTTTCGAGAGCTGTCTATGGCTGTATGCAGTTATGCGTACTGACATATACACATTTGATTGTTATGTACCTCACAGGGTTTTGATGTGAAGGTCATTGACGTTAATCGGACATGTAAAGTCACAAAGGTGAATGTTCTTATATCCAGTGTCCACAAATACAATCTAGAGACATTCCCTGAGATCTAACTCTGCATTTATCTTCTCACTTTCTCATGGAGATCAAATAGCCATATACACAACATTGATGGCAACTGGAAACTACCATCAATGTTGTTGGTTTTGCAAAAGCTAAAGGTCCAACATCCAAGATTGCAAATGCAGAGGTTATGCATCTTTGCCTCTTTCAGACAATGTATAGTACTTGAGCGGCTGAAACATTTACAGAGGGCATGCAGTCTCTAATGCAATTATCCGTTATACTCAGCTCATTTCCTTTTTACAGTTGTGGGTTTTTGTGGTTACAATCACTTTGTTCAGATTGGTTTGTAGATTCATGAGGAGTTAGTTCTAGATTACATGCAATAACTTGGTTCAGATTGGTTTGAGAATTATCCATATGCTACCAAGTTTCCTCCTACATCTTATATCTTGTTGTGTTGTTTTGTGTCTAGTTTCATATCATGTATATATACAATTGAAATTTTGATGTGTTCTAACTTAGTATAGCGTGGGTTTATTTTTCCGATTATTCAGGCATCCCAGAAACTTTTTTTTTTTGCTTCAGCCACCCGTGATGGCGTGTGACCGCAGCTGGTGGGAGGGGCTCACGGTGGCGCATGGATGATGGAGGGGAGGCAAGGAGGACGAGCTGGTCGCCGCCTAGCCCGGCCGCTGCTGCCTGCCTACGGGTGAGTTTTCTCTTCTCCCCCTTCGTGTATGTTTGCTAACTTTTGGTTCCTTTTTCCTGTTGAATGTGTAAGTAGTTGAGAAAATCATATGCGTGCATGTTTGGTTTGGCGTGTGATGCTTGTGCTTGAAATAAGAAGGGTTTTATGTTCCTCTGGCTATAGTGGGTCTAGTGCGGTCATGGAAACCCCATTGTGTGTGCCAAACATTACGAAATACTTTCTTGTGTGTGCCAAAGATTACGAAAGATTCATGTTTGAATCAACAACACGCCTATGCTGCCTAAAAATGTATCATTGTGGTCTTGTATGTTTTATGAACCGAGTATCAACTTGGTTTTGTTATTCATCATTTGTGCATTTTCCTAGAGTATGCATGCATTTGGGGCAACCGAGTCACATGGTAAAAACATGGAAGCTATTGACATCCACTTGCTTAGACCATCTGAGAAGTAGTAATGATTCCTGTGCATAAACCTCTTCCCAGTGTGGTCATTCATTTGAGCTAACTATTGCACATAATACTTGAAGTATCTCTGAAACAAAAAATAAAAAATATTTAGTTGTTTTTGCCTATGTTTACTCGTACTATATATTGCAGTTTTGCTAATGAAATCATGCATTGCACGCTTTTGCAAAATCATGTCTTTTTTTTAATAGTTGCACTTGGTGAAAATACTTATATTTACCCTGATTGCTTTAGAAGTTATTTCTTGATCCTATTTAGTTTGAGTTACATTTCCCGTAGAAGACCATTGCATATTATTGTAATATGCTTAGTCAGAAATGTTTCCACTTGTAGTTATTCAAATTTTAATAGTGCACTGTTGTATTCATTGTGAAATGGTGTTTCTTTGCTGGTGGTTATAGCATGCATTAGTTACATATTAACAATAACTGGGAAGGGAACATTTTCTTTCTTAATGTGGAATAAAATCATTTTGGCATATAATTTCTTTCTTAGATACTAGATATCATTTTAAGATAGGCCCAAACTTTGAAAGGCTTGGACTAGGAGGTTAAGCTTGATTCAATTAGAAGAAAGAAAATCAGGGAGTTCTGTGTCAGCATTGTTTCCGCTGAGTTCTCTTTCTTTATTTTGTGTGGTTGCTTTTTATATTGAAAGAGGAGGTGTTTTGGTGAGTTGATTAGATTCCTCAGCACTCTCAAGTTCAATTCTCTGCTTGCTACAGATGATCATTTCTTTGTGCTGAAAGATGTATTCATGGACATAATTCCTTGCTGTCCATCACTAACACCACAAGATCCTAGACATTGGATAGTGCTGACAAATCCGCACCATTAAATAGTCTCTCTGCATTTGGTATTTGTTTTGAGGCAGAGATTTGTTTTATTATCGTCACTATGCTTTCTGTTGCATGTCGGTATCACTATCGATGAAGGTTGAAGCAAAGAAAAGACATATACTCCTATTACAGTACTTCTCTAAAGATTAACCAAAGTTTGATCCCTAGGAAGTACATAATGTTGCATTTCAGTCAAGTTTGTTAAATTAATTCCTACATTTAGAACTATCCTGAGATTGGTGATGTTTATTGGCATATATGTTTCATCAGCTCCAGATTTTATCTCCTTTCTTCATTTTTAGGGTGCAAATGTGCAAGTGTACAACTCAGCTATAATAAACCTGTTTCAATCCTCAATGTTCAAGAACATAATTTAATTAGTCTTGGGCTCGTATGTAGCAGTGAAATTTAATTAGTAAGCACCTTTTATTCTGAGATGAAATTCCGCAAGACTTCCATTTTTCGCTATAACCGTTGAAGACTGCAACAACATAGATAGCAATAGAACTTTAGGCAAGTGCATCAAGATTTGCTACAGAGGTCTTCCATAGGCTGTATGATGAGGTGATGACCGCGTTGGGTTGGGGGTATGGGCTCGTGCTAGGGGTGCAGCAGTTGGAGGCAGAGTTGCCACTCCTGGAAAAATACATGTACGTTGCTTACAACAGTGTTAGGTTCAACATACAACACAAACTTCTCCTCTACAAACATGTACTTTTTTAGTACTTGTAGTTTCTTTTTCTGCATTAACAAAATGCTGCTCTACAAGAGTCGATTAGCATGCGAATACAAGGTGGATCAGGGTTTTGACGATAGGCGACATGCCTCATTTCATCATGGACCCCGCAAAGCAATGCTTTGGGCCTCCGAGATTGTTCATGCTTGAGAAGTATGATGGGTTACCCTGCCTTACCCTTTTTTGTGAGTTGGGGATAGTTAAGAAGCAATGTAGGTGTACATGAGGATGTGATCATGTTATTTTGCTTAACTTTAAGGTATGATATGAAGGCATACTTTTGTTCATGGTTTGCTCTAAATATGGATGCTTTCATCAGACTTCTTATGAGACGACCAAGAGGAAGGAGCACTCAAGTTGCTCATCTGGAGTTGCATCTTCCAGGCAGTGCCTGGTGGCTTTCCCGGCTTCCTTGGAGGAATCGAGGGTGGTATGCCTGCAGGAATGGACTTTGTTTTCCCTGGTGCTGGTATGCCTGCAGGAATGGGGTGTATGCCCGGGGCTTGTGGTGCTCCCAATTTTTTTTGGTATGTATGGCATTCAGAATGTAAGTGCTCGGACGGTGCTTGTCTTCCTGATGTACATACTGCCTGCCTTACAAGTTCCTCTTCTTTGTGTTGGGTTTTGTGCACTAATAAAACTAATCTAGCTGAGTTCAAGCTTTTTAAGCTTGTTGTGTGCACACCATACTGGTAAAGTAGTACTGGTATATGTGCATACAATTATCTGAAGTTATTTACGATTCTTACTTGTATATCTGCAGTTGGAGAGGCATCGAAGGCCCAGTGGACAAACCCAATCACGAGATAGTTGAGGTCCCAGGAGGTAATAGAAGTTAACTATTTTGGATCACTCTATCCTCTGTAGTCTATATAGGTAATTTGTTTTTGCACATACGATCTCTTGAAATAACTGTTACATGTGATGCATATACCACCTGGAATGGTTAGGAAGGATGAGGTTCAATTATTTAGGCGATTGCATCGATAAATTGGTATGATTGATTGCTTCTATGCTAAAAACAGCAAGTGCACTATGAGTGCGGTGGCATATGGCAAATAGATACTCTTACCCAGTTTTCTTTAATAATGAGTGTTTGGTTAGTGTACTATGAGTGCACTATGGATGCTGTTTGGTTAGCTAATTTAGAACAATTGGCTACTGTTCTTTGTTGTTTTCGACTTTGGTTAGTTTCGTGTAGCTCTAATGTCTAAACTAAGTACATGATCCAGCTGCCTGCGTTTATACTCATGTTCCTGGTTGTCCGCGTCCAATTCGAGCCTCATTTCGTGGCCTTCTTCTAAACTTCATTTTGTTTTTTCTCAGGTGTTGCAGTCCTCTGCTGGGAGGTGCATTTCTCACATATACAGGTGGAGGCTGAATTTATTGTTGTAGCTATCCTCTGTCCATGGACGAGAGCAACGATGATTGGCTCGATTTTGTTGTCACTACAATATCGTTTGAGGTTCGGTGCTTCTTTGAGGTACCCATGGTTTCTTGTACAAATTTTGTGTTGAGTGTAGATTTTTGGTACAATTGAATATGCTCTCATCATGCATGTCAGTTACGCTTGCTTTAGTGCAAACCAAGGTTCGGATGGTCTGTTGTCCAGCATTTATTTCTGGTACATGCTTGCTTTGACTTGGTTTGATATATGATTTCGCTAGGCCACAATACTAAGAAAGAGAACAAGTATGCGTTAGATGGATCCATGTGTGTGTGTGTGCATGGGGGCCTTGATGGTGAGGATGATGAAGCGGACGGAGACTGCACTCAATGCCACAGGGACTAGTTTATGCTCTTGATGGCCATTGCGTTTGCTGCTGTAATTTTGTCGGTGAAGTGAAGCAGCTGTGAAAGCTTTGGTGCAGCCTTGAGTCACGTAACCAGCTAGTTTCCTCTGTAAAAGTAGTAATGATGCGAGAGCTCCCTGATTGTATTGCATGTATAGCTTGTTGTTGACTCATGTCGAGCATGACATTCTTTGATTTCTTGATGATGTACTTGCTTTTCATAATTGACTAGGAATATACCATTGTGTAACTTGCTATGTAAATAGAAGCAGTATTTGAATCTGTTTCTCTTGCTCTGATTTTCAATTGAACCAGCTCATTCTTCAGATTGGATCTATGAAAGAAAACCAGTGTGCTCATCCTGTGTGTGGCTGCAATTGGTGCAAATCATGCACTCTCCTTTGTATTTACGGAAATAGATACTCAGTAATAATATTTGTGAAGTGGTATTCTGGCAAATTATGTTGCTACTGATTACAAATTGATAGATCACAGAACTACTGATTTCAGTAGGACTGAACTATTGCTTTGTTGCCTTTTAGTTGATTTCATGCCTTTTTGTTGCCTTTAAGTCAATAGAGAAGGGAGCCTCCACAAATCCACACCTGTCCACACCTTGTTTTAATTCTCTCCCAGAACCAACGCAATCCCTCTAATCATAATTACTTGCTACTAACATAGATGTATCTAGACACTATCTTAGTTCTAGATACATTCATATAAGAAGCAAGTAATATGGACCGGAGGGAGCTAGTATCACATTTTGAGGTACATGTGTTTCGAATTGGATGTTTTGAATATGAATGGAATGGATCTGGTAGCTTGTGCATGGATAGAAATCAAGGATGTCCTTTATGCTGATAATTGCCATATATACCTTTAAGTATTTCCTAGCTAGTAATAATTTTGTAAAAGAAAAAAATTCCAGTTCATGTCAAATTAAGTTCTAGTAGTAGTAGTATAGCTGCACTAGCCTGATAGATGTACTAGTACTAGGAGAAATATTGGTGCTGCTTTGCTTTATTATTATTACGTAAGCTATGAGGGACAGAGATGCCAGGAGAACATTACTATTAGCTAAGAGTATATTGGACTAGAAATCCGGCTTATTGTTGTAGAGATATCATATAGAAAGTGCTACCATATAATAATCTATCTAGCATGTTTTAAAGCAAATTTCATCCGTTTTACATCCACCGATCCTGGGTTCCCTTTTTCACGCGCAGCTTACTCCCACTATATGGCATCGAGGATGCCCATGATTATTGCTTGATTGACTACTAAGATTTCACCCCATAATTAAGTGGGAGGTTGAGATCTCCTCACAGCTGCAATTATGGAGCCTTTGTTTTGCAAACCACGGCAATCAGTGTGACCCCTCGGTTCAACCATCCATAGAAGCAGCAGAAACGATGGATTGAGAGATACTCACTTAACTCTCGCGAAAATTTGGAACTCGTTTCCCTCCAAACAGAGTTTATAAAGAAAGACCAAAGTCACGGCCGCGAGCGGCAGCGCGTGCGTGAGGAGAGGGCATGGCACTCTAGATCACTTGGGCAAGGGAGGAAAGTGAGACGAGAAGCGGCGGCCAGCGAGGCGTTTGTGTGGGCTGGCCAGAGCGAGCAAATGAAGGATGGATCACGACAGGTAATTTTCTCTCATGGCCTTCTTTGCTTTACAGATTAACTCCTCGGCTTGCCTCGGAACTCTTGCTTTTTTTCGTCTATATTTCTCCGTTGGGAGCAAGTCGCACGTCAAAAGAGTAATACAAGTAGTTTTGATCAGCGTCCGCGCAATCTTTCTAGAGAAGAAGAGGTGCAAGGTACACAACAAGTTCTGAATATTGTTTCTTCTAGGTCCAGGAAGACAAAAAACTGAAGGAATTGTCGAATTGATGACATGTTGCATCGCTTAGGAGTTGAGGAGGATGAGTATGATGCTCTTGTGTTTGAGGAAGAAGCAGAAGCGTCGAAAGAGGCCCTCTTTAAGAGGGTATGAAGTGGATGGCTCTGACAAAAGTACATACTGCAAAAAAATTCAGTCCTCCGTCGGCAGCAACCTGGCTCGCCCATAGTAGCACCGCCGGCCGTCGCTCGCAACACCGCATGGAGGAGGAAAGAAGATGGAGAGGCTGGGGCGGCACATGGCACCCTCGCCGCGGGACGAGGAGGAGGGGATAGGGGCAGCTCGCTCGCATATATGCATGCCTGGGGCGGGACGGCTCGCCGGAGGACGCCCGTGAGGCACGGAGTCGCCTGCAGACTCCGGCAGCCACACGCGACGCGGAGGGCCTTGACGGCCGTGGCACGTCGCAGCCGACGGCACCGGCGACGGTGGAGGAGTGATTTATGCTCGATAGTGGGTTCATGTCTCCATTGAATCTGGGAGAGTGACAGCAACCCCTAAGGATATTTGTATTGTTTACATTACGCACAGTACTTAATGTAATTGTCTGTTGTTTGCAACTTAATACTGGAAGGGGTGCGGATGCTCACGGCTTGTATTGGTCACCGACGGGGATAGAGCATCCTATTTTACTGACGTGGCCTACATTTGACCTCATATGTCAGCCACTTACCTGCATAGAGATTATTTTTGAATAATTAGAAACCAAGAGGACTAAATTAAAAGATTGACGAAGAGTCGGCACGCCTCTACGCAAGCACCAGCAGCAGCTCGTGGATGGCCTCTACCTCGTGCCGAGGTCACCGCTGGCGCGCCTCCTCGTGTGTGCTAGCACCGGCGGCCGGCGCACCTCCTCGGCCAGCCTGTTGGTTCTGCGCCGCCATGCAACCTTCCGCCACTGGCCAACATGTACTTCCTCTGCAGGTCGTCGACCTCGCACGCCCAACTCCAGCAGCCTCGCCGCCTCACGCACCCCTGCCTGCATTGGTGACGTCGGTGGTCCACGCAGTCAGCGGGGCATCTGGTCGAGGGTGTCGTCCACGCGGGGCTTGATGGAGGAGGCCGAGCAGCGGGGCCGCCCGTCGATGCGCGGTACACTGCGTGGAAGTTGAGATCGACGCCCATGGGGTCAGGGCGTCGCAACTCGCCGCATCCTCGACTCCAGCCCGCGCCGCTTCCATCGACCGATGGCCAGGGCGGTGCTAGATGGGTGGTGGAGGCGGATGTGCCCCTTGATCCAGCGGCCCAATCTAGGAGAAGCGGACCCCTACGGCCGGGGCGGAGGGAAGTCCGGTGGCCAGGTCGCGCGGTTTAGGCGGCTGAGTGGCGCGGTGGAGGCGGCGGGGTCACACGGTGGGGATCCGCCGGATTATTTTAAGGTGGGGAATTGTGGAGGGACCTCAAAGTTTAAGGATGTAGTTTGTTTATGGAGCTTTTTGTAAAAAAAGATGTATCGTCAAAACTGTCAAAGGCCTGAGTCCACCACTTGCCACATGAGTGAATACGTTGCGCTATGGTGACCGTAGATGAGCCTCATAGCCATCTTTCGGTACCGTAGAATGCGTATTCCATTGTATGGTAATGTAGGCGGGTTAGGGTGTTGAGTTTGGTGATGCGCCATGTATTTTACTCTTATTGAATTGTACACGCATTCAGCCGTTGGGCTCACCATTTATTCAATTATTCAGGTGGGGAGCCCCGGTGAAAGCTTCAATTTTTTTTATTCAATTGTATAAGCATGTGTGCTCATCGATTCATGAGTAATTCTGTTCAAGAATCAGGTGCAATAATTTACCACCAGCAAAACAAACCTGCAACTTGAAATTTAGATCTTTCTGAATATTGCATTCAGCAACTATGGTTAGCTAAAGTATTGTGATCGCCGCCCATCACATGGTACCATCGCACTGACATTTTTTTCTGAAGCTCCACCACTGTCCAGCTATGTTACGTTGTTTTGTGTGATAGGTAAAACTTGGATATAACAACTTTGGGTATGTCAGAAAACTATGAATCGGGTAAACATTGACATAAATCGATAGCCATACTGTCAAAACTCAAACTCACTCTAAAATACAATGAAATTAAACGATATTCAGCTTCCTCCTAAGCATGCTGACGGGGGCAGCCCAGAATAACCTGATTATTTCAGTTTACTGTCTTAATTCTACAGAATCCATTTTGAAAACTCTATGTAGGTAAACATCTGAATTATCAAGAAACTGAAACAAACTGATCTTAGACATTCGACAAGTCGGTAAGAGAACCTAATAGACATCTAACATGCAGTCTGATCTCTCCTTCAAATAGGCACATTAAGTCTCAGAGTTCACTTGAACAGGACTTATGTTTTGAAGTTGCTGCTACATTTTTCAGAATTAAGTGCAAAACCAAAAATTATCACCAAGATATCTTACATAGTTGCATGGTTCCTAGCTAACATAAATGTTTGGCCTTCAGGTAGTCGATAATGTAGACGTACCGAATCAGCTAAAGAGAGCGAAAGGAACATAATTCGATTCAAACCCTAGTATATTTTCACCACGGCATGGTGCACATGATTCAAGCGTCAAACTTCTGGTGTTGAGAGCAAGCACAAACGCTTCTGGATCGAACAAGCTCATCTTGGCGAGGATGTAAACGGTATGGTCATCATTCAGGCTCAGGGTGGGGCCACCGCTCATAAGTTTCTCCAATTTAAGCTTATTCTCCTCATTCACCATCTCAGGCAGCAGATACCGGAAACCCGTGTCGGTGACCACAATGTCGGACGTATCAAACGTGAGGCCCTCATTCCAAACATCTGAAGAGATGGGTCTGGTCCATATGGTAGCCATCCAACCTTCATCGTCCCGTCGCTTCACGTTGAAGGCGGGATCTCTGTGATACTTGAGCTCGATGAACTTGATTACACCATTGTATATAGTCATATGTCGAAACGGCCGGATGTTGATTTCTTCTATATAGTCCAAGTAGAACTCGTTGAGTGGCACCGGGACGAAGCGCATAGTAGGATTCGTATCCAGCACATTGCATATAACAGCCCCCGTCCAGAGATTAATCCAGCCTATCAGCCCGGATCCTGCATATACCACGCTTGTGGAAACATGTGCTGCTACCAACTTATTCCTGGCGTCCTCCGTTTCTTCCTCGGCAATGCAGGCCACCTGAGCGGACCACGCTCTCGTGTCGGAGCGGTATATGTGCAGAGTGTAGTGGTTGCGACCCTCGGGCATGAAGTACTCTACGACGGGAAACACCACGGCAAAGTCGTCGCTGCCGTCGCAGACGGGCAAGACGGCTACCATATTCAGCTTATAACGAGTTGGGTAGGGCCCAGGGAGAAGGTGGAGGGATGGAGAACCTCCGCCTGCCCTGTAAACGAAATAGTCACTGTGCTCGTGGATGCCGTCGTCGCCACAGAAGGTGATATCGAGAAGTGCCAAACCTCCCGACGCAGCGACAATGAAAGGCTCTTCTTCCGCTGAAGGACTGTTTTTGCGGGTAACTTTCGCCAGGTCGTGGCACCGGACGAAGCAGTGCGAGAGGGCTGGCGGGTCACTGATTTGGAAGGACACCTCGAAGGAGAGGCCCTGGCTACTCTCAGTTCTAGCAGAATTTTGGTTTTGATGACAGTTACCGATACAACAGGTCGGATGCAAAAGGATCTCGGGACTGCGGACACGCAGGGGCACGGTGGAGGAAGAAGCCATGGATGTGAAAGGGGCAGGCAGCTGAGGGCGAGGGCGACTTGGCGAGGGCGCCGACGAAGACAGATCGGGAGAGGCGGCGGAGGGCGGAAGAGATTGTGGGGATTAGGAAGCCGATGGCTTTCGAGTCTTTTTACGGCCAATGGGTAACTCTGTTGGGTTTTCGTTTGTATTTGTATCGGTCAGGTGCGAGGACGGCCGTGGTGTCGTAGAACAGCGGCGGCAAATCGGCTGAGGAGACGGATACGGATACGGTGCGTGATTGTTAATTTCTATATTTCTGCTATTTCACAGCTAGCTGTTTTATAATTCACGAACAGTCACTTTTCTGATTGTTAGTTTTCTCTAAGATTCGCGCGGCAGCGAACGTATATCGGGCGTGATTTTTTTCTTCCTGGGTTTACCCGAACCCGTTTTGCCGTTTCAGCCTCTGTTGCTCTTATTTTTCATTTGTTTTTTTACTCTGCGTGTTCCCCACCGGTGAGTCAAGGGGCGCGCAAGGATGGGGCGTCGTCACTCGCGACGTTCTCCGTCAGTCCGTCGCCGTAGTCGGTCGCGTGGCCACTCCGTCCAGGCGACGCCGGCGGAGAACGGCGGCATCGGCAACCAAGGCCCAGGCGTCAGCTCCCCCTCTCCGGCTCTCCGCCAGCACCTAGCACACATGGAGAGCTCCACGCGACACCGGTAGCAACCAAGGATGATAGCAGGCCCGCGTTCCTAAAACTCAAGGTGAGCTTCCTCACCGATTAGTCTGATTTGCTTTTGTTCTTCTTCCGTAGGGTAAAGCTTAGGTCTCACTTGCTGGATCTAGTTCAGGGGATTCATTGTGTTGTGCTACTCCGTCTCCATGAATTCCCCATCCTTGTAATTCTTTCTGATATTTGTACTGCACACATTCCCCTCTGCCATGTTATCCCTGACATGATTTAGTAAGTGTTGGTTCACATGGATGTGAGATTTCTAATACTTGAAGTGCTTTCGTAAGGGAGGAGTTGCTTCAGTTTTTTTTTTTACATTTCATGGATGATACGTGCTGTAATTTCCGAGTTTAGTTTCCATCGTCCAGCTCTTGTATGCCGAAGTCCTTATTTCATTATTCTTTTTCTTAGTTGGGTTTAGTGATATGAATGACAACCTTCTTATTTATGTTGAAGATGATTTTTGTTGATGAACTATTCAACCTATTTGTGCCACTTACAGGACCGAAAAGATAACACTGCGACATATTGGTGAATTATTTAACAAGAGGGTTGCACCAAAGGATCTTTGTTGATGTAATGATGCTATTTAGCCATCTACCTGGATGCTTAGTGCTAATTTTCCAAATGCGTCATTTTCTTAGTGAATTCATTTTGTAATTTCAACTTCTTTAGTTAAGGGCTCATGGCACAAGCTTATCGAGGTGCTCTAGAAAGTTACACATCAGGGCAGTGGATCCAGGCATCGTTCGAAGGACACTCGTGATGATATCACACAAAGCAGAATCGACAAAGCTCGATGACGACGTGCTGCAAGGTAAGGAAATTCCCTAGAGAGGCCGAAGCCGCACTAGGAGGAGGTCCACTAGTTAATTTCTTAAGCATGGAAGACATTTCTGTCATTTGGTTTTGTAGCTCATCCTCCTTTTTCTTCTTCTCGGCATCATATGCCAAGAGTCTAGATTTCATCTCTTTAACCGAAAGGTTAGAGTCGTCATCTAGACCCTCGAAGAGTTTATCCATCTCACTCTTAAGGCGGTGAAGCCCTTAATAAGAGTCCAGGCTCGATACCAATTGAAAGTATAGAGATGGTAAACCTAGAGGGGGGGTGAATAGGTTTCTACAAGTTTTAATTCTTTCTTTGCAATATTAGCCTTTGCGGAATATAAAGGTGAGCCTAATGCAAACTAGGTGAAGCAACCTATATGAGGATACAACTAACTCGAGCACGAAGGCTCTCACGAGCGATTAAATCACAAGTAAGGAGTTCGGTTAGAGATAACCGATAGCACGCGGAGACGAGGATGTATTCCTGTGTTCCCTTGCTTTGCAACAAGGTACGTCACGTTTGGAGGGGTGGAGGTCCCACGAAGGATTCCCCACGCCACGAAGGCTCACCCTATTCTCCGGAGCCTATCCCACGAAGGAATAGCTCACTCACTTGTGGTAGACTTTGAGGTAGCCTCCAAACCTTCACAATCTTGCCCGGAGCAAATCCACAGCCCGGATGCTTCCGGACTCCTCTTGCCCACCTAGGGTTTCCAAGGAACCCTAGGAAGCAAGCTTCTCGATGAATACAAGGGGGAATGAGATTTGGCTTGGTAGAATAGTAGATCGGGTCCTCCTCTAACGATTCCCCGGAGGGATTTGAGTTTGGGTGGAGGAGGAGGTAGATCTGAGGCTTTTGGTGTTTCTAGCAATGGAGTAAGAGAGAGAGAGCTCAAGAACAGCTTGTAGTGTAGTGCCTAACTGTTCAGAGGTAGGAGAAGGCCTATTTATAGTGTTCTTCGAAATATGGCCGTTGGTCACTTGCCACCTCAGCTTTTCTCTCGACAAACCCGGTTGACCGGACCACAGACCGGACTGCCCGATGGTGAGGCCAGTTGGACCGGGCCAGTGACCGGATGCCCTTTGCATCGTCCTGGAGCTCCTCCGGTTGGCGACCGGTCGACCGGGCCGCACGCCGGACCCTCCGGTTGATAGGCCGGTTGACCGGTCGGCAACCGGATATGTTGGTTCCTCGTATGAAGCCCGGTTGGCGACCGGTTGACCGGGCCATGCGCCGGACTCGCCCCGGTTGGCGACCGGTTGGCCGAGCAGCACGCCGGCCTGGCCGGTCTGTAGTCCGGTTGGACCGGGCTGCTGACCGGATTTCTGCTGTAGACCCCTTTTCGATTGTTGTTGAAGTGGGGGGTCTCCTTTAGCCTTCTTGTTCCTTTGATACACCATTTATGCCTCTTTGCCTAATACCTAAGATTATCCTTATAAACATATTAGGCCAAGTACTCTAGCATGGTGTCATTGTTACCAAAATAATGGATAAGGGTAAAATACCCTTACAAGTGGTTTGGGTCACAGTGGCGCACCCTAACGACCGGAGATCGATTCCTGTCAGGGACGGATTTCGGAATTGTCGCGCCAAGTCCCGCTTCTCTATATCAAAAAAGTGTCTAGTTCCTCCTAGACACGGTTTCATTATTAGTAGAAACATCCAGGTGCAAGTTGACTTCCCTGATCTCGGATTCGATGTTGCCGTATAGTTCATGGTTGACGATGTCTGTAGAGTCCACATCTTGGAGTGCTAGATCCGATGACGATTCGCTTTCATCGTCAAAGGAGACACCGTCGAGTAGATAGGTGTAATGTCCCAGGTTTAGAGCCGATCGAGGGGTAGATTTTAGAAAGGGATGTGCATTGCATAGTAAATTCTGGGGAAATTTCGCGCTTTTAAACAAAAACTGCATCGAAGGGGGACAAGTTTCTCTCTCGACACCTTACAGGGTTAGGGTTTCGAGAGTGCGACAAACTTGCAACTCACTACACTAGTTTAGAGTTTTGAGAAGAGAGGGGAGAGTTTGCATGATTGAATTCTAAATAAAGTGACATGGTTGAATTCAAACCAATGATGAAGTTGAATTTCAGATTCAAATATTAAATAATTACCTAAATATTGAAATGTGAGGAAATTCATTAAGTAAATAATAAATAATCAACAATATGAGCAATTAAATTAAAGTAAAGCTCATTAGAGAAAACTTTGAGCTTTATTGATCAACACACACATAATACATTGTCTTTACAATATTCGAGTAGAATTATGAAATTACAACACATTATATGAAATGAATAAATGTAAAAAGAAAAAGGAAAATTACAAGGAATTTAAATGACCTAAACTATCTTGTTGATCTTCATGAATTCTTTGATCAAGATGATCTTGAGTTTCATCTTGATCATCTCCAAGATCCCTGCACACACACACAACAAGCAGAGCATTATGCCAAGTGGCATTGCCACTTGGCAGGTTAGCAAATATTACATAGAGTGGATATGACCAAGCTGCCGAGCTGATCCATCCCACCAGCCCAAGTCCCAAGCCACACACACAGGCAGCACACAAGGATTGCTGCATGTGTAACAACACACAAGGCCAGGGGGAGTCACCAAAACAGCCAGGTAGTGATGTCGACCAGGAGAGCAAGTAGAGGACCAGATATAAGCTTTTCACCAGCAAACTTGCTTCATTCATCGACGAGGCATCGGAGTAAGTGCTAGTTAGCAAGAACGAGCAACTCAAGAACACAAGAACAGGAAGAACGGCTTCAGCTGTTCAACCTGTTCAATAACCCACAGAATTGAATCAAGCTTCACAAGCTCACCAGGAGGAGCAGGGCAAGCAAATCAACCAAACCAGAAGATCAACACAACAGCTAATCCTCTACATCAACCACAAACCTTGGAGCTGGAGTGAGGTATACCAGAAAAGCATGAGCAAACAATGGTTTTGCTCATAATTAAGCATGTGCATATGTCACAGAAGCAAAAGAGGGTAGAAACCCTATGTGTGAGTCATCATATGGCTAACAGCCAATTGGTGCAAGTAAAGACAGAGAGAAACCAATAGGAAGTCACTTGGGAACATTGATTATGCCAAAGCCATGGCATAACCAAAGATATCCAGCAAGGTAATAATCCTACATAGTTAGCCAGAATTACTTAGCACCTACAGCTAGTAATACCATCAGACAGATAGGCAATCTGTGCCTATTTTCTTTGTTTGTCAACAGTAAAGCTCACTGGAAATCCAACAAGTGATTGTCCAGTGATGTATTCATCATGCCATAGCCAGCCAACAGGGGTGGGAGCTTCCAGAGCAGCCAAGAATGGCTGTTGAGGCCACCTCAACCACCAAAACAACCAAACCACCAAACCCGAGCACATACATCATCACCCGAGAGGGTTCGGTAGTGGGCTAGGGTACCCAACCGGTGGTTGGCATCCATCTAGCCCTGTCTCAAATCATAGGATGATCACAACTGCAAGCAGTTCACATCATTTATCCATCTAATAAAGCAAGGAAGTACAGATAAATGAAACAGACAAGTAATCAAAGCACCAGCATCTTGCCAGTGATCCAAGGGATCACTGCAAGCATCAGTTGATGCTTGAGCAAGCATCACCATGCACCAGCACAAGCTATGGTGTCACACAAGCCCAAGAATAAGCATTAGAGAGGCACAGACAGTAGGATAGCAAGCACCCAACAAGCAACTGATGATCAAGGAATCATCAGAACTTGACAAAGTATGCAAGTGCTTGTCAGAGACAAGCCTGGCATCAATCCATGAACCATATAAATGAAATAGCCACAATTAAGCAACAACTGTCTCACAGAAAATCCAATCAACCTTATTCAGAAGCAAACCATCCAAGGATAGAGCTATCTGGAAGCAAGCATGCTCAACGGGGCAATTTTATGAATAATAGCACAAATGATAGCACACCAGGAACTCTGGCACTTGCTACAAGCAAGAATCATTCACAGTAATGAGCCAGGGATGCCAGGACAGTAGCATAGCACATGTAAGCAAGCAATAGCAAGGGCTAGGGATGCTCAAATGAGTATCTAGATCAATAATAGCATACACAGCCATAGGATTGAACAGAGACAGTAACCAAGAGCATGAATGCGCAACAGCAAGGATGACACAGCTTAAGCTAGGCCATGGGGAGTAGAGTAGCAGCAACTAGCACACAATGATAACAGCAGAGAGCACAGCCATAGCAGCACGGCACGGCCACATCTCCAAGAGGAGGAACAACCATGGCTGGGGCGAGGCGAAGAAGATGAGCAAGACAGAGAGAGAAGGAGGCGAACGTACCTGGAGCAGAAGCACCACCGCGTGCCCATGGCGGCACAACGGCACGGCCGACCATGGCAGCGCCAGGCCGCGGCCAGGCCAGGCGTCGCAGGGCACGAACGCTCCAGCACCACCACGGCGTGCCCACGGCAGCGCCATCGCGTCTGGAACACCGGCGTGCGATGGAGCATCGCAGATCCGTGCGCCATGCGTGCAGATGTGTTGGAGGCGAGCAGTGTGGGCGACGCAGGCCAGATCGACGCGGAGGATCTGGTGCGCCATCGAGCGGCGGTCCTTTTGCGACCAACCACGCCGCCGGAGCCGGCCGGAGATGGCCGGATTAATTCGGCGACGACGACGGCGACTCTGGTCGCCAGAGCGAGAGAGAGAGATTAGGGTTTCGCGTGCGAGGAGAGGGGAGCGCGTCTGAGTCCGACCGAGCCGGTTGGGGCGGCTCGGGTTTGACTCAACCCTTTGGGCCACCTGACAGGTGGGGCCCAAGGGTATTTTAGGTATTTCATAATTCAATAAGAACATAAAACATTAAAAATTCAATAGAAAATTGATAAAAGCTCTTAAAAATAAATTAAAAATATGAAAAAGGATCAGCATAAAATTCTCTATTTAAATAAAATATCAAAGAGAAACTTTGAAGACAATTAAGAATAAGTCCTATTTTGAGGATTTAAATAATGATTTAAAACACACATATTATTTTCAATAATGAAAATAGTCCATTAATGCAAATTGGACTTTCAAAACACCTTGACAATATTTCAAGGTTGTATTTACCCTAAACAGAGTATCTCCAAATCCATCTTAGTACTAACCTCTCAGAAAATAACAACGACATCGGAAGGGGGGAACAAACCCTAAAAACGGAATCATGCATAATTGCTTCTTTAACCATTGCCCTTATCGGACAATGATGCTATTTTTCAGAACCAGAGGACAAGGGTCAGTCCACACCTTCCAACTGCAAAACTTTGCGGTGTTCGAGCAAGTTCATCACTTGCTCATGTCATTTGAGTATTTCTATCAAATTACTTGCAAAGTATTATGGTTATCACTATTGCATAAAAACCAAAACCACTACTTTCATAACTATGAATATGACTATGTGGTGGGCAATGGAACCATGGATTGTGTTGATATGGTGGAGGTTCCATTGCACGGGTTTATATCCATCTAGGATTAAACAACAAATGTCGCCAGTGATTCTTGTGCCGTAATACCCGTGTTAACCATAAGATCCGGAGTGGGACGGAGTAGTAAAAAGTGTTTCCACCTCTCGTTCATCAACGGATGCGCTTTACCGTAGACACTTGTATCTGTCAGGGCAAGCGGTTGGCTGGGGAGGCCTTAAGTCCCCACGACATAGTCCGTAGACACTTGTCGCTCGAAGTGCAAGCGGTTGGCTGGGGAAGCCTTAAGTCCCCACGGTATTGCGGTCTATGATGGGTTGCAGCTACCGGCGAAGGAGTTTGGTTCGATCCCAAACTGTCGTCGTGGTCGGGGTCCACCCGTGAGTGGGAATAATGGGACCGGCGAGGACCCAGGGTCGGGGCATGCAACAAAGGGTGGGTGTTCGAGGTAGCGGAGGAACATGATTGGCTAGACCTTATACCGGGCCTCACACCGAAGGAAGTGTGGACGGGAAAGCTGCCCGGTTGGCACCAAGGTTAAGATCTCTTATGGGTAAAGCAACACACCTCTGCAGAGTGTAAAGAATCGTGACCTGTCACTCCCTGTTCCGGGATTGAGGAACTGCGAACGCGGCCGGAAAGGAGCTCCATGAAGTTCTAGTAAACCGGTGAAGGCTGACGGACATAGCTCTTTGGAATAAAAGCAATCTTTTGAAGAAATGTTTACCAAAACTTGCATTGGTATTAGACTTTCTGGTCTAATATCGTAGCTAGTGCATTACACACCTCTTATCTATAATGAACTTGTTGAGTACGCTCGTACTCATACCACTCTTAAATCCCATGCTTAGATTGTCTGAATCGTCTGGAGGAGGACTACGACAACAATGAAGGAGCCGAGATCATCGGCTACGAAGAACCAGACCTCTCAGGAGGAGTTGAAGGCGTAGACTACCTCATCGTCTACGGATCCGGAGAGGCTTCCGGAGGAGAACAAGTCTAGGGATATCCGCTAGTAGTAGTAACCGAGCAGCCTGAACTCTTAGTATTTAGCTGCTCGATGAAATAAATGTTTAGTTTAATGAAACTCTGGTATTGTAAGTTAAGTTGGGTTCGCCTCGAACCCAGGAGTATTCCTCTTAGGACCCAAGAGGAGCTCCAAGACGACATGTGTATGTTAATTGTAATAATATGTGAATGAGTTATGGACCCTGCTATGTTCTGTTGTACTACTCTGAGGGATGTAATATTTGCGGAATGGTACTTCGTGAATGTTATATCAACGACCGGCATACTACAACATGCGGTGGTATGCGGGGTCACCACAGTTGGTATCGAGCAAAAGCTTTGACCTTAGGTTGGAACCTAGTAAATGGGACCAAACGTTAGGAGTCAAATAGGACTAATAAAGAATTCTCTAAAAATATGGTGTATATTCAATTGAGAATACAACAATCATATCTTTTAGTGCGATAATTCTTTATTATCTCTATTATGATGCATTATTACTAATCTCATAATCTTTCTATTTCTACAGCCAACATGGCAAGTTCACGACCGGGAAGAAACGTGAAAGTTATGGATTCCACACTGAACGAGTACCAAGGAGGACTTGCAGATATCTTACGAGCCATGTTACTGGAATTTGGGTGCGATCCCCAGATTCCAGTAAAGAAATACATGTTCTATGATGGTCCGGTGTTGGCCAAGTGCAGGGTAGGACTGCGACTTCCCGAATCTTTGGGAATGAGCGTAGTCATGCCAGCTGGTGAAGCAAGGACAACCAATACAGCTTACCATATAGCTGTTATGAGAGCCATAACCGATATTCGGGAGCATAAGACGAAAGAGCTTATGGGTTCCGAATTTACACACATTCCTCATATGGAGGAGGACAATGATCCCATGCTGAACCATTTCAAATATGCCAAACGCAAGCCAGCCGAAGCAGCCAAATACATGGACAATAGCCGTAACTTCATATCATTACTCTTTCAGTTGAATCATCATCTGATAGGAGCAATTGATACGATGCTTGAGGAATTCACCGAACCCAAGGAGGAGAGTAGGGGGAAAGAACCTATGGAGAATGTGGTGCACACACCAGTTTATTCAGCTGGTGACTACATCAGTATGATCCACTTGCACGTGAACCTACACCTGTTACACCTGGGAACTATCTGGGTAGTTCCTATGGGGGATACGAAGGAGGAGAGGAATCCGGAAACAATCAGCGTTCCGAGACTCCTATCGAGAATTCCAGGGGTTGGCGTTGGGGATCGGATACTGGAACTCATAGTACCACCGCGTATTATGATGGAGAGATGAATGATGACGCAACAACCCAGAACCAGAGCTATCCTAGTAATGAAGGAGTGGATGGAGGATATCCGACACAAGTTGAGTCGGGTAAGAGTTTTGGTAACCCTTATGGTGGGGCTACAGGAGAGTACACCCGATGGGTGGACTATGATGCACTCAACGATCAGTTTGTGAACACTGATTTCTCCTTAGGATCATCATCGGATTCGGATTACAAGCCAACGGGGAGACCTTATGTTCCGGGGTCTATCAGGAGGACGACACGTTCGACCGGATGGAAGCCTGGAATGTACCGGGAGTGAAGATCGACTAGAGTCCACCAAGGGAGGCGAGGCTATAATACACAAGTACCACGTGTATTATAGTTTGTAATATTTGTATAAATTTGTACATATACTTTAATAAGTGAGTTTGCATACTCACATTGACTTGAGCATTGTAATAAGACCACTTATGTATGTATATACAGGGTATATGTTTTGTATGATTTGGATTTGCTTTTTGATTTCCATTGCGTGACTAGTTCTGTGCACAATGTTGAGCTCAGAAAACTTGCGCATGGAGTAATTATGAGTATCATCTTGTGTTGCAGAACTAGGGGGTTATGTCGGGAGCGATAGGAGAAGAGACCGAAGCGCAGCGCATGGAGCGCGAAGCCAAACAAAAGGAGGAGGCTGAGGGAGCAGCCAGAGATCAGTTTCCACCACCACCACCACCCATGACGCAGCAAAACTTTATCCAGTACATGCAGCTGGTAGAGGAGCGACAGCGGGTAACACTGGAACAGCAGAACAAATTCTTTCAGGATTTGTTGCAGCAAAACAGGGTAGAGAGACCCGAGAATCAGGGAGTCACCTTAGCAGACTTCCAGAACACCAAGCCCATATCTTTTGCATACGCGCCCGAGCCAATGGACGCGGAAGACTGGCTCATGGACACTGAGCGAAAGCTCAACACCGTTGGATGCAATGACCAGGAGAAGGTCCGTTATGCTACCCATCTGCTATGTGGACCTGCCGCATCATGGTGGGACAATATTGTAGCCGTTTATCCGGCTGGAAAGGTATTCACATGGGAGGAGTTCGCAAGGAAGTTCAGGGAATCCAATGTCCCTGAAAGTATAGTGGAGCTGAAGCGTCGAGAATTTGAAAGTCTCGAGCAGAAGGACAAGGCAATCCTGACCTATGTCAGGGAGTTTTCTAAACTGTCCCGGTATGCTGTTGAAGAAGTCAACACCGAGGACAAGAAGAAAAAGAGATTTCTGAGGGGGTTAAGTCCCCAGTTTAAGGTACAGCTCCGAATGATGAGAGCAACTGAGTTTCAAGAGTTGGTGGATGCAGCCATCACTCTAGAAGATGATTTCAAACAGTTACAAGAGGAGAAGAGGAAGAAGGCCAAGTTTGAGCCTAAGAGGTTTGTTAGTAACAAGCCCAATACCAGCTTGAGTTTCAAGCCAAGATACAACAACAACAACAACAACAGTAACTACTACGGTAGTAGGAGGAACCAAGCTTTCCAGACCGCCAATCCAATGGTCTGTCGAATCTGTGGACTTCCAGGGCATTTTGCCAAGGACTGTAGAAAGCCAAGGGTAATATGCTTTGGTTGTCGCCAGGAGGGGCACATGCTGAAGGACTGCCCCAAGAAAAATAGTGGAGGAGGTCAGTCAGGAGGAGGAGGAGGTCGAGGAGGAAACACCGGAGGCAACTGGAAGAATAAGAAGCCCTTCGGCAAGCTGAACTGTACCAGTCTGGAGGAGGTGGTCAATTCTGACCAAGCGGTGATAGGTACGCTTCAGATACTCACTCATCCTGGCAAAGTACTTTTTGATACTGGTGCAACTACATCATTCATTTCTCAACAATTCATCATCAAACATGGGATTAGTTGCACTAAGTTAGATACACCCATAACCATACTTTCTGCGGGGGGAACGATAGTAGTAACCCATACTAAACAAAAACAAGTCATTGATACGTCCAAAACGTATCTACTTTCCCGAACACTTTTGCTATTGTTTGGCCTCTAATTTGTGTATTTTGGATGCAACTAACACGGACTAACGCTGTTTTCAGCAGAACTGCTCTGGTGTCTCGTTTTTGTGCGTAAATCCAACTTTCGGGAAAAACCTCGGAATTTATGCGTAAGGCCCTATTTTCCCAGAAACTAACGGAGCCGTAAGGGCAATTGAAGTGGAGGCCCGAGGGCCCCACACCACCCGGTGGCGCGGCCCGGGGGGCCCGCGCGGCCAGGTGGTGTGGCCCCTCGGCCGGCCTCCGACGCCCCCTTCGGACTACTTATTCGCCTCGACCTAAAAACGCCCGGAGAGAAGTCGAAGTCGCCGTAAACCCTCCGTAACGCCGCCACATCGCGAAACTCCGTCGCGGGAGCCGAAGTCTCCGTTCGGCACTCCGCCGGGACGGGGAATTGGAGGAGATCATCACCGCCATCACCGCCAACGCCTCTACATCAACCAGCCATGTTTCCCCCATCCATGTGTGAGTAATTCCCCGCTGTAGGTCGAAGGGGATGGTAGGGATTGGATGAGATTGGTCATGTAATAGCATAAGATTGTTAGGGCATAGTGCCTAGTGTCCAGTAGATGGTACTTTTATGATATTGTTGCAACTTGTTATGCTTAATGCTTGTCACTAGGGCCCGAGTGCCATGATCTCAGATCTGAACATGTTATTGATTCATGAAGATATTCGTTGTTTATGATCTTACCCGCAAGTTGTATACACATGTCGCTGTCCGGAACCAATGGCCCCGAAGTGACGAAATCGGGACAACCGGAGGGAATGGCAGTGATGTGAGGATCACATGTGTTCACGGAGTGTTAATGCTTTGCTCCGGTACTCTATTAAAAGGAGTACCTTAATATCCAAGTAGTTTCCCTTGAGGCCCGGCTGCCACCGGCTGGTAGGACAAAAGATGTTGTGCAAGTTTCTCATTGCGAGCACGTACGACTATAATTGGAACACATGCCTATTGATTGATTAGTACTTGGACACCGTTTTATTATTATCCGCAAATGCCCCGCTATGATTGTTACATGAGTTTCTCTCATCCATGCAACGCCCGTCATCCGTCCCCGTGCCTACGTATTTTAATCCTGCTCGTTTACTAAAATCACTACTGCTGTCTTTGTTACTCGCTCGCCGTTATTTTACTACCGCTATCGCTATAAAACTGTTACTATCGATAAACTCTTGCGAGCAAGTCCGTTTCCAGTGTGCAGCTGAATTGACAACTCCGCTGTTAAGGCTTTCAAGTATTCTTTGTCTCCCCTTGTGTCGAATCAATAAATTGGGTAATACTTCCCTCGAAGACCGTTGCGATCCCCTATACTTGTGGGTCATCAAGACTATTTTCCGGCGCCGTTGCCGGGGAGCATAGCTTTATTTGGAAGTTCACTTGGATTGATATTGTTCGCTGCAAATTCTCCATCATGGGTAAACCTCGCGATACTAAGATCGCCATATTACCATCCACTACAAGAAAAGGTACAATTCCGAGTACCTCCGCTACACTTGATTCACCATCTCGTGATTGATAAACTTGTTTCACCGCCACATGCTTCGCATGCGGGTACATCTGCTGAATCTGAACACTCTCATAATACTGATAATATTTCTGCTGTGCTTGATGATAGTGGTTCATTGGGAACTTTTCTAGATGCTTCCATTGCTAGGTCTAGACAAATTGAAAATGCTCGAAACTCCTGATGTTACTACACCTGTTAATTCACCCGAACTTGAATACTCTAGTGATGATCTTGATGAAGATTATGTGGAACTTGATGATGATTTTATTGAAAAATGCAATGCTACTACCGATGCAAGAAAAATTAAAAAGTTGCTTGCAGGACATACCGTTAGATATAAACCGTCTCCCGATCCTAAATTTGCCACATCTCCTATAAACATTAGGGATAAAGATTATGATTTTTCTCTTGATCTATCTCATATAGCTATTGTTGAGAAAACACCTTTTCGTGGTACCGAAAAAGAAAGTGCTCGTTGAACACATGACCGAGTTATCTACCTTGAGTAGCTTGTTTTCTGATGATGTTAAGAAGCGTACTTACTTTGTTGCTAAAATATTTCCATTCTCATTGAAAGATGACGCTAAAACTTGGTATAATAATTTGCCACCTAGTTCTATTAAAAGTCCAAAAGAATTGCTTGCTGTTTTCTTTCGGAAATATTTTCCTGCTAGTGCTCAACATGCCGCTTTGCAAAGAGTTTATAGTTTTGATCGTGGAGATGAAGAGAAATTGCCTGAGGCTTGGGCAAGATTTTGCTCTCTTATTAGAGCTTTGCCTGACCATGATTTAGAAAAGCATGAATTACTTGATATATTTTATAGTGGACTAACCATTGATTCTAGGGCATACCGGATAGTTGTGCTGGTTGTGTTTTCGGAAAAGAACTCCAGCACGACGCTGAAGAATTATTGGCTAAAATAGGCCGGAATTATGATGATTGGAATACGCCCGAACCAACTCCAACGCCAATAGTGAAGAAGAGGGGTTTAATTAAATTGAATGATGAAGATATGAGGGAAGCCAAGAAGTCTCTCAAGGAGAAAGGTATTAAATCGAAGATGTGAAGAATCTACCTCCAATAGAAGATATATGTGAGATAATTCCCCCTTCATCCATGATTGAGGTAAACTCGCTTCAACGCTTTACTAGGGAAGATATTCCGTATTCAAAACCTCCTCGCGCAATGCTTAGATGAGTTTGATAATTATATTGTTAAGCAAGAAAATTTTAATATGAGAGTAGAGAATCATCTAATGGAAAATTCTCAAGCTATTAGTCAATTGCATGATATTGTGGAGAGAACCTCCAATGATGTTAAGATGCTTGTCAAACATTTTCAAATGATTCAGACTCAAATTGATCAACTCACTAAAGTGCAAAATGACTTGTTAGGGAATAATTCTAAAGAGAAACATGCTTATGAAGTAACAACTAGAGGTGGTGTCTCTACCCAGGATCCAGGGCATCCCAAAAGAATTGAACAAGATTCTCAACGCATTGAACCTAGAGCTCATTCTAGGAAAAAGAAGAAGAAACATAAAAATGTTGTAGAATCCTCTGAACCTGTTAATGATCCTAATAGTATTTCTATTTCGATGCTGAAACCGAAAGTGGTAATGAACATGATAATGATAAAGATAATGATAAGATTGATACTCCCGATAAAGAAGAGGTTGAAGAAGAACCCGAAAAGCATGCTAAAAATAAAAAGTATACTAAAGAAGATTTTATTACCGAGAAACATGGTAATGAAAGAGAACCTTGGGTGCAAAAGCAAATGCCTTTTCCTCGCTAAGAAACTAAAATCAAAGGAAGAAGAACACTATAATAAATTTTGCGATTGGATGAAACCTTTATTCTTGCAAATCCCTTTGATCGATGCTATTAAATTGCCACCTTATTCAAAGTATATGAAAGATATTGTTACTAACAAAAGGAAAATCCCTAATGAGGAAATTTCTACTATGCTTGCTAATTACTCTTTCAATGGCAAAGTTCCAAAGAAGTTGGGCGACCCGTGTATACCTACTATTCCTTGTTCTATTAAGAATAATTATGTTAAAACTGCTCTATGTGACTTGGGAGCCGGTGTTAGTGTTATGCCTTTTTCTCTATACAAGAGACTTTACTTAGATAAGTTGATACCTACTGATATATCTTTGCAAATGGCTGATAAATCTACCGCTATTCCCGTTGGTATATGTGAGAATGTTCCTGTTCAAGTTACTACCAACTCGCTTGATATTAACTGATTTTGTTGTGTTGGAAATGCCTCGAAGATGATAATATGTCTATTATTCTTGGGAGACCTTTTCTTAACACCGCAGGGGCTGTTATTGATTGCAATAAAGGAAAGGTTACTTTCAATGTTGATGATAAGGAACACACCGTCTATTTCCCCAAGAGGATTGAAAAAGCGTGCGGAGTTAATACTATCTCTCATGTGAGAACTATCAAAGTGGGAACTATTGATTGTCCCATATATGAGCCTAAAGAAGAATATCAAACTCTTGTGATTGGATCCATATCAATACAATTCAAGGTAACATGATTGATTTGAGGTTTATTTCTTCATATGCTATGTAAAATTTATTTGGTGGCAAGACTTGATCAACCTTGTTAACAAATACCTTTTATATGCATAGAGGAGGTAAACAACATCTCTTTCTTTCTCCACTTGCTTTAGTTGCTGTAGCACTTTTAATTTGCAAAGTTCCTTAGTTGATTTGAAGATTTCAGAAATTTTCCTGGCCAGTAATAATAAACTTAATACCCAGAAAATGTGCATTTTTCAAAGTTTTCAAAAATTCGCGAAAATTATACCGTTGGTCCTATTTTTCGACGAGGCACCTGGGAGCACCGGAGGATGACCCGTGGGGCACCGCAGGGTGCCAAACCACAGGCCGGCGCGGCCAAGGAGGTGGCCGCGCCACCATGTGGTGTGGGCTCCCTCCGCCCCACTTTGCCATCTCTTCCTCCCAAGCACCTTCTCTCTCCCGAAAAAACTCGTACCAAGTTCATCTCTCTCGCGTTTTTGCTCCGGAGCTCCAGCATTTCTCGATCTCTTTGCTCAGCCCGCATTTCTTTCCGAAATTTGGCACATTTGCTCTTCGGTATGTGACTCCTCCACCCATCCAAGTAGAATTTCGTTTGGTTGAGTATATCTTGAATATTTTGCTGCTGTAGGTAACATGTTTAGTGAGCTTGCATGCTTGTTCTAAGTGGTAGAAACTAGTTTTGATGCATGATTAGTACTCTAGCAAGTTCCTATGGTAGTTTCCCTCAATTTTATATCACCAAATCAAACTTTTATATTGGTTGTTGAAATTTCAGAAAATGGAATGGAATAGATATCACTTGAACCAGCAAGAATTGGAAGTCCAACAAGTTATGGTAGTCAATCGTGAAGAGGGAGTATACCCCTCTTACTACCCGTGCGCGGATTTCATGAGAAGCGCGGGGACATTTGAAGATGTTCAAACTCTAATTTCTCGTGCAGGGCTGAGTGACTTTGTTGAAGGAGAGCCAAGACAATATGTAAAATTAACTATGGCTTTTGTGCAGGACTTCAAGTTTAATTGGTCGCGATCTAACCCCACGGTCCAATATAAAATTTACAATAAAACTGTCAACTTGCCATTTAGTGCTTTTTGTGCAGCAATTAGAATACCGCAATGGGGGTCGTGCGAGAAGATAAGGGGATCGCCGCAAGAACTCTCGGATCTTTACAAGATGATTTGCGATGGAAGGAGTTTCTCAGGTGAAAATGGTAAAATCACTAGTATTCAGCTCCCGGCTATCCGCTACTTTGCTTATTTTATTACTAAATGCGTTCTCGCTAAAAGGATTGGTAGTAAACTCTCTATCCCGGATTTGGCTTTTCTAGCTGCAGCACTGCAAAATGGTAGGTCTTATAATTTGGGGGCATTAATAGCTTATAGACTTGCTACTAATCGTGAGAAAGGTGGAATGTGTGGAGGCCTCATCGCCTCCCGTTTACTAGCTTTTCATAATGTAGAACCTCATCATTTTGATATTCCGTTCCCCATAGAAAGACTTGACATAGCCTCTATGATTAAACATGAATTTGTTTCAGATTCCTCCAACTTGGGTAACCTGTATTATAAGATAATATTTTATAAGAAAGTTTGGAGAATAACTAAGAAAACCGAGAAACTAGTAAGATTGCTCGCGCCTGTTCTGTCTAACCTTGATTCCAGGGGAGATTGGTCGGTCACGTAAGGTGCACTCGGATGCACATATAGAGAGAGGAGGCCAACATGCAAGAGACGACATAGAGGTCGAGGAGCACCTCGACTCATCATCCGATGCAGCAAGTTCCTCGCATCAACATGGTGGATATGCGGAGCCGCCACGCTTTTCTTCTGCGCAGGAGTTTTACTATGACTATTCCATGGACTACCCACCGGCGAGGAACGACCCTCGTTGGGGTTGAACTCCACTTAGGCCAAAAGCCTAAGCTTGGGGGGAGGTACACCGGCATCACTCATTCTTTGCATATTATGGTTGCTGGATACTTGCACATACTTTCTTTGTTCGTTTGAGTGGTTTTCTAATGAGAGGAAGATGATATTTGGGGAAGTGCTGCCTGAAAACAGATTCTGGGCTGTTACCGTAAAAATTCGTGTGCCCAGCCAGAACGTTATTTTGAGTTGCAAATTTTTGTGCATGTTCCCCAGGTTGTTATCTAACTTTCATTAGTTGAACATTTTTTGAACTGAGCAACGTAAGATTTTTGTAAAAATCGATTTCTGTACTGCTGTCAAGTTTTGGCAGATTTCTGCCATCTCGCTTTTCTGTGTTTCTTTTAGTTTGCTATTTCTTGTTTCCACTTCGTTTCTTTCCCAAAACACAAAAAGACCAAAAATATTTCTGTTGTTTCTCTTCACCATTTGTTTGCTTTGGTTTCTTGCATTTGTTTCGCTTTATTTGCTATTGCTAGTTTGCTATAAGAAAACCCAAAAAGATTTTGCTTTGTTTGCTTGTTTCCTCTTGTTCTTATTCTCAAATTTGAAAACACCAAAAATATTTGCTGTTCTTCTTTGGTTTGTAAAGTTCATCTTGAGTTCAATGGTCTTCGGTGGCTGGAGCGTGGTTTCCATTTCATATTATCCAAGCTACACAAGTGAAAAGGCAATAATGACGATCTACAACAATCTGATTGTGGTGAGAGGCTGGTATGAACTCTATTTGTTTTCATTTTTGTACATATACTCATCAATGTGAGCATGCTTAGTTGGTTCATGTGAGGTATATGTTATTTGAGAAAGTCTAGTAGTTCATGATCTCTCATGATTAGCTCCAATTTATTAATATGAGTAGCATGTCATGGATGTTTGCTTGCATTGTTTTATTCATAAGTAAGTATGGCATTGTGGTATCCTCCTCTGAATAATTCATTTATATCGACTTGGCACATGCTCACGCATGCATATGACTGAACAAAAGTCAATTAAGCCTCGATGATTTACATTGCTTCAGAGTTCTTGTATCACTTTTATGCCTCAGTTAATTTATTTTGCCGCAAGCATGATTATGACAGTCATCGCTCTCTTGATTTGTCGCTCCCTAGTCTTTTGCTAGCCTTCACTTGTACTGAGCGGGAACGCTGCTCGTGCCTCCAAACACATGAAAACCAAGTTATTCCAAAGTGTCCACCATAAATACCTATGCATGGCATTTCAAACCATTCCAAGTAAATTCTCATGCGCTACCTTTAAAACCTTCAAAATGCTTCTTAATTTGTGCTAATGTTTCATAGCTCATGAGGAAGTATGTGGTGTTTAGCTTTCAACCTTGTTATTTACTTTTGACGGACTCTCATATGGAATAGTGGCACATCCGCTTATCCAATAATTTTGCAAAAAGAGCTGGCAATGGGATTCCCAGTCCCGAATTAATTAACTTAAATAGACACTCCTCCATGGTTTGTGATTGTTGGACGGCACCCGAAGGATTCGGTTAGCCATGGCTTGTGTAAGCAAAGGTTGGGGGAGTGTCATCATCATAATAAAACTAAAATAAAAAGGCACTCCTTCATGGTATGAGATTGTTGGCAGTGCACCCGAGGATTCGGTTAGCCATGGTTTGTGCAAGAAAGGTTGGAAGGAGTGCCAAATAAATATGCAATAATTCATGGGAGCCGCTCTTGAAAGTCCGGTTGGCGAGGTAGTTAGTGTACCCATTACCATTCGTTGACAACAACAAACACCTCTCAAAATAATTTTACTCCTACTTTACAAATGAAAAGCTCTAGCGCATGTTAATCCCTGCTTCCCTCTGCGAAGGGTCAATCTTTTACTTTTATGTTGTGTCTCCATTATTTCTTTGAGTACTATCTTGAGAGCACAACTTTTATTCTTAGTATAATATGCTTGTCTCAAAATATGATTGATTGTGGTATAACTTTGATGCATTTATCTTTTGACAATCACTACTTCTAGTCTTCCTATGAACTTCAAAGGTGCCCGGGCATTTATGTTTTGCCAATCAAATACAGGCAAGCGAGATACCACTTTATCATACTCTCTTATGAACATTGCAATCCTGCTTATATACATGATTCATGATGCTTATTATTAATTGTTGGTACCTCTTCATGATTGATATAGCTGTTAGATGATTTTATTTGCATGTACCTTGTTATGAACTGCTCAAGTATTAGCCATATCATGAGAATATATACATCATATGAGCAAATGTGTTCGTGAAAGTTCTTTTATCGCTCAGTTGTTAACTGAATTGCTTGAGGACAAGCAATAAGCTAAGCTTGGGGGAGTTGATACGTCCAAAACGTATCTACTTTCCCGAACACTTTTGCTATTGTTTGGCCTCTAATTTGTGTATTTTGGATGCAACTAACACGGACTAACGCTGTTTTCAGCAGAACTGCTCTCGGTGTCTCGTTTTTGTGCGGAAATCCAACTTTCGGGAAAAACCTCGGAATTTATGCGAAGGCCCTATTTTCCCAGGAAACTAACGGAGCCGTAAGGGCAATTGAAGTGGAGGCCCGAGGGCCCCACACCACACGGTGGCGTGGCCCGGGGGGCCCGCGCGGCCAGGTGGTGTGGCCCCTCGGCCGGCCTCCGACGCCCCCTTCGGACTACTTATTCGCCACGACCTAAAAACGCCCGGAGAGAAGTCGAAGTCGCCGAAACCCTCCGGAACGCCGCCACATCGCGAAACTCCGTCGCGGGAGCCGAAGTCTCCGTTCGGCACTCCGCCGGACGGGGAATTGGAGGAGATCATCACCGCCATCACCGCCAACGCCTCTACATCAACCAGCCATGTTTCCCCCATCCATGTGTGAGTAATTCCCCGCTGTAGGTCGAAGGGGATGGTAGGGATTGGATGAGATTGGTCATGTAATAGCATAAGATTGTTAGGGCATAGTGCCTAGTGTCCGTAGATGGTACTTTTATGATATTGTTGCAACTTGTTATGCTTAATGCTTGTCACTAGGGCCCGAGTGCCATGATCTCAGATCTGAACATGTTATTGATTCATGAAGATATTCGTTGTTTATGATCTTACCCGCAAGTTGTATACACATGTCGCTGTCCGGAACCAATGGCCCCGAAGTGACAGAAATCGGGACAACCGGAGGGAATGGCAGTGATGTGAGGATCACATGTGTTCACGGAGTGTTAATGCTTTGCTCCGGTACTCTATTAAAAGGAGTACCTTAATATCCAGTAGTTTCCCTTGAGGCCCGGCTGCCACCGGCTGGTAGGACAAAAGATGTTGTGCAAGTTTCTCATTGCGAGCACGTACGACTATAATTGGAACACATGCCTATTGATTGATTAGTACTTGGACACCGTTTTATTATTATCTCGCAAATGCCCCGCTATGATTGTTACATGAGTTTCTCTCATCCATGCAACGCCCGTCATCCGTCCCCGTGCCTACAGTATTTTAATCCCGCTGTTTACTAAAATCACTACTGCTGTCTTTGTTACTCTGCTCGCTGTTATTTTACTACCGCTACTGCTATAAAACTGTTACTATCGATAAACTCTTGCGAGCAAGTCTGTTTCCCGGTGCAGCTGAATTGACAACTCCGCTGTTAAGGCTTTCAAGTATTCTTTGTCTCCCCTTGTGTCGAATCAATAAATTGGGTAATACTTCCCTCGAAGACTGTTGCGATCCCCTATACTTGTGGGTCATCAGTCATCATGATCAATAAGTGCGCGTTTGACGCGGACCTGTTCATTCTACCAATGAAGGACATTGATGTCATTCTTGGTATGAACTGGTTGGAAGCTAATGGAGCATTGATCGACTGTGTGAGCAAGACGGTGTCTTTGAAAAGCCCCGATGGAAGTTGAATGATCTACCAAGGAGACAAACATACCCAGATCGAGGTTGAGCTATAGCTGAACAGCATGAAGGAGGTGAAGTTAGAGGATATACCTGTAGTAAATGAATTCCAGGATGTGTTTCCTGCGGAATTACCTGGTATGCCACCAGATAGGGAGATAGAATTCACTATCGACCTAATTCCAGGAACAGCTCCGATTGCCAAAGCACCATATAAGATGGGGCCTAAGGAGTTGAAGGAACTTAAGGAGCAATTGGATGACTTGGAACAAAAGGGATTCATTCAAGAGAGTGTTTCACCATGGGGATCACCTGTGATCTTCGTGGATAAAAGAGATGGAGGAAGAAGGATGTGCGGAGACTACAGGAATCTAAACAACGTCACAATCAAGAACAAGTATCCACTTCCAAGAATACAAGATCTATTTGATCAAGTTAGAGGCGCGAGAGTCTTTTCCAAGATTGATCTAAGATCCGGTTATCACCAGATTAAGATCAAGAAGGAAGACGTTCCGAAAACAGCCTTTGTTTCGAGGTACGGACATCATGAGTATCTCGTAGTACCTTTTGGATTGACCAATGCCCCAGCAATATTCATGAATCTCATGAATAAGATCTTCATGCCATATCTAGACAAGTTTGTCATCGTATTTATCGATGATATTTTGATATATTCCAAGAACAAGGCAGAACATGCCGAACATTTGAGGTTAGTGTTGCAAACACTAAGGGAACATCAACTTTATGCCAAACTTAGTAAGTGTGAATTTTGGCTAGATCAAGTGGAATTTCTTGGTCATGTCATTAGCAAAGATGGAATCGCTGTCAACCCGAGTAAGGTAGCAGCAGTTCTAGAATGGGAAGCACCTAAGACTGTCAAGGAAATCCGAGGATTTCTCGGAATGGCAGGATATTACCGGAGGTTCATTGAAGGATTCTCCAAAATAGCAGGACCAATGACAAAGCTGTTAAGGAAGAACACACCATTCGTGTGGTCGGAGGAGTGTGAGAAGAGTTTTCAAACTCTAAAAGAGAAACTCACCACAGCACCGGTGCTAGCAGTTCCAGAAGTTGGCAAGGATTACACCGTGTACTGTGACGCATCCAAACATGGATTGGGTTGCGTACTCATGCAAGATCGGAAAGTGATATCTTATGGATCGAGGCAACTCAGACCTCATGAAGTGAATTATCCAACACATGACTTGGAATTAGCAACAGTCGTATTTGCACTCAAAACTTGGAGACATTTTCTCTATGGAGCTAAGTGTGAGCTCTATACAGATCACAAGAGTCTCAAATATTTCTTCACTCAGAAGGAACTCAACATGAGACAGAAAAGATGGCTAGAATTGATCAAGGATTATGATCTGACAATCAATTACACACCAGGGAAGGCTAATGTTGTAGCAGATGCCCTGAGTAGGAAGAGTACCGGAGGAGTGGAACAAGAAATATCACCGGAGTTGAGGAAAGAAATAAGTCAAGCCCAAATACAACTTTGGGAGAAGGAAGCCCATGAAGGATTATCGGCGTTGCAAGTAGCCGATGAGTTGAATGTCAACCTGAAGAATGAGATAATGATGGGTCAAATGGATGATCCATTCATCGTGGAGGAGATGAGAAGAATAGATGAGGGAAGACCATCGAATTTCACCGCGGAGAATCTGGATCATTATGGTTCCGTAAAAGGATTTGCGTTCCGGATATTGCTGAAATTAAGGAAGTAATACTCCGGGAAGCTCATCAAACACCATATTCCATACATCCGGGAAGTACAAAGATGTACATGGACTTAAAAGAACTATTCTGGTGGAATAACATGAAGAGGGAGATAGCACAATATGTGGCAGAATGCCATACCTGCCAGAGAGTGAAGGCTGAACACCGGAGTCCGGCAGGGAAGTTACAACCTTTACCTATTCCAGAGTGGAAATGGGAAGAAATAGGGATGGATTTCATCACCGGACTACCCATGACTAATAAAAAGAAGGACATGATATGGGTAATCGTGGACCGGTTGACGAAAAGTGCACACTTTTTAGCGGTAAACCAGCAGGATAAAGGAGAGAAACTCATCGATCTTTACATCAAAGAGATCGTGAGTAAGCATGGAGTGCCTAAGAAGATCGTATCGGATCGAGGATCCGTGTTCACATCAGCATTCTGGAAGCAACTTCACGAAGCTTTAGGATCCAAGTTAGACTATAGTACCGCTTATCATCCCCAGACCGGTGGACAAACCGAGAGAACCAACCAGATCTTAGAGGATATGCTTAGGGCTTGCGCCCTAGACTTCGGAGGATCATGGGAGGAGCACTTACCATTAGCAGAGTTTTCATATAACAATAGTTACCAAAGCAGCATCAAGATGGCACCATTTGAAGCTCTGTATGGAAGGAAGTGTAGATCACCGATATGTTGGTATGAAGCCGGAGCAAGCAAAGAGTTCAACCCTGATTATGTCAAGGAAAAGCAACAAATCATTGACATTATCAGAGACATGCTCAAGATAGCCCAAAGTCGGCAAAAGAGTTATGCTGATCAGAAGAGGAGAACATGGGAGCCACGAGTTGGAGACATGGTTTATCTTAAGGTGAGCCCGATGAAAGGACTCCAGAGGTTTGGAGTAAAAGGAAAGCTCAGTCCTAGATATATAGGACCTTTCAAGATATTGAGTCAGAACCGAGGTTTAGCCTTTGAATTGGATCTACCGGGAAGGCTAGCACAAGTTCACAATGTATTCCATGTGTCGCAACTCAGGAAATGCTTAAAGACCCCAGATGAGCCAATATCACATGCTGAATTAGAATTACAACCAGATTTGACATACATCGAGAAGCCAGCCAAGATTCTCGAGGAGAGCTGGAAACAACTCAGAAATAAAGCCATCAAGTATTGCAAAATACAATGGAAGCATCACCCTGAGAGGGAAGCCACCTGGGAAAAGGAAGAAGACCTGAGGAAAACATACCCCGAACTCTTCAGGTATTACAACCACAACTTCGGGACGAAGTTTTCTTTAAGGGGGAAAGGCTGTAATGTCCCAGGTTTAGAGCCGATCGAGGGGTAGATTTTAGAAAGGGATGTGCATTGCATAGTAAATTCTAGGGAAATTTCGCGCTTTTAAACAAAAACTGCATCGAAGGGGGACAAGTTTCTCTCTCGACACCTTACAGGGTTAGGGTTTCGAGAGTGCGACAAACTTGCAACTCACTACACTAGTTTAGAGTTTTGAGAAGAGAGGGGAGAGTTTGCACGATTGAATTCTAAATAAAGTGACATGGTTGAATTCAAACCAATGATGAAGTTGAATTTCAGATTCAAATATTAAATAATTACCTAAATATTGAAATGTGAGGAAATTCATTAAGTAAATAATAAATAATCAACAATATGAGCAATTAAATTAAAGTAAAGCTCATTAGAGAAAACTTTGAGCTTTATTGATCAACACACACATAATACATTGTCTTTACAATATTCAGAGTAGAATTATGAAATTACAACACATTATATGAAATGAATAAATGCAAAAAGAAAAAGGAAAATTACAAGGAATTTAAATGACCTAAACTATCTTGTTGATCTTCATGAATTCTTTGATCAAGATGATCTTGAGTTTCATCTTGATCATCTCCAAGATCCCTGCACACACACACAACAAGCAGAGCATTATGCCAAGTGGCATTGCCACTTGGCAGGTTAGCAAATATTACATAGAGTGGATATGACCAAGCTGCCGAGCTGATCCATCCCACCAGCCCAAGTCCCAAGCCACACACACACAGGCAGCACACAAGGATTGCTGCATGTGTAACAACACACAAGGCCAGGGGGAGTCACCAAAACAGCCAGGTAGTGCTGTCGACCAGGAGAGCAAGTAGAGGACCAGATATAAGCTTTTCACCAGCAAACTTGCTTCATTCATCGACAGGCATCAGAGTAAGTGCTAGTTAGCAAGAACAGCAACTCAAGAACACAAGAACAGGAAGAACAGCTTCACTGTTCAACCTGTTCAATAACCCATAGAATTGAATCAAGCTTCACAAGCTCACCAGGAGGAGCAGGGCAAGCAAATCAACCAAACCAGAAGATCAACACAACAGCTAATCCTCTACATCAACCACAAACCTTGGAGCTGGAGTGAGGTATACCAGAAAAGCATGAGCAAACAATGGTTTTGCTCATAATTAAGCATGTGCATATGTCACAGAAGCAAAAGAGGGTAGAAACCCTATGTGTGAGTCATCATATGGCTAACAGCCAATTGGTGCAAGTAAAGACAGAGAGAAACCAATAGGAAGTCACTTGGGAACATTGATTATGCCAAAGCCATGGCATAACCAAAGATATCCAGCAAGGTAATAATCCTACATAGTTAGCCAGAATTACTTAGCACCTACAGCTAGTAATACCATCAGACAGATAGGCAATCTGTGCCTATTTTCTTTGTTTGTCAACAGTAAAGCTCACTGGAAATCCAACAAGTGATTGTCCAGTGATGTATTCATCATGCCATAGCCAGCCAACAGGGGTGGGAGCTTCCAGAGCAGCCAAGAATGGCTGTTGAGGCCATCTCAACCACCAAAACAACCAAACCACCAAACCCAGCACATACATCATCACCCAGAGGGTTCAGTAGTGGGCTAGGGTACCCAACCAGAGGTTGGCATCCATCTAGCCCTGTCTCAAATCATAGGATGATCACAACTGCAAGCAGTTCACATCATTTATCCATCTAATAAAGCAAGGAAGTACAGATAAATGAAACAGACAAGTAATCAAAGCACCAGCATCTTGCCAGTGATCCAAGGGATCACTGCAAGCATCAGTTGATGCTTGAGCAAGCATCACCATGCACCAGCACAAGCTATGGTGTCACACAAGCCCAAGAATAAGCATTAGAGAGGCACAGACAGTAGGATAGCAAGCACCCAACAAGCAACTGATGATCAAGGAATCATCAGAACTTGACAAAGTATGCAAGTGCTTGTCAGAGACAAGCCTGGCATCAATCCATGAACCATATAAATGAAATAGCCACAATTAAGCAATAACTGTCTCACAGAAAATCCAATCAACCTTATTCGAAGCAAACCATCCAAGGATAGAGCTATCCGGAAGCAAGCATGCTCAACAGGGCAATTTTATGAATAATAGCACAAATGATAGCACACCGGGAACTCGGCACTTGCTACAAGCAAGAATCATTCACGAGTAATGAGCCGGGGATGCCGGGACAGTAGCATAGCACATTTAAGCAAGCAATAGCAAGGGCTAGGGATGCTCAGATGAGTATCTAGATCAATAATAGCATACACAGCCATAGGATTGAACAGAGACAGTAAGCAAGAGCATGAATGCGCAACAGCAAGGATGACACAGCTTAAGCTAGGCCATGGGGAGTAGAGTAGCAGCAACTAGCACACAATGATAACAGCAGAGAGCACAACCATAGCAGCACGGCACGGCCACATCTCCAAGAGGAGGAACAGCCATGGCTGGGGCGAGGCGAAGAAGATGAGCAAGACAGAGAGAGAAGGAGGCGAACGTACCTGGAGCAGAAGCACCACCGCGTGCCCATGGCGGCACAACGGCACGGCCGACCATGGCAGCGCCAGGCCGCGGCCGGGCCGGGCGTCGCAGGGCACGAACGCTCCGAGCACCACCACGGCGTGCCCACGGCAGCGCCATCGCGTCTGGAACACCGGCGTGCGATGGAGCATCGCAGATCCGTGCGCCATGCGTGCAGATGTGTTGGAGGCGAGCAGTGTGGGCGACGCAGGCCAGATCGACGCGGAGGATCTGGTGCGTGATGTCTACGGGAGCTTCTATTCTTGTAGACAGTGTTGGGCCTCCAAGAGCAGAGGTTTGTAGAACAGCAGCAAGTTTCCCTTAAGTGGATACCCAAGGTTTATCGAACTCAGGGAGGAAGAGGTCAAAGATATCCCTCTCATGCAACCCCGCAACCACAAAGCAAGAAGTCTCTTGTGTCCCCAACACACCTAATAGGTGCACTAGTTCGGCGAAGAGATAGTGAAATACGGGTGGTATGAATAAGTAGTAGCAACGGCACCGGAAAAGTGCTTTGCCCGGGACGAGTAAACAAGCAGTAGTAATGCAGCGGTAGTAACGCAAGTAAAACAGGTAAACAAGCAGCGATAGCGATATTTAGGAACAAGGCCTAGGGATTACACTTTCACTAGTGGACACTCTCAACATTGATCACATAACGAGAATAGATAAATGCATACTCTACACTTTTGTTGGATGATGAACACATTGCGTAGGATTACACGAACCCTCAATGCCGGAGTTAACAAGCTCCACAATAATGCTCATATTTTAGTAACCTTTAGTGTAAGATAGATCAACGAGACTAAACCAAGTACTAGCATAGCATGCACACTTGTCACCTTCATGCATATGTAGGAGGAATAGATCACATCAATATTATCATAGCAATAGTTAACTTCGCAATCTACAAGAGATCATGATCATAGCATAAACCAAGTACTAACACGGTGCACACACTTGTCACCTTTGCACACGTGCGGGAGGAATAAAACTACTTTAATAACACATCACTAGAGTAGCACATAGATAAATTGTGATACAAAACATATTGCAATCATAAAGAGATATAAATAAGCACCTCACTATGCCATTCAACATTGAGTAAGTATTCTGTGAAATATGGCCTAAGAGACCCACACGGTGCACACACTTGTCACCTTTACACACGTGGGACTAGGAGTCTCCGGAGATCACATAAGTAAAACTCACTTGTCTAGCATAGTGACATCTAGATTACAAGCATCATCATATGAATCTCAATCATGTAGGGCAGCTCATGAGATTATTGTATTGAAGCACATAGGAGAGAGATGAACCACATAGCTACCGGTACAGCCCCGAACCTCGATGGAGAACTACTCCCTCCTCATGGGAGCAGCAGCGGTGATGAAGATGGCGGTGGAGATGGCAGCGGTGTCGATGGAGAAGCCTTCCGGGGCACTTCCCCGCTCCGGCAGGGTGCCGGAACGGAGACTCCTGTCCCCCGGATCTTGGCTTCGCGATGGCGGCGGCTCGGAAGGTTTTCCGTATCGTGGTTTTTCGCATCGGGGTTTTCGATCCGGGGGCTTTATATAGGCGAAGAGGCGGCGCGAGGAGGGCTGACAGGGGGCCACACCATAGGGCGGCGCGGCCCCCTCTCGGCCGCGCCGGCCTATGGTTTGGTGGGCCTGTGGCCCCCTCTCGACCTCTCCGGTGTGTTCTGGATGCTTCCGGGGATTCTAAGATCTTTGGCGTTGATTTCGTCCGATTCCGAGAATATTTCGTTACTAGGATTTCGAAACCAAAAACAGCGAGAAAACGAGAACCGGCACTTCGGCATCTTGTTAATAGGTTAGTTCCGGAAAATGCACGAATATGACATAAAGTGTGCATATAACATGTAGATAACATCAATAATGTGGCATGGAACACAAGAAATTATCGATACGTTGGAGACGTATCAGCATCCCCAAGCTTAGTTACGCTCGTCCCGAGCGGGTAAAACGATAACAAAGATAATTTCGGAGTGACATGCCATCATAATCTTGATCATACTATTTGTAAAGCATATGTAGTGAATGCAGCGATCAAAACAATATGTATGACATGAGTAAACAAGTGAATCATAAAGCAAAGACTTTTCATGAATAGCACTTCAAGACAAGCATCAATAAGTCTTGCATGAGAGTTAACTCATAAAGCAATAATTCAAAGTAAAGGTATTGAAGCAACACAAAAGAAGATTAAGTTTCAGCGGTTGCTTTCAACTTGTAACATGTATATCTCATGGATAATTGTCAACATAGAGTAATATAATAAGTGCAATAAGCAAGTATGTAGGAATCAATGCACAGTTCACACAAGTGTTTGCTTCTTGAGGTGGATAGAAATAGGTGAACTGACTCAACATTGAAAGTAAAAGAATGGTCCTCATAGAGGAAAAGCATCGATTGCTATATTTGTGCTAGAGCTTTGATTTTGAAAACATGAAACAATTTTGTCAACGGTAGTAATAAAGCATATGCATCATGTAAATTATATCTTATAAGTTGCAAGCCTCATGCATAGCGTACCAATAGTGCCCGCACCTTGTCCTAATTAGCTTGGACTACCTGGATTATCACCGCAATACATATGCTTTAACCAAGTTTCACAAAGGGGTACCTCTATGCTGCCTGTACAAAGGTCTAAGGAGAAAGCTCGCATTTGGATTTCTCGCTTTTGATTATTCTCAACTTAGACATCCATACCGGGACAACATAGACAACGAGATAATGGACTCCTCTTTTAATGCTTTAAGCATTTGACAACAATTAATTCTTTTCTCATTAGAGATTTGAGGATGTTTGTCCAAAACTGAAACTTCCACCATGAATCATGGCTTTAGTTAGCGGCCCAATGTTCTTCTCTCACAATATGCATGCTCAAACCATTCAACTCAGCACATGAAATTCAACAATGAGTTGATGGCGTTCCCCAGTAAACATGGTTATCGCACAACAAGCAACTTAATAATAAATAAAGTGCATAATTACATATTCAATACCACAATAGTTTTTAAACTATTTGTCCCATGAGCTATATATTGCAAAGGTGAATGATGGAATTTTAAAGGTAGCACTCAAGCAATTTACTTTGGAATGGCGGAAAAATACCATGTAGTATAGGTAGATATGGTGGACACAAATGGCATAGTGGTTGGCTCAAGTATTTTGGATGCATGAGAAGTATTCCCTCTCGATACAAGGTTTAGGCTAGCAAGGTTATTTGAAACAAACACAAGGATGAACCGGTGCAGCAAAACTCACATAAAAGACATATTGAAAACATTATAAGACTCTACACCGTCTTCCTTGTTGTTCAAAACTCAATACTAGAAATTATCTAGACTTTAGAGAGACCAATTATGCAAACCAAATTTTAGCATGCTCTATGTATTCTTCACTAATAGGTGCAAAGTATATGATGCAAGAGCTTAAACATGAGCACAACAATTGCCAAGTATCACATTACCCAAGACATTATAGCAATTACTACATGTATCATTTTCCAATTCCAACCATATAACAATTTAACGAAGAGGAAACTTCGCCATGAATATTATGAGCTAAGAACACATGTGTTCATATGAACCAGCGGAGCGTGTCTCTCTCCCACACAAGCATGATGTAATCCAATTTATTCAAACAAAAACAAAAACAAAATCACACAGACGCTCCAAGTAAAGCACATAAGATGTGACCGAATAAAAATATAGTTTCAAGAGAAGGAACCTGATAATTTATCGATGAAGAAGGGGATGCCTTGGGCATCCCCAAGCTTAGACGCTTGAGTCTTCTTGATATATGCAGGGATGAACCACCGGGGCATCCCCAAGCTTAGACTTTTCACTCTTCTTGATCGTAGTATATCATCCTCCTCTCTTGACCCTTGAAAACTTCCTCCACACCAAACTCGAAACAACTCATTAGAGGGTTAGTGGACAATAAAAATTAACATGTTCAGAGGTGACACAATCATTCTTAACACTTCTGGACATTGCATAAAGCTACTGGACATTAATGGATCAAAGAAATTCATCCAACATAGCAAAAGAGGCAATGCGAAATAAAAGGCAGAATCTGTCAAAACAGAACAGTCCGTAAAGATGGATTTTATTAGGCCACCAGACTTGCTCAAATGAAAATGCTCAAATTTAATGAAAGTTGCGTACATATCTGAGGATCACTCACGTAAATTGGCATAATTTTCCGAGTTACCTACGAGAGAATTAGACCCAGATTCGTGACAGCAAAGAAATCTGTTTCTGCGCAGTAATCCAAATCTAGTACTTACTTTACTATCAAAGACTTTACTTGGCACAACAAAACACAAAACTAAGATAAGGAGAGGTTGCTACAGTAGTAAACAACTTCCAAGACACAAATATAAAACAAAGTACTGTAGCAAAATAACACATGGGTTATCTCCCAAGAAGTTCTTTCTTTTTAGCCATTAAGATGGGCTCAGCGAGTTTTAATGATGCACTCGCAAGAAATAGTATTTGAAGCAAAAGAGAGCATCAAGAGGCAAATTCAAAACACATTTAAGTCTAACATGCTTCCTATGCATAGGAATCTTGTAAATAAACAAGTTCATGAAGAGCAAAGTAACAAGCATAGGAAGATAAAACAAGTATAGCTTCAAAAAATTTAGCACATAGAGAGGTGTTTTAGTAACATGAAAATTTCTACAACCATATTTTCCTCTCTCATAATAACTTTCAGTAGCATCATGAGCAAACTCAACAATATAACTATCACATAAAGCATTCTTATCATGAGTCTTATGCATAAAATTATTACTCTCCACATAAGCATAATCAATTTTATTAGTTGTAGTGGGAGCAAATTCAACAAAGTAGCTATCATTATTATTCTCATCAAGTGTAGGAGGCATAGTATAATCACAACAAAATTTACTCTCCATAGTAGGTTGTACCAAAAGACCACTATTATTATCATCACAAATAGGAGGCAAAGTATCATCAAAGAAAATTTTCTCCTCAATGCTTGGGGGACTAAAATTATCATGAAAACCAGCTTCCCCAAGCTTAGAACTTTCTATATCATTATCAACAATGGTGTTCAAAGCGTTCATACTAATATTACTACCGAGCATGCAAAGAAGATTTCATAGGTTTTTTAATTTTCGCATCAAACAATCCATGTTTTAAATCAGGAAATAGAATAAGAAGCTCACTCTTGTACATTATGCCAAACTAGTGTAAACAAGAAACAACAAGATGCAATTGCGGGATCTAAAGGAAATAGCTTCGAGCACACACACGACGGCGCCGAGAAAAATACTTTACACGAGACCGTAGTATGAGAGCCTTTTACCTTTCCTCCCCGGCAGCGGCGCCGGAAAAGTGCTTGATGTCTACGGGAGCTTCTATTCTTGTAGACAGTGTTGGGCCTCCAAGAGCGAGAGGTTTGTAGAACAGCGGCAAGTTTCCCTTAAGTGGATACCCAAGGTTTATCGAACTCGGGGAGGAAGAGGTCAAAGATATCCCTCTCATGCAACCACTGCAACCACAAAGCAAGAAGTCTCTTGTGTCCCCAACACACCTAATAGGTGCACTAGTTCGGCGAAGAGATAGTGAAATACGGGTGGTATGAATAAGTAGTAGCAACGGCACCGGAAAAGTGCTTTGCCCGGGACGGTAAACAAGCGGTAGTAATGCAGCGGTAGTAACGCGATAAAACGGTAAACAAGCAGCGATAGCGATATTTAGGAACAAGGCCTAGGGATTACACTTTCACTAGTGGACACTCTCAACATTGATCACATAACAGAATAGATAAATGCATACTCTACACTTTTGTTGGATGATGAACACATTGCGTAGGATTACACGAACCCTCAATGCCGGAGTTAACAAGCTCCACAATAATGCTCATATTTTAGTAACCTTTAGTGTAAGATAGATCAACGAGACTAAACCAAGTACTAGCATAGCATGCACCACTGTCACCTTCATGCATATGTAGGAGGAATAGATCACATCAATATTATCATAGCAATAGTTAACTTCGCAATCTACAAGAGATCATGATCATAGCATAAACCAAGTACTAACACGGTGCACACACTTGTCACCTTTGCACACGTGCGGGAGGAATAAAACTACTTTAATAACACATCACTAGAGTAGCACATAGATAAATTGTGATACAAAACATATTGCAATCATAAAGAGATATAAATAAGCACCTCACTATGCCATTCAACATTGAGTAAGTATTACGTGAAATATGGCCTAAGAGACCCACACGGTGCACACACTTGTCACCTTTACACACGTGGGACTAGGAGTCTCCAGGAGATCACATAAGTAAAACTCACTTGTCTAGCATAGTGACATCTAGATTACAAGCATCATCATATGAATCTCAATCATGTAGGGCAGCTCATGAGATTATTGTATTGAAGCACATAGGAGAGAGATGAACCACATAGCTACCGGTACAGCCCCGAACCTCGATGGAGAACTACTCCCTCCTCATGGGAGCGACGGCGGTGATGAAGATGGCGGTGGAGATGGCAGCGGTGTCGATGGAGAAGCCTTCCGGGGGCACTTCCCCGCTCCGGCGGGGTGCCGGAACGGAGACTCCTGTCCCCGGATCTTGGCTTCGCGATGGCGGCGGCTGCGGAAGGTTTTCCGTATCGTGGTTTTTCGCATCGGGGTTTTCGATCCGGGGGCTTTATATAGGCGAAGAGGCGGCGCGGGAGGGCTGACGGGGGGCCACACCATAGGGCGGTGCGGCCCCCCTGCGGCCGCGCCGGCCTATGGTTTGGTGGGCATGTGGCCCCCCTCGACCTCTCGGTGTGTTCTGGATGCTTCGGGGATTCTAAGATCTTTGGCGTTGATTTCGTCCGATTCCGAGAATATTTCGTTACTAGGATTTACGAAACCAAAAACAGCAGAAAACGAGAGCGGCACTTCGGCATCTTGTTAATAGGTTAGTTCCAGAAAATGCACGAATATGACATAAAGTGTGCATATAACATGTAGATAACATCAATAATGTGGCATGGAACACAAGAAATTATCGATACGTTGGAGACGTATCAGTGCGCCATCGGGCGGCGGTCCTTTTGCGACCAACCACGCCGCCGGAGCCGGCCGGAGATGGCCGGATTAATTCGGCGACGACGACGGCGACTCTGGTCGCCAGAGCGAGAGAGAGAGAGATTAGGGTTTCGCGTGCGAGGAGAGGGGAGTGCGTCTGAGTCCGACCGAGCCGGTTGGGGCGGCTCGGGTTTGACTCAACCCTTTGGGCCACCTGACAGGTGGGGCCCAAGGGTATTTTAGGTATTTCATAATTCAATAAGAACATAAAACATTAAAAATTCAATAGAAAATTGATAAAAGCTCTTAAAAATAAATTAAAAATATGAAAAAGGATCAGCATAAAATTCTCTATTTAAATAAAATATCAAAGAGAAACTTTGAAGACAATTAAGAATAAGTCCTATTTTGAGGATTTAAATAATGATTTAAAACACACATATTATTTTCAATAATGAAAATAGTCCATTAATGCAAATTGGACTTTCAAAACACCTTGACAATATTTCAAGGTTGTATTTACCCTAAACAGAGTATCTCCAAATCCATCTTAGTACTAACCTCTCAGAAAATAACAACGACATCGGAAGGGGGGAACAAACCCTAAAAACGGAATCATGCATAATTGCTTCTTTAACCATTGCCCTTATTGGACAATGATGCTATTTTTCAGAACCAGAGGACAAGGGTCAGTCCACACCTTCCAAGCTGCAAAACTTTGCGGTGTTCGAGCAAGTTCATCACTTGCTCATGTCATTTGAGTATTTCTATCAAATTACTTGCAAAGTATTATGGTTATCACTATTGCATAAAAACCAAAACCACTACTTTCATAACTATGAATATGACTATGTGGTGGGCAATGGAACCATGGATTGTGTTGATATGGTGGAGGTTCCATTGCACGGGTTTATATCCATCTAGGATTAAACAACAAATGTCGCCAGTGATTCTTGTGCCGTAATACCCGTGTTAACCATAAGATCCGGAGTGGGACGGAGTAGTCAAAAGTGTTTCCACCTCTCGTTCATCAACGGATGCGCTTTACCGTAGACACTTGTATCCGTCGGGGCAAGCGGTTGGTGCGGGAGGCCTTAAGTCCCCACGGCATAGTCCGTAGACACTTGTCGCTCGAAGTGCAAGCGGTTGGCTGGGAAGCCTTAAGTCCCCACGGTATTGCGGTCTATGATGGGTTGCGGCTACCGGCGAAGGAGTTTGGTTCGATCCCAAGCGTCGTCGTGGTCGGGGTCCACCCGTGAGTGGGAATAATGGGACCGGCGAGGACCCAGGGTCGGGGCATGCAACAAAGGGTGGGTGTTCGAGGTAGCGGAGGAACATGATTGGCTAGACCTTATACCGGGCCTCACACCGAAGGAAGTGTGGACGGGAAAGCTGCCCGGTTGGCACCAAGGTTAAGATCTCTTATGGGTAAAGCAACACACCTCCGCGAGTGTAAAGAAGCTGTCACTGTCACCCCTGTTCCGGGATTGAGGAACTGCGAACGCGGCCGGAAAGAAGCTCCATGAAGTTCTAGTAAACCGGTGAAGGCTGACGGACATAGCTCTTTGGAATAAAAGCAATCTTTTGAAGAAATGTTTACCAAAACTTGCATTGGTATTAGACTTTCTGGTCTAATATCGTAGCTAGTGCATTACACACCTCTTATCTATAATGAACTTGTTGAGTACGCTCGTACTCATACCACTCTTAAATCCCATGCTTAGATTGTCTGAATCGTGTGGAGGAGGACTACGACAACAATGAAGGAGCCGAGATCATCGGCTACGAAGAACCAGACCTCTCAGGAGGAGTTGAAGGCGTAGACTACCTCATCGTCTACGGATCCGGAGAGGCTTCCGGAGGAGAACAAGTCTAGGGATATCCGCTAGTAGTAGTAACCGAGCATCCTGAACTCTTAGTATTTAGCTGCTCGATGAAATAAATGTTTAGTTTAATGAAACTCTGGTATTGTAAGTTAAGTTGGGTTCGCCTCGAACCCAGGAGTATTCCTCTTAGGACCCAAGAGGAGCTCCAAGACGACATGTGTATGTTAATTGTAATAATATGTGAATGAGTTATGGACCCTGCTATGTTCTGTTGTACTACTCTGAGGGATGTAATATTTGCGGAATGGTACTTCGTGAATGTTATATCAACGACTGGCATACTACAACATGCAGTGGTATGCAGGGTCACCACAATAGGCGAGATCCCCCCAACTTGTAGTAGAGTTATGGTTGTCCGTGATGTTGGTCGGCGAGTTTACCTCGCTTGATGAGCCGATAGAGGATGTCGATGTTGTTGTTGGTGCTGAACTTGCAGCCGAGCTCGACCCGGACAAATCGGATCATATATGCGAGTTGTGCCCCTCGACCGAACGCGGAAGTTGAAACTTCTGATCGTCAGATTCATCCCCTAGTCAAGATTGTCGAAGACCGGGAGAAGGATGAGTGGGTGTGGAAGAAAGTCAATGGAGCCGAACCGGATCTAGCCATCGATGATTGTCAAGTTATTGCTTGGTGAAGCCGAAAAAGCATCTGAATCCATGAATCCAATGCCCACATTTCCCATAGACGGCGCCAATTGACTGGAGTTAACCTCAGCAATGTTCGTCCATATGGAATTAGGGTTTCGGGGAAAGAGGTGCATTGGTGGTTTCATGGGCTGGTCAGACAAACAAGGTAGTCCAACAATGCATTGATTGTAAGGCAAAGTCATCGTAATACTAGAACAAATTTAGGGTTACAACAATTGCTTCGATATCTCCCCCGTTGGCTCCTCCTAGCCTTTATATAGGAGGCTAGGTATCATAGTTCAGTTCGGGTCGGTTTACAAGTAATCATACAAGGCTATGTTTTGGTCGGCTCCTAGATGGGCCTTTTCTTATTCGACACACTTAGTTCCCGGGATTCGAATGCTTCCAGTCTTCTAGCTTCATGGGCTTCTTCCCATGGTATACCCATGTCAGCCGTGGTTTCAAGACTTTGGTCATGCTTTTGCATGGTTGTTACAAACATACTTTGTTGGGGTTTCGTTGATTACATCAATGGAACCAGGGATGGAAGATCCCGATTGATCTACAAAATGACATGGCTAGACCCGACCACCCTCGAACTTTGGGATTTGATATTGATCAACTGAATGGTTCAATTGGAGCGAAGGTAAAGGACTTACATGGTACTTCTTTAGCGGCAAAGTAACAACAAAATTGATTATGTAATCCATGCAGATATGACTGAAGCGATAGCTCCGCGGCAAGCTCTTTTACTTGCCATGGCACTGTGATGTGGTTCTGTCACTGTTAGTTCTAACAACATGGAGGTCATTGACGCGATGAAGGAGGGATGACACTCGCTAAGCCCTTCTGCTTCTCTCGTGTCATCTTCGAGCACTCTGTCCTCGGGAAGCAAACAAGGTTGCACATCAATTAGCTAGCTAGGCACGTAGAGCACCTACGAGTGCTTGGTTTGATACCCCTCCTCAATGTTTAGTTTAAATCCTTTTAGATGATATAACTCTCATTGCTAGCTGATAAAACTCGCTTGAAGTTTAAAGTAAAATAAAATAACATTAGCAGAATATACGCCGCCTCTTCCCTCCAAAACCTAGTAGCTGCAGCAAGTAGTGCAAAACAGAGGAGAACCACTGGATAGGTTTTATGTGGTAGATTGACTAAGTTGGATTCTGATATTGCAAGATCTAAGTTAAGAGGAGCCGACTCTATTGTACATGTGTGCCACTGCTTTATCTTTTGCTAGATTGCATGCATTGAAGGTCTAAACCTTTCTGCCGAGGTTGTTAGGGGAAGAGTTATAAGTGAGATTTTGAAACCGATACTCAAACCTAAGGCTGAAGTATACTCTGAATTCTTTTTATGCTAAGTACCGCCAGCTAGCACCTAGCAGCAATGCGTAGGTCAACAACACAAGCATGCAAGCAGTTTGATCGTAAGCAGTGCTCACCATTTATTGAATTGTACACGCATTCAACAATTGAGCTCACCATTTATTCAATTGTTAAGGTGGGGATCCTCCCCCCCCCCCTCGTGAAAGCTTCAATTTATCGATTCATGAGTAATTCTGTTCAAGTATCTGGTTCAATAATTAACCACCAGCAAATCAGACCTGCAACTTGAAATTTAGATCTTTCTGAATATTGCATTCATCGAGACATGTCTGCTATCTGGTCGCAGCTATGGTTAGCTGATGTATTGTGATCGTCTCGTCGCCCATCACATGGTACCATCGCACTGGCATTTTTTCTGAAGCTCCGCCACTGCCCAGCTATGTTACGTTGTTTTGTGTGATAGGTAAAACTTGGATGTAACAACTTTGGGTATGTCAGAAAACTATGAATCAGGTAAACATTGACATAAATCGACAGCCATACGGTCAAAGCTCGAACGAACTCTAAAATACAATGAAATTAAATGATATTCAGCTTCTTCCTAAGCGTGCTGACGGGGCAGCCCAGACTAACCTGATTTTTCAGGTCAATATCTTAATTCTACAGAATCCAATCCGAAAATTCTATGTTGGCAAACATCTGAATTATCAAGAAACTAAAACAAATTGATCTTAGACATTCGATAAGTCGGCAAGAGAACCTAATAGACATCTAATATGCAGTCTGATCTCTCCTTCATTCCAATAGGCACATTATGTCTCAGAGTTCACTTGAACAGGACTTATGTTTTGAAGTTGCTGCTACCTTTTTCTGTATTAAGCGCAAAAACAAAAATTATCACCGAGATATCTTACATAGTTGCATGGTTCCTGTCTAGCATAAATGTTTGGCCTTCAGGTAGTCGATAATGTAGACGTACCGGATCAGCTAAAGAGAGCGAAAGGAACATAATTCGATTCAAACCCTAGTATATTTTCACCACGGCATGGTGCACATGATTCAAGCGTCAAACTTCTGGTGTCGAGAGCAAGCACAAACGCTTCTGGATCGAACAAGCTCATCTTGGCGAGGATGTAAACGGTATGGTCATCATTCAGGCTAAGGGTGGGGCCACCGCTCATAAGTTTCTCCAATTTAAGCTTATTCTCCTCATTCACCATCTCAGGCAGGAGATGCCGGAAACCCGGGTCCGTGACCACTATGTCGGACGTGTCAAACGTGAGGCCCTCATTCCAAACATCTGAAGAGATGGGTCTGGTCCATATGGTAGCCATCCAACCTTCATCGTCCCGTCGCTTCACGTTGAAGGCGGGATCTCTGTGATACTTGAGCTCGACGAACTTGATTACACCATTGTATATAGTCATATCTCGATATGGCCGGATGTTGAACTCGTCAAACTTCCTGCGGAACTGATCGGGCACTGGCACTGGGACGAAGCTTATAGTAGGATTCTTATCCAACACATTGCATATAACAACCCCCGAGCAGAGATTAATCCAGCCTATCAGCCCATTTCCTGCATATACCACACTTGTGGTATCATTTACTACAAACTTATGCCTGGCATCTTCTGTTTCTTTCTCAGCAATGCATGCCACCTGAGAGCGCCAAGCTTTCCTGTCGGAGCGGTAGATATGCAGAGTGTAATGGTTGCGATCCTCAAGCATGAAGTAGTCTACATGGGGAAACACCACAGTATAGTCGTCGCTGCCATCGCAGATGGGCAAGACGGCAACCATATCCAGCTGATAATCAGTTGGGTAGGGCCTGGGGAGAAGGTGGATGGATGGAGAACCTGGCCCTGCCCTATAAATGAAATAGTCACTGTACGATGGGTGGATGTCGTCGCCAGAGAAGGGGATATCAAGAAGTGCCAAACCTCCTGCCGCACAGACGACACGAGGCCCTTCGGCCAAACGCTGGCTCCCAGTCAGGTCGTAGCAGCGAACGAAGCAGCGCGAGAGGGCCGGCGGATCACGGAATTGGAAGGACACCTCGACGGAGAGGCCCTGGCTACTCTCGGTTTTAACCAAGGAAAAAAATAGCGCGCTATAACAAAATAGCGTGGATCTAAAAATACGCTATTAGCATGCTATAGCGTGCTATTAACGCGAATAGCGCGCTATAGCGCCGAAATAGCATAGCGTCGGCTCTCCAGATATGCTATAGGATGCTATTAGCGTTGGAATAGCGCGCTATTTTTTTCCATGGTTTTAACAGAATTTGAGTACTGACATTCGCTGATACAACACTTGGGTTCTAAGAGGATCTCGGGACTGCGGAGACGCAGGGGAAGGAGGCCCGGCACGGCGGACTGGCGAGAGCGCTCTGACGAAGAAGACATGGATGTGAAGAGGACAGGCGGCTGAGGGTGGGGAAGCGGCAGCATGGTTCGTGGAGGCAGCACACGGTGAAACATGGTTGGGGGAGGTGGCGCAGGGCGAGAGGAAGAAGACATGGTTGGGGGAGGTGGCGCAGGGCGAGGGGAAGAAGACATGGTTGGGGGACGTGGCGCAGGGCCAGACAAAGAAGACATGGTTCGGGGCGACGCAGGGCGAGGTATGGGTGTGAAGGGGAAAGGCGGCGGAGGGCGTAACTGGAGGTCGGGCATCGCGGAAGAGGGATAGGGCGCCGACGCAGAAGACATGGTTCGGGGAGGGCGAAATATGGGTGTGACGAGGAAAGCCCACGGGGAATCGGGATTGGCCGCCGACGAAGAAGACATGGGTGAGAAGAAGAAGAAAGGCGGCGGAGGGTCTAACTTGGGGTCCGGCATCGGGGAAGACGGAGAGGGCGCCGACGAAGAAGACGGATCGGGGAGGCGGAAGAGATTGTGGGGAATTAGGGATTCGATGGCTTCCGAGTCCTTTTTCTTTTACGGCCAATCTGTGTACGATGCGGATTTAGTCATCGGACCAAAGTCGGATGTATTTGCCCTTTTCCTCGTGGCCCAATCTGCTTGCTGGATCAATGCCAGTTGTGTTTTAGTGTGCGATCTACATGGACAGCATGGATACGCCGGAGCAACCTAGTCCAGGCTAGGGTTTGAGCAACTCAGCGGCGATCTCATCTCCGACGAGGTTCTGATCCATGCCATCGTGCGATCTCTTCCTCCACACTCTCAGCTCGGGCTGATACAGGGGCTATCTCGCATAGCTGCCCGGCCTTGGAGGGCTTGGTAGGGTTTGTGTAGGCTGCAGATCGGTTTTGGTCGAGGATTCTAGGTGGCGATCTGATGGTGGCAGAGTCTTCAAGTTCGGGAAAGAAGGGGTTTGAGGTTGAGGAACTGCTCCGGAAACTAAAGCTGAGTGAGGGCGAGCAAGAGGGTGTTTTCCTGGCCAAGGAAGAGAGAAGCACTCTCTCGGAGGTGAAGTGGATGGCGGTGGCCAAGGTCCTGACGAGCAAGAGCTTCATCGCTGAATCCCTAAAGCAAACCTTGTTCGCCGCGTGGAATGCGGCGCGAGAGGTGTCTTTCACATCGATCGAGAAGAACTTGTTCGTGTTGCAATGCGGTGACTGATGACCCACAAGTATAGGGGGTGTATCGTAGTACTTTCGATAAATAAGAGTGTCAAACCCAACGAGGAGCAGAAGATGTTGACAAGCAGTTTCGATGAAGGATTCACTGTAAATGCTCACAGACAAGTATTTAGTGGGTTTTAGTATAGCAGATGAATAGTACAAGTAAGTAAAATGTGAGAGTAATAATTGCAGCGAGTGGCCCAATCCTTTTTAGCACAAAGGACAAGCCGGTTTGTTTACTTATAATGACCAAACGTTGTTGAGGACACACGGGAATTTAGTCTAGTGCTTTCGCTTCATATAGCTGATTAATCTTCATTGTTTTGATAAGTGTTGTGTGGGTGAACCTATGCTAATGCATCGCCCTTCCTAGGACTAATACATACTTGTGATTATACCCCTTGCAAGCATCCACAAATACAAGAAAGTAATTAAGATAAATCTAACCACAGCCTTAAACTCGAGATCCTGCTATCCCTCATGCATC
>NC_061511.1:175509178-175531239 GCF_022539505.1 Lolium rigidum | reverse complement strand
AACCAATTCCATCCCGTATCTCCACTCCAAATCCCAAGAAACCTCGCTCGCGTACGTACGTTCCGACTTCCGGCCAGCACAGCACGACGCCATGAGCGGCGCCACCGCGGACGCCCCCGCCGCCGCCGACGTGGAGAAGGCCGGCGTGTCGGGTGGAGGTGACGCCGGCGCCTCAGGCGGAGGAGGCGCGGTGGGCGCCATCGTCGGGCGCGGCCGTAGGATGCTCTGCCGTACATCGCTCGGACACACAACGTCCTTCGCGCAGCACTTCCGCAAACAAAACAAAAACCGAACATAACCCTCCTTTGGCCGTAACAAGATCGACTCGAAAGCCATCATCTGGCCGAACCCCTAACCCAATCTCTTCCGCCCACCGCCGCCTCCCGATCCGTCTTCTTCCTCGGCGCCTGCCCCCTTCACATCCATGTCTTCTTCGTCACCGCCCTCCCGCTATTCCACCGTGCCCCTGCGTGTCCGCAGTCCCGAGATCCTCTTGCATCCGACTTGTATCGGTGACTGTCATCAAAACCAAAATTCTGCTAGAACCGAGAGTAGCCAGGGCCTCTCCTTCGAGGTGTCCTTCCAAATCAGCGACCCGCCAGCCCTCTCGCACTGCTTCGTCCGGGGCCACGATAGTCCTTGGGCAGAAGAGCCTTTTATTGTCGCTGCGTCGGGAGGTTTAGCACTTCTGGATATCCCCTTCTCTATGTGCAATGACTATTTCGTTTACAGGACAGGCGGAGGTCCTCCATCCCTCCACCTTCTGCCCAGGCCTTACCCAACTGATTATCAGCTGAACATGGTTGCCGTCTTGCCCGTCTGCGACGGCAGCGACGACTTTGCCGTGGTGTTTCCCGACATAGATCACTTCATGCTCCAGGATCAAAACCACTACACTCTGCACATATACCGCTCCGACACGAGAGCGTGGTCCGCTCAGGTGGCCTGCATTGCCGAGGAAGAAACGGAGGACACCAGGAATAAGTTGGTAGCAACATATGATGCCACAAGCGTGGTATATGCAGGATCTGGGCTGATAGGCTGGATTAATCTCTGGACGGGGGCTGTTCTATGCAATGTGCTGGATATGAATCCTACTATCCGTTTCGTCCCGGTGCCACTCAACAAGTTCTACTTGGACTATATAGCAGAAATCAACATCCGGCCGTTTCGACATATGACTATATACAATGGTGTGATCAAGTTCATCGAGCTCAAGTATCACAGAGGTCCCGTCTTCAACGTGAAGCGACGAGACGATGAAGGTTGGATGGCTACCATATGGACCAGATCCATCTCTTCAGATGTTTGGAATGAGGGCCTCACGTTTGATACGTCCGACATTGTGGTCACCGACCCGAGTTTCCGGCATCTGCTGCCTGAGATGGTGAATGAGGACAATAAGCTCAAATTGGAGAAACTTATGAGCGGTGGCCCCACCCTGAGCCTGAATGATGACCATACCGTTTACATCCTCGCCAAGATGAGCTTGTTCGATCCAGAAGCGTTTGTGCTTGCTCTCAACACCAGAAGTTTGACGCTTGAATCATGTGCACCATGCCGTGGTGAAAATATACTAGGGTTTGAATCGAATTATGTTCCTTTCGCTCTCTTTAGCTGATTCGGTACGTCTACATTATCGACTACCTGAAGGCCAAACATTTATGTTAGCTAGGAACCATGCAACTATGTAAGGTATCTTGGTGATAATTTTTGTTTTTGCGCTTAATTCTGAAAAAGGTAGCAGCAACTTCAAAACATAAGTCCTGTTCAAGTGAACTCTGAGACATAATGTGCCTATTGGAATCAAGGAGAGATTAGACTGCATATTAGATATCTATTAGGTTCTCTTGCCGACTTATCGAATGTCTAAGATCAATTTGTTTTAGTTTCTTGATAATTCAGATGTTTGCCAACATAGAATTTTCGGATTGGATTATGTAGAATTAAGATACTGACCTGAAAAATCAGGTTAGTCTGGGCTGCCCCATCAGCACGCTTAGGAAGAAGCTGAATATCATTTAATTTCATTGTATTTTAGAGTTAGTTCGAGCTTTGACCGTATGGATGTCGATTTATGTCAATGTTTACCTGATTCATAGTTTTCTGACATACCCAAAGTTGTTACATCCAAGTTTTACCTATATCACACAAAACAACGTAACATAGCTGGGCAGTGGCGGAGCTTCAGAAAAAATGCCAGTGCGATGGTACCATGTGATGGGCGACGATCACAATACATCAGCTAACCATAGCTGCGACCAGATAGCAGACATGTCTCGATGAATGCAATATTCAGAAATATCTAAATTTCAAGTTGCAGGTCTGATTTGCTGGTGGTTAATTATTGCACCAGATACTTGAACAGAATTACTCATGATTTGCTGGTGAGCTCAATTGTTGAATGCGTGTACAATTCAATAAATGGTGAGCACTGCTTACGATCAAACTGCTTGCATGCTTGTGTTGTTGACCTGCTCTATAGTCTGTATGCATTGCTGCTAGGTGCTAGCTGGCGGTACTTAGTATAAAAAGAATTCAGAGTATACTTCAGCCTTAGGTTTGAGTATCGGTTTCAAAATCTCACTTATAACTCTTCCCCTAACAACGTCGGTAGAAAGGTTTAGACCTTCAATGCATGCAATCTAGCAAAAGATAAAGCAGTGGCACACATGTACAATAGAGTCGGCTCCTCTTAACTTAGATTTTGCAATATCAGAATCCAACTTAGTCAATCTACCACATAAAACCTATCCAGTGGTTCTCCTCTGTTTTGCACTACTTGCTGCAGCTACTAGGTTTTGGAGGGAAGAGGCGGCGTATATTCTGCTAGTGTTATTTTATTTTACTTTAAACTTCAAGCGAGTTTTATCAGCTAGCAATGAGAGTTATATCATCTAAAAGGATTTGAACTAAACATTGAGGAGGGGTATCAAACCAACCACTCGTAGGTGCTCTACGTGCCTAGCTAGCTAATTGATGTGCAACCTTGTTTGCTTCCCGAGGTCAGAGTGCTCGAAGATGACACGAGAGAAGCAGAAGGGCTTAGCGAGTGTCATCCCGCCTTCATCGCGTCAATGACCTCCATGTTGTTAGAACTAACCACATCACAGTGCCATGGCAAGTAAAAGAGCTTGCCGCGGAGCTATCGCTTCAGTCATATCTGCATGGATTACATAATCAATTTTGTTGTTACTTTGCCGCTAAAGAAGTACCATGTAAGTCCTTTACCTTCGCTCCAATTGAACCATTCAGTTGATCAATATCAAATCCCAAAGTTCGAGGGTGGTCGGGTCTAGCCATGTCATTTTGTAGATCAACCGGGATCTGCCATCCCTGGTTCCATTGATGTAATCAACGAAACCCCAACAAAGTATGTTTGTAACAACCATGCAAAAGCATGACCAAAGTCTTGAAACCACGGTTGACATGGGTATACCATGGGAAGAAGCCCATGAAGCTAGAAGACTGGAAGCATTCGAATCCCGGGAACTAAGTGTGTCGAATAAGAAAAGGCCCATCTAGGAGCCGACCAAAACATAGCCTTGTATGATTACTTGTAAATCGACCCGAACTAAACTATGATACCTAGCCTCCTATATAAAGGCTAGGAGGAGCCAACGGGGGAGATATCGAAGCAATTGTTGTAACCCTAAATTTGTTCTAGTATTACGATGACTTTGCCTTACAATCAATGCATTGTTGGACTACCTTGTTTGTCTGACCAGCCCATGAAACCACCAATGCACCTCTTTCCCCGAAACCCTAATTCCATATGGACGAACATCGCTGAGGTTAACTCCGGTCAATTGGCGCCGTCTATGGGAAATCTGGGTATTGGATTCATGGATTCAGATGCTTTTTCGGCTTCACCAAGCAATAACTTGACAATCATCGATGGCTAGATCTGGTTCGGCTCCATTGACTTTCTTCCACACCCACTCATCCTTCTCCCGGTCTTCGACAATCTTGACTAGGGGATGGATCTGATGATCAGAAGTTTCAACTTCCGCGTTCGGTCGAGGGGCACAACTCGCATATAGGATCCGATTTGTCCGGGTCCTCGGCTGCAAGTTCAGCACCAACAACAACAATACAACATCGACATCCTCTGTCGGCTCATCAAGCGAGGTAAACTCGCCGACCAACATCACGGACAACCATAACTCTGCTACAAGTTGGGGGGATCTCGCCTATCTACTCGACGGTGTCTCCTTTGACGATGAAAGCGAATCGTCATCGGATCTAGCACTTCAAGATGTGGACTCTACAGACATCGTCAACCATGAACTATACGGCAACATCGAATCCGAGATCAGGGAAGTCAACTTGCACCTGGATGTTTCTACTAATAATGAAACCGTGTCTAGGAGGAACTAGACACTTTTTTGATATAGAGAAGCGGGACTTGGCGCGACAATTCTGAAATTCGTCCCTGACAGGAATCAAACTTCGGTCGTTAGGGTGCGCCACTGCGACCCAAACCACTAGGCTAAGCCCACGTCGTCGGATGTTTCTACTAATATCTTGCACCTAGCACGTCATCAAGTATATGCGATCATCGAGGGTGCATCTAGGGAAGATTCAGAGGAATTCAACTCCACCGGCAACCCTTCGTAAACCTCGACAACCTCACCCAAGGTACCAAGAGCCGGGCCGCACCCAGAGGCAATCAGGAACGAGAAGATGATCAGGAAGACGAAGGCGACGCTAACCGCAACGGGACCGGCGATGCACGTGGTCGAAACCAAGTGCAAGTTCGGATCTCGGGAGCTGGTTTGGACAAGGCGAGGCAAGCCATGAGCAGGGTGTCCCCATGACAGCGGCAACAAACCGAGAAGAGCTTCTGGCGTACCAGTACTTGCTCCATCGCCAGAAACGAGAATTAGCAAAGATGAAGCAACAACTCGACGAGCGAAGGAGACTAGCAAATGAATCGCCTCGGTTGTGCGTGACAATTTAGACTTCAGTCTCCGCGCATAGGCACAAATACGCGTAATATATATATGATCTGGCCGGCTAGCAACAGCCAAATTCTGAAATCCCGGAAACCTCTTGATCGTGCTCTTGAGATGGTGCTTCGAGGAGAGACTGCTAGGCACCACAACCGCCAACGAGCTGAGATCCGAGGCCTCCGGCCTGGCAAGGCAATACCGCGACCGTCGAGGCAACTAGGGTGAGTACAAAGATGGCATCGAAGAGAAGGCAATTATAGTGAAAGAAATTTTGGAATTGAAATTGCACTTTGGATTTGAAACAGATCTTGTTATTGTCGACTGAAATTGCACTTCACATAATTTTCATTTGCTGAGGTATTTAACAAGGTCTTGCATTTTCTCATTTATCGACTCCGCCACACCTCAAATGTATTCTTGCGTCAGCCACCGACGACAACAAAACAAATGTCTTACGCATATCCGAGTCAGAAAACGGTTATGATATTTACCGTTACATGTAGACAACTCAAAGGGCAAGATCTTCGGTTGGCTGGCGATGAAGGGGAGGCTCTGGACCTCGGACAGGAGGGCCCGGCATGGCCTGCAGGACCACCCTGATCCCTGTGCCACCTGCCTCCAAGAGGAGGATAATGTCGATCATATTTTGTCACACTGCCCATATGCAAGGATGGTCTGGTTCGGCTGCTTGAGAAGGATGGGCTCGCAACTCCAGGAGCCGCAGGAGAACACCAACCTGGAGAGATGGTGGACTGAGACGAGGAAGAGACTGCGGAGGGAGGACAGGCGAGGTTTTGACACGTTTGTCCTGCTCATTGCCTGGACGCTGTGGGAGCAAAGGAATGCCCGGGTCTTCGGAAACTTAGATAGGCAGCTTTCCACGGCGCAAATCATTGACAGTGTGTTGGAGGAGTTTAGCCTGTGGGAGGCTGCGAGGGGAGGGGAGCGGAGAGTCATGTTGCGAGAGTAGGCGTCGAGTTGGGTGGTGTGTGTGGGTTGGCCAAGGGAAGATGTTCGCATCCCCCTCTGATTTCTTGTAATTGTTGTTGCTTTCTTCTATAAAGATATGGCACGCCGTTCGCGTGCCCGCGAAAAAAAAAATTATTACTCCTTCACTGTGTAACTTTTGTCGTACTTTTAATTCTAATTTAAACTAAAACCACGATAAAAAATTATGAAAGGAGTGAGTACCTAACCGAAATTGAGTCTTTGACACCATGCGTGGGTAATGAAAGGTAACAGGTGTGTTGGAGGGTTCTGTCTTTGATTGGAGGAGAAGCGACTAAGCAAAGAGTTGTCTTGCGCGGCTGGGTTTTGGACCCCGAATAAGACCCAGCATAGTAATGGTGCTTCTTGTGCTGTTCTTGCTTGTAGGACTGGTAATGCACTAGTAATCAGCATCGGCGTAGAGCTGGAAGCCTTGGAAGCACATGATGGGACGTCTGATAATGATTACGTAGCAGATTTCCTGAAACGGCAGGGCGTTAATTTGTGTTTTAGCTGGCGATGGGCCGTTGTTGGACGTTGGATCGGTGTGGGGGCATGACCTTGAGAGGACGATCTTTTGCGGCCAAACAAATCTTGGAGGCGATCAAGCACATCAATCTAGCTAGTTCTAGTTTATATCTCTGAGATTATGTATCTCTAGTTGAGACTGAACAATATACCAGCAAAGATTTTGACCAACAAGGTTGACCCACCAACATTTCTAGCACCACAACAACTCGCACCCTCTTCAATCTTGACATCTATAGGGATGCATGATGGAAATGTAGCATGCGGATCAACTGAAAAGGATCCTCCCTCCCCCCCCCCCCGACCCCTCATGTCGCCCTCCTCTGGCGGCCGAGGGGCAAACCCTAGCTGCCGCCGCTTAGCCCCCCACCTCCCCCCTTCCTTGCCTCGCCGCCGCCGGAGGGGGGCCGGCAAAGCCGCGCGCTCCCCGAGGAAGGTGGCGGCGGGGCGCTTCTTCCCCCTCCCGCGTCCCTGGCGAGAAGGAGCTCGCTCGGGCGCGGCTCAGGGCGGCGGGCGCAGCGGCGTGCGGTGGAGCTCGCCGGTGTGCTGCGGGCGTGGCTGCTAGGCGGGCGCGGTGGCTCTTCTAGCCGCTGGCGGCGCGTGGAGCTCCGGCGGTCGTGGGCGGCCGGGCCAGATCTGGGTCGGGCTGGCCGTGGCGGCGTGGCGGTTGGCCGGCGCAGGCCCCCCTGGTCATGGTGGTGCTGCGGCTTGTTGCAGCAGCTGGGTGGTCGCATCCCCCGGGCAGCGGCGGCGGCCACGGCGAGGGCCCTGGGCCGGGAGGGCTGCGCGGCGGCGGCTTTGGTGTTGGCCACGAGGTTGCTGCGGGAGGTCTGCGTTGGTGGCGTGGTTGCGTGCTGGGGCCGTGCGGCGCGGTGGTTGGAGTGCCGTCGCCGGCGTGTGGAGGCCAGGGCGGGCGCGACATGTCCCTGGGAGGAGGAGCTCGGTGAGGGGCGCGACGGGATGTTGGCCTCGGTTTCCTCGGCGGTGTGGCGACTGCGGTGGCCGCGTGGGTGGCGTGGCGGTTGGACCTGGGAGTTCTTGTCTGCGGGCTTCGACGTTCGTCTTCGGGCCCCGTGTTGGTGTTGGTCGGCGTCCCCTCTATGTGGCGTTCCGGCGGCGCCCACGGTGTTCTTCGGCGATGCTACGTTGGCTACAGGCGCGTTGCTCGGGGTTCGCGACCCGGCGGTTGCAGTTGCTGGTCTGTGCCGGTCCTCTTTTGGACGGGCGCGAGTTTTCTTGGGACTCTTTGCTAGGCGAAAGCTTTGTCTTGGCGGTCGGCCAGGACCGACGACGGTGACGCCCGTGGGCGCCGCTTCCTTCTTGAAGGCGTCGTCGAAGCGGGTGTCTCTTGATCTCCGCCCGGGCTCTCCGGGGGAAACCCTAGATCCCTCACGGGATCGGGCGAGGGCGGCGCTCTTGTGTCGCTTTGCCTCTTGGGGCCTCGCTTTGGACGTCCGCTGGTCAGAGGGGTTTGTGGAGTGTTTTGGCGGTTTCGGTGGAGGCGGGTTCGTCTTCGGCCAGGTGGGACGCGGCCTCGGGGTCGGTGTGGTAGTTGGAGCGGTGGCTCCGGTCTTTTCTCCTCCGCCTGTTGCGTTGAGGTGTGGTGTCGACCTGGTTGGTCGTCGACCCGTGTGGAGCGCAGCCTCGGGGCTGGCGTGTGGTGTCGTGTTGTAACGGTTTTTCGGTCAGTTTTCCTCGTAAACTGGCCATCTCTTTTCTCCTATATCAATGAAAGGCAAAGCTTTTGCCTCGTTTCAAAAAAAAAAAAAACGTAGCATGCGATACAGGCATTGGAGACTCAAAACTAAACAAAAGATATGACAGACAGACTGAACAAAATAATATGAATCAGAAATTTCAGAGTGATCTTTTTTTAGATGAAATCAGCAAAAGATCTTTGCAATTGCAAGACGTGTAAGCGGCGAAGCTGTAGCCAACACAGTATGACTTCTTTATCTCTTCGGACACGGCAACATTTTATATGCGTATGGCTGTCGTTTAGATGAGAAATTTATACCTCAAGGTAAGCTGGTGCTGTTAGTCAGATCCAGTTGCATTTTCTTAACATAACCTGGCTCACACGGTGGTGCAGAAGATCCTTTGCCGGCCCAAAATGGCGCGCACTGCTCGCCTAGTTGCCTCGCCTCGCCTCGCTGTATAACACCTTGGCAGCAGGCACCAAACCGATCGATTAACCAATCCAACTGAACTCTGAACCAATTCCATCCATATCTCCACTCCGAATCCCAAGAAACCTCGCTCTCGTACGTTCGACGTTCCGACTTCCGACCAGCACAGCACGACGCCATGAGCGGCGCCACCCCCGCCGCCGCGGACGTGGAGAAGGCCGGCGTGTCGGGTGGAGGTGACACCAGCGCCTCAGGCGGAGGAGGCGCGGTGGGCGCCATCGTCGGGCGCTGGCGGCGGCAGGACCTCCTGGACAAGTCCGGGTCGGCGCTGCGGGCCGCGGCGTGGGCGTTCTCCCTGCTCGCCTTCCTCATCATGGTCTGCAACGAGCACGGCGACTGGAAGCAGTTCGACCGCTACGAGGAGTACAGGTACGGTGCGCCTCCCCGCCGGCCCATAGCCCATGCCGAGCACGCAGTTCTTGACCCGATCGATCGACGCTTTCGGTGGTTGCGTGGCGTGTGAGCGTGATTAATTAATACTCAACTAACGTTTGGTGCGTACGCGTCGGTGGCTGCCTCGATCATCAGGTACATCGTCGCCGTCGGGCTGCTGGCGTTCGTCTACACCACGCTCCAGCTGGTGCGGCACGGCGTCCGGCTCAACGGCGGCCAGGACCTGCAGGGCAAGGTCGGCCTGCTCGTCGACTTCGCCGGAGATCAGGTCAGCAAAGCAACCTTAGCGTACGTCTGGCTTATCTTTGTGTTGCCGCACTGGCATTTGTCTTGACAAAATGACAAGTGTCATCATTAAGATTGCCGCGCTGTCGTCTCCGATGAGATCACAGGATAATCACGATTACGTGCACGATAGGGAAAGCAAGCAAAAGATACTTGCAAGAATTTTGGTTTCTAGAAAATTCCGCGTCCTGGCTCAGCAGAGTATATTTCTCATGGAGGGTTAATTAAATTGTTGACTTGTTGATTTTGTGAGTGAGAAGCTCTGTGGTGCGTAGCTCGTCGTCAGGAAACTGTTAAGCCCGCAAAAAAAAAACTGTTAAAGCTTCCATGTCCTCGAGTGTACATTATTGGGCAAGCTGTTATGTGCTGGAATTTTAATCCATTTCTGTAGCTGATTAATTGCAGTCGCACAAGACCTAGTATAATACAGTACTTCCGCACGGCACATCCACTTCATACATTGCCCATTGGTCAGAAGAAATAGCGCAAGTCAACACGAATTTGTTGCTTTGTTGGATCTTGGAAGTACTGTAATTAAGTACTCTAGCTATTTCTGTCGACTTCCAAGGCTGCCTTCGACGATTCACTTTTGCGACATTCCTATGAGCACACAAAACTCCTTCTGAAGATAATAGTGTCATGTTTGACAGTGATCAGTGTTCGTTACATTGTAAGTAGATCAGACCAATGAAATGATAGGATGACACACATGTTGCTAGATCGCCGAGTTCCTGATTTCCTAGGCAGTTTTCTTCCTCTTCTCGAAGTAAAAAACCATACGCAATCTGACGAATTCTTTACCTTTTTGTTACACGAGTTCTTAACCCTGCTTCTACGATTCTCCTGCAGGTGACGGCGTACCTTCTGATGTCCGCGCTGTCCGCCGCAGTCCCGATCACCAACCGCATGCGCGAGGGCGCGGATAACGTCTTCACGGACTCCTCCGCCGCCTCCATCAGCATGGCATTCTTCGCCTTCGTCTGCCTCGCGCTCTCTGCCCTCATTTCAGGTTTCAAGCTCTCCAAGCAGACCTACATATGAGCCTGGCTGCACTACATTCCGACTGTGCTTCCTCTGTATATTCTCGATCCGTTCTTGCTGGTGGGTGTTGTGGTAATACCGTACGCATAACTTGGTGTGCATACGTGATTACAGGAATTGATGGTCGCTTCTTTTGCGTGTGTTTTAGGTGTTTAGATTGTAATGCCCAATTATGTAATTATTATGTTTCCACGACAAATGAACGGGAGTGCGTGCGTGTCCAATTGATTCTTTGAAGATTAAGGAAGGTGTGGTATGGTAATATTCATGTTCATAGCTAGTAACATAAGAGCATCTCCAGCGGATTTCCTAAACCGTTTCCTAAAGTGTGCCGGATTGAGCGTTTCGGGGACATATTTTGTTCGTGCCGCGTTTGAGGGACGTCGCTCTCCAGCCGCGTCCCTCAAACGCCGCTCCCAAACTTTTTTTAAAGGATTTTTGAAAACATAACCATTTATTAAATATAGCATACAAATAAATATGTTTGCTGAGATTATTTTCAAATTAAAATACAACAAACAATAAAACAACTAAACAAATGTAATAAATAGGCTAGATCAAGGTGCCGCGGCATTTGCTGATAATCCTTTGATCCTCAACATATGCTCAACGAGATCAGCTTGAAGTTAATCGTGAACATTGCTGAAAGTATAGAGATGGTAAACCTAGAGGGGGGGGGTGAATAGGTTTCTACAAGTTTTAATTCTTTCTTTGCAATATTAGGCTTTGCGGAATATAAAGGTGAGCCTAATGCAAACTAGGTGAAGCAACCTATATGAGGATACAACTAACTCGAGCACGAAGGCTCTCACAAGCAGTTAAATCACAAGTAAGGAGTTCGGTTAGAGCTAACCGATAGCACGCGGAGACGAGGATGTATTCCCGTGTTCCCTTGCTTTGCAACAAGGTACGTCACGTTTGGAGGGGTGGAGGTCCCACGAAGGATTCCCCACGCCACGAAGGCTCACCCTATTCTCCGGAGCCTATCCCACGAAGGAATAGCTCACTCACTTGTGGTAGACTTTGAGGCAGCCTCCAAACCTTCACAATCTTGCCCGGAGCAAATCCACAGCCCGGATGCTTCCGGACTCCTCTTGCCCACCTAGGGTTTCCAAGGAACCCTAGGAACCAAGCTTCTCGATGAATACAAGGGGGAATGAGATTTGGCTTGGTAGAACAGTAGATCAGGTCCTCCTCTAGCGATTCCCCGGAGGGATTTGAGTTTGGGTGGAGGAGGAGGTAGATCTGAGGCTTTTGGTGTTTCTAGTAATGGAGTAAGAGAGAGAGAGCTCAAGAACAGCTTGTAGTGTAGTGCCTAACTGTTCAGAGGTAGGAGAAGGCCTATTTATAGTGTTCTTCGAAATATGGCCGTTGGTCACTTGCCACCTCAGCTTTTTCCTCGAGAAACCCGGTTGACCGGGCCACAGATCGGACAGCCCGGTGGTGAGGCCGGTCAGACCGGACCAGTGACCGGACGCTCTTTGCTGGTCCTGGAGCTCCTCCGGTTGGCGGCCGGTTGGCGCCCGGTCGACCGGGCCGTGCGCCGGACCCGCCGGTCAGTAGGCCGGTTGACCGGTCGGCAACCGGATTTCTTGTGTTCTGGTGAAGACCCCGGTTGGCGGCCGGTCGACCGGGTCGTGCGCCGGACTTCCCCGGTTGGCGACCGGTTGACCGAGCTGCGCGCCGGACAGGCCGGTTGCTGGCCCGGTTGGACCGGGCAGCAGACCGGATTTCTGCTGTAGACCCCTTTTTGATTGTTGTTGAAGTGGGGGGCTCCTTTAGCCTTCTTGTTCCTTTGATACACCATTTATGCCTCATTGCCTAAAACCTGAGATTATCCTTATAAACATATTAGGTCAAATACTCTAGCACGGTGTCATTGTTACCAAAATAATGGATAAGGGTTAAATACCCTTACAATCTCCCCCTTTTTGGTATACGATGACAAACCGAGCTAGAGTCACAAATAGATATTATGATAAGCTCTAAACCTTGATTCCATATAAGATATTACGACAGCTCCCCCATAATGTGTGCACTTGGAGAATATGCGTTTGAATGCAAAGTGCACCATTTGTGGAACATGAGAAGCTCCCCCAATATCTTTAGGAAACAAGCATGGTATGGAGATGTGCATATCAAGATATATAAGCATAGCACACATAATCATCCTAACATAGAGTAGCACACATAATAGTCGTCCATACATATCCATACACAAATTATTGGAAGTAGCAAATGGTTCTTGAAAACTCAAAGCAAATAAGCACAAGCCATATTAAATCCAAATAAAGCAACTCCCATGGCTTGTGGCAATCAAAGAACCCCGTGGTCCTAGACTCTACTCTCTTCTCCCCTTTGGCATCGGAACACCAAAAAGGCGAAGAAAAGAGGAGAGATGCTATCGCAGATCATCAGTAGATCTCATCCCCGGTGGACCATGAGCACTCGCCATCGCCGCGTGCAGCCGCATGACTCTCATCCTCATCACCATCATCATCAGCAGGGGTAGAGGCACGAGCAGTCCTAGGAGGGATGGCACCATGAGCATATACGGAGAAGTCGAAGTTCTGGAGCATCTCATCGGTAAGGGGAGGCATCTCCCACCGAGGCGCTACCACGGGCTCCATCTCGGGTCCAGGAGGAGGAACATGGTGGTTCCGTGAGGCCATGAACTCATTCTGGCGCCTCCGTGTCTCCTGGGTCATAGTAAAGGTCTGATGTGCAACATCATTGGTGTTCTTGCACATTTGCCACATGCTTGAGAAGAAGCGGGCATCACCATGCTTGGAGCGCTGAGAGTAGCTGGAGCTAGCATCATGATCATGGCGTTCCTTGGAACGGCGCTCAGTGGAGGGCGTCATGGAGGGAACGTCCGGACGAGTGGCCTCCTGAATAGGTATCCTGAATGGGTCCATGATGACTTTTTCACCAAAAGCGTTGAGAGGAGCGGGGACAATGTAGTTGATGAGCCGCTGAACATACTGAGCATAGTTGGGAGTCATGCGTTCCATAACCGCACGCTTCAGCTCACAGTGGATAAGATCACACCCATCAATCTTCCTTCTCCTGTCAGGATGGCAATAGTACATCAGGTTGAGGTGATAGTTCCTGACTTCACTTGTGTCGCCAGACTTGCTGATGAGGCTTTCACGGAACATCTTGGCAAGAACAAGGTATGAGTAATACATCCCAGAGATAGTGGGAGGTCCAGGTGTAGGGTTCGCAGGATAGCAGAAGGAGATGTCACCCTTAGTAAGCTTGGACCGTGAATGAATCTTGTACCCGGGATTACGATCACCACCACAACCCATGGCCGCACGGAACTGAGAGTAGGTGCATGAGTACTTTTCCGTGCCAGTCATCCAGGTGATGGTGCGGTCCTCATCATCATGGAAGAAAACGGTGCAGTGGAACTGACGGACTAGGAGAGGACAGAAGGTAGGATCCTCTTGGTGATCATCAGGCTTCAGGCACACAAGGTCATACAGGCCCATACCCTTCAAGGTTTCAACCACAAAGCGATACTTTTTGGCTTCATGCAAGGCAAACTCTTCAGGGTTGATGGCCTTGGGCAAGACAATATCACCATGCTTCATAAACTCATGAGAATCATAGTAACCATCCCATAGGGCTGCTTGTGTCTTGGTCCAGAAAAACTGATCCCCACGAAGGTAAGTCCGTTGCTCAAAGCGATACGGATTCACCGTCCTCATCTCCTGCCACTCAACACGGTTTGCATGCCCAGCATTGATATTTGGCACTATTTCCTCATCATGTTGGGCGGCATGCTTATCCTTTCTCTTGCCACCAATAGACTTGTTTCTACCCCCAACTGAGCTGCCAATGTCAGTACCCTGCTGAGCTTGAGGGGGTACGCGGCTACTAGAACGGCGGGGAGGATCAGCAGTCCTTCCTCTCTTGGAAGCATTGCCACGTGCCTCACCACTCCAACTACCCGAAGACATGGTCCTCCTTGATCAAGAGAGCAAGAAGAACACGAGATAGGGCTTGAAACCCAAGAACTCCAAGTTTCCCAAAATAGCTTGAGAGGGACCAAATCCTTTGGTGGAGATGTTCCAAGGGGCCCGATCTATGGTTTGGTGAAGTTTGGGGGGGTTCTTGTGGTGGGAAGGCCCTAGAGCTTGGTGGAGGTGATGGGGGCGGCGGCAATGGAGGTGTGGTTGTTGGGGAAGAATGGGGAAGAAGACCCCAAGGGGTATCCTCTTCCCAACATAACAGGCCGCGCGGCCGGTCGGGAACCCGGTCGAACCGGACCTGGCGCCGGCCGATCCGGCGCAGAGGCCGGTCCAACCGGGCCAGAGACCGGCCACTCAGTTTTATCTCGTTTTCGCCTCGTTTTGCCCCTATGCTTTGTGTAAGTGTGTGTGAATGCTCAGATGATGACATGTACATATAGATAGATAGAGGATGATGAGATGAGCATAGACATGGGGTTGGGAACACAAGATTCTCTAGGCATACCCATTGGAGAGAAAATCCAAACAAGATGTAAATAGCAACAATGGGTATGAGTCGAAATATATATATCAAGAATCATAAGTCATTTTGAAATGATTTTTGCAATAAGATCATTTGGCCTTATATAGTCAAATCAAGTTGTAATGAAGGCTCAATGAGGGGCGGGGGATTTCTCCCCTATGTGAAAGCGCAAATGTCATGAGACCTCGAAGAGACATGCTTGGGTCCATATAATGACATTGGGTCTATTTATGTTGCACACATAGGTATGCATCTTACCAAGACATGGTAGGATGGTGATACGTCTCCAACGTATCGATAATTTCTTGTGTTCCATGCCACATTATTGATGTTATCTACATGTTATATGCACACTTTATGTCATATTCGTGCATCTTCTGGAACTAACCTATTAACAAGATGCCGAAGTGCCAGTTCCTGTTTTCTGCTGTTTTTGGTTTCAGAAATCCTAGTAACGAAATATTCTCGGAATCGGACGAAATCAACGCCCACGTTCCTATTTTACCCCGAAGCATCCAGAACACACGAGAACCGCCAGAGAAGGGGGCAGGGCCACCACACCACACCCCGGCGCGGCCAAGGGGGGCGCGCCCCCTAGGGTGTGGGCCCCCGTAAGCCCTCCCGCGCCGCCTCTCCGCCTATATAAAGCCCCCGACCTAAAAACCTCGGGGCGTTCGACGAAAACCACAGAAACCTTCCAGAGCCGCCGCCATCGCGAAGCCAAGATCTGGGGGACAGGAGTCTCTGTTCCGGCACCCTGCCGGAGCGGGAAAGTGCCCCCGGAAGGCTTCTCCATCGACACCGCTGCCATCTCCACCGCCATCTTCATCACCGCTGCTGCTCCCATGAGGAGGGAGTAGTTCTCCATCGAGGCTCGGGGCTGTACCGGTAGCTATGTGGTTCATCTCTCTCCTATGTGCTTCAATACAATAATCTCATGAGCTGCCTTACATGATTGAGATTCATATGATGATGCTTGTAATCTAGATGTCATTATGCTAGTCAAGTGAGTTTTACTTATGTGATCTCCGGAGACTCCTTGTCCCACGTGTGTAAAGGTGACAAGTGTGTGCACCGTGTGGGTCTCTTAGGCCATATTTCACAGTAATACTTACTCAATGTTGAATGGCATAGTGAGGTGCTTATTTATATCTCTTTAAGATTGCAATGTGTTTGTATCACAATTTATCTATGTGCTACTCTAGTGATGTGTTATTAAAGTAGTTTTATTCCTCCCGCATGTGTGCAAAGGTGACAGATGCGTGCACCGTGTTAGTACTTGGTTTATGCTATGATCATGATCTCTTGTAGATTGCGAAGTTAACTATTGCTATGATAATATTGATGTGATCTATTCCTCCTACATATGCATGAAGGTGACAAGTGTGCATGCTATGCTAGTACTTGGTTTAGTCTATTGATCTATCTTACACTATAAGGTTACTTAAACATGAGCATTATTGTGGAGCTTGTTAACTCCGGCATTGAGGGTTCGTGTAATCCTACGCAATGTGTTCATCATCCAACAAAAGTGTAGAGTATGCATTTATCTGTTCTGTTATGTGATCAATGTTGAGAGTGTCCACTAGTGAAAGTGTAATCCCTAGGCCTTGTTCCTAAATACCGCTGAGTTACTACCGCTTGTTTATCGTTTTATCGTGTTACTACCGCTGCATTACTACCGCTTGATTACTCGTCCCGGGCAAAGCACTTCGGTGCCGTTGCTACTACTTATTCATACCACCCGTATTTCACTATCTCTTCGCCGAACTAGTGCACCTATTAGGTGTGTTGGGGACACAAGAGACTTCTTGCTTTGTGGTTGCAGTGGTTGCATGAGAGGGATATCTTTGACCTCTTCCTCCCCGAGATCGATAAACCTTGGGTGATCCACTTAAGGGAAACTCTGTCAGCTGTTCTACAAACCTCTCGCTCTTGGAGGCCCAACACTGTCTACAAGAATAGAAGCTCCCGTAGACATCAAGCACTTTTCCGGCGCCGTTGCCGGGGAGGAAAGGTAAAAGGCACTCATACTACGGTCTCGTGTAAAGTATTTTTCCGGCGCCGTTGTGTGTGTGCTCAAAGCTATTTCCTTTAGATCCCGCAATTGCATCTTGTTGTTTCTTGTTTACACTAGTTTGGCATAATGTACAAGAGTGAGCTTCTTATTCTATTTCCTGATTTAAAACATGGATTGTTTGATGCGAAAATTAAAAAACCTATGAAATCTTCTTTGCATGTCGGTAGTAATATTAGTATGAACGCTTTGAACACCATTGTTGACAATAATATAGAAAGTTCTAAGCTTGGGGAAGCTGGTTTTCATGATATTTTTAGTCCCCCAAGCATTGAGGAGAAAATTTTCTTTGATGATACTTTGCCTCCTATTTGTGATGATAATAATAGTGGTCTTTTGGTACAACCTACTATGGAGAGTGAATTGTTTTGTGATTATACTATGCCTCCTACACTTGATGAGAATAATAATGATAGCTACTTTGTTGAATTTGCTCCCACTACAACTAATAAAATTGATTATGCTTATGTGGAGAGTAATAATTTTATGCATGAGACTCATGATAAGAATGCTTTATGTGATAGTTATATTGTTGAGTTTGCTCATGATGCTACTGAAAGTTATTATGAGAGAGGAAAATATGGTTGTAGAAATTTTCATGTTACTAAAACACCTCTCTATGTGCTGAAATTTTTGAAGCTACACTTGCTTTATCTTCCTATGCTTGTTACTTTGCTCTTCATGAACTTGTTTATTTACAAGATTCCTATGCATAGGAAGCATGTTAGACTTAAATGTGTTTTGAATTTGCCTCTTGATGCTCTCTTTTGCTTCAAATACTATTTCTTGCGAGTGCATCATTAAAACTGCTGAGCCCATCTTAACGGCTAAAAAGAAAGAACTTCTTGGGAGATAACCCATGTGTTATTTTGCTACAGTACTTTGTTTTATATTTGTGTCTTGGAAGTTGTTTACTACTGTAGCAACCTCTCCTTATCTTAGTTTTATGTTTTGTTGTGCCAAGTAAAGTCTTTGATAGAAAAGTAAGTACTAGATTTGGATTACTGCGCAGTTTCAGATTTCTTTGCTGTCACGAATCTGGGTCTATCTCGTAGCTCAGAAAATTAAGCCAATTTACGAGCATGATCCTCAGATATGTACGCAACTTTCATTCAATTTGAGCATTTTCGTTTGAGCAAGTCTAGTGGCCCAATAAAATCCATCTTTACGGACTCGTTCTGTTTTGACAGATTCTGTCTTTTATTTCGCATTGCCTCTTTTGCTATGTTGGATGAATTTCTTTGATCCATTAATGTCCAAGTAGCTTTATGCAATGTCCAGAAGTGTTAAGAATGATTGTGTCACCTCTGAACATGTTAATTTTTATTGTCCACTAACCCTCTAATGAGTTGTTTCGAGTTTGGTGTGGAGGAAGTTTTCAAGGGTCAAGAGAGGAGGATGATATACTACGATCAAGAAGAGTGAAAAGTCTAAGCTTGGGGATGCCCCGGTGGTTCATCCCTGCATATATCAAGAAGACTCAAGCGTTTAAGCTTGGGGATGCCCAAGGCATCCCCTTCTTCATCGATAAATTATCAGATTCCTTCTCTTGAAACTATATTTTTATTCGGTCACATCTTATGTGCTTTACTTGGAGCGTCTGTGTTCTTTTGTTTTTGTTTTTGTTTGAATAAATTGGATTACATCATGCTTGTGTGGGAGAGAGACACGCTCCGCTGGTTCGTATGAACACATGTGTTCTTAGCTCATAATATTCATGGCGAAGTTTCCTCTTCGTTAAATTGTTATATGGTTGGAATTGGAAAATGATACATGTAGTAAATTGCTATAATGTCTTGGGTAATGTGATACTTGGCAATTGTTGTGCTCATGTTTAAGCTCTTGCATCATATACTTTGCACCTATTAGTGAAGAATACATAGAGCATGCTAAAATTTGGTTTGCATAATTAGTCTCTCTAAAGTCTAGATAATTTCTAGTATTGAGTTTTGAACAACAAGGAAGACGGTGTAGAGTCTTATAATGTTTTCAATATGTCTTTTATGTGAGTTTTGCTGCACCAGTTCATCCTTGTGTTTGTTTCAAATAAGCCTTGCTAGCCTAAACCTTGTATCGAGAGGGAATACTTCTCATGCATCCAAAATACTTGAGCCAACCACTATGCCATTTGTGTCCACCATATCTACCTATACTACATGGTATTTTCCCGCCATTCCAAAGTAAATTGCTTGAGTGCTACCTTTAAAATTCCATCATTCACCTTTGCAATATATAGCTCATGGGACAAATAGCTTAAAAACTATTGTGGTATTGAATATGTAATTATGCACCTTATCTCTTATTAAGTTGCTTGTTGTGCGATAACCATGTTTACTGGGGAACGCCATCAACTCATTGTTGAATTTCATGTGAGTTGCTATGCATGTTCGTCTTGTCGGAAGTAAGGGCGATCTACACTGAGTTGAATGGTTTGAGCATGCATATTGTGAGAGAAGAACATTGGGCCGCTAACTAAAGCCATGATTCATGGTGGAAGTTTCAGTTTTGGACAAATATCCTCAAGTCTCTAATGAGAAAAGAATTAATTGTTGTCAAATGCTTATAGCATTAAAAGAGGAGTCCATTATCTGTTGTCTATGTTGTCCCGGTATGGATGTCTAAGTTGAGAATAATCAAAAGCGAGAAATCCAAATGTGAGCTTTCTCCTTAGACCTTTGTACAGAGCGGCATAGAGGTACCCCTTTGTGAAACTTGGTTAAAGCATATGTATTGCGGTGATAATCCGGTAGTCCAAGCTAATTAGGACAAGGTGCGGGCACTATTGGTACACTATGCATGAGGCTTGCAACTTATAAGATATAATTTACATGATGCATATGCTTTATTACTACCGTTGACAAAATTGTTTCATGTTTTCAAAATCAAAGCTCTAGCACAAATATAGCAATCGATGCTTTTCCTCTATGGAGGACCATTCTTTTACTTTCATTGTTGAGTCAGTTCACCTATTTCTCTCCATCTCAAGAAGCAAACACTTGTGTGAACTGTGCATTGATTCTTACATACTTGCATATTGCATTTGTTATATTGCTTTGCATTGACAATTATCCATGAGATATACATGTTATAAGTTGAAAGCAACCGCTGAAACTTCATCTTCCTTTGTGTTGCTTCAATACCTTTACTTTGAATTATTACTTTATGAGTTAACTCTTATGCAAGACTTATTAATACTTGTCTTGAAGTGCTATTCATGAAAAGTCTTTGCTTTATGATTCAGTTGTTTACCCATGTCATATACATTGTTTTGATCGCTGCATTCACTACATATGCTTTACAAATAGTATGATCAAGTTTATGATGGCATGTCACTCCGTAAATTATCTTTGTTATCGTTTTACCTCGCTCGGGACGAGCAGTAACTAAGCTTGGGGATGCCGATACGTCTCCAACGTATCGATAATTTCTTGTGTTCCATGCCACATTATTGATGTTATCTACATGTTATATGCACACTTTATGTCATATTCGTGCATTTTCTCGGAACTAACCTATTAACAAGATGCCGAAGTGCCGCTTCTCGTTTTCTGCTGTTTTTGGTTTCGTAAATCCTAGTAACGAAATATTCTCGAATCGGACGAAATCAACGCCCACGTTCCTATTTTACCCGAAGCATCCGGAACACACGAGAACCGCCGAGAGAAGGGGGCAGGGCCACCACACCACACCCCGGCGCGGCCAAGGGGGCGCGCCCCCTAGGGTGTGGGCCCCCCGTAAGCCCTCCCGCGCCGCCTCTCCGCCTATATAAAGCCCCCGACCTAAAAACCTCGGGCGTTCGACGAAAACCACGTAAACCTTCCGCAGCCGCCGCCATCGCGAAGCCAAGATCCGGGGGACAGGAGTCTCTCGTTCCGGCACCCCGCCGGAGCGGGGAAGTGCCCCCGGAAGGCTTCTCCATCGACACCGCTGCCATCTCCACCGCCATCTTCATCACCGCCGCTGCTCCCATGAGGAGGGAGTAGTTCTCCATCGAGGCTCGGGGCTGTACCGGTAGCTATGTGGTTCATCTCTCTCCTATGTGCTTCAATACAATAATCTCATGAGCTGCCTTACATGATTGAGATTCATATGATGATGCTTGTAATCTAGATGTCATTATGCTAGTCAAGTGAGTTTTACTTATGTGATCTCCGGAGACTCCTTGTCCCACGTGTGTAAAGGTGACAGTGTGTGCACCGTGTGGGTCTCTTAGGCCATATTTCACATAATACTTACTCAATGTTGAATGGCATAGTGAGGTGCTTATTTATATCTCTTTAAGATTGCAGTGTGTTTGTATCACAATTTATCTATGTGCTACTCTAGTGATGTGTTATTAAAGTAGTTTTATTCCTCCTGCATGTGTGCAAAGGTGACAAGTGCGTGCACCGTGTTAGTACTTGGTTTATGCTATGATCATGATCTCTTGTAGATTGCGAAGTTAACTATTGCTATGATAATATTGATGTGATCTATTCCTCCTACATATGCATGAAGGTGACAAGTGTGCATGCTATGCTAGTACTTGGTTTAGTCTATTGATCTATCTTACACTATAAGGTTACTTAAACATGAGCATTATTGTGGAGCTTGTTAACTCCGGCATTGAGGGTTCGTGTAATCCTACGCAATGTGTTCATCATCCAACAAAAGTGTAGAGTATGCATTTATCTGTTCGTTATGTGATCAATGTTGAGAGTGTCCACTAGTGAAAGTGTAATCCCTAGGCCTTGTTCCTAAATACCGCTGAGTTACTATCGCTTGTTTACCGTTTTACCGTGTTACTACCGCTGCATTACTACCGCTTGATTACTCGTCCCGGGCAAAGCACTTCTGGTGCCGTTGCTACTACTTATTCATACCACCCGTATTTCACTATCTCTTCGCCGAACTAGTGCACCTATTAGGTGTGTTGGGGACACAAGAGACTTCTTGCTTTGTGGTTGCAGTGGTTGCATGAGAGGGATATCTTTGACCTCTTCCTCCCCGAGATCGATAAACCTTGGGTGATCCACTTAAGGGAAACTTGCCGTTGTTCTACAAACCTCTCGCTCTTGGAGGCCCAACACCTGCCTACAAGAATAGAAGCTCCCGTAGACATCG
>NC_061511.1:175479008-175509078 GCF_022539505.1 Lolium rigidum | reverse complement strand
TACGTAAAGAAGTCGAAGTCGCCGTAAACCCTCCGGAACGCCGCCACATCGCGAAACTCCGTCGCGGGAGCCGAAGTCTCCGTTCGGCACTCCGCGGGACGGGGAATTGGAGGAGATCATCACCTCCATCACCGCCAACGCCTCTACATCAACCAGCCATGTTTCCCCCATCCATGTGTGAGTAATTCCCCCGCTCGTAGGCCGAAGGGGATGGTAGGGATTGGATGAGATTGGTCATGTAATAGCATAAGATTGTTAGGGCATAGTGCCTAGTGTCCGTAGATGGTACTTTTATGATATTGTTGCAACTTGTTATGCTTAATGCTTGTCACTAGGGCCCGAGTGCCATGATCTCAGATCCGAACATGTTATTATTTCATCAAGATATTCGTTGTTTATGATCTTACCCGCAAGTTGTATACACATGTCGTCTGTCCGGAACCAATGGCCCCGAAGTGACGAAATCGGGACAACCGGAGGGGATGGTAGCGATGTGAGGATCACATGTGTTCACGGAGTGTTAATGCTTTGCTCCGGTACTCTATTAAAAGGAGTACCTTAATATCCAGATAGTTTCCCTTGAGGCCCTGGCTGCCACCGGCTGGTAGGACAAAAGATGTTGTGCAAGTTTCTCATTGCGAGCACGTACGACTATAATTGGAACACATGCCTATTGATTGATTAGTACTTGGATACCATTTTATTATTATCTCGCAAATGCCCTCGCTATGTTTGTTACATGAGTTTCTCTCATCCATGCAACGCCCGTCATCCGTCCCCGTGCCTACGAGTATTTTAATCCTCGTCGTTTAGTAAAATCACTACTCGCTGTCTTTGTTACTCTGTCGTCTGTTATTTCACTATCGCTATCGCTATAAAACTGTTACTATCGATAAACTCTTGCGAGCAAGTTTGTTTCCAGGTGCAATCGAATTGACAACTCCGTTGTTAAGGCTTCCAAGTGTTCTTTGTCTCCCCTTGTGTCGAATCAATAAATTGGGTAATACTTCCCTCGAAGACTGTTGCGATCCCCTATACTTGTGGGTCATCAGCCCCCCCTTGGCCGCGCCGCCTTGTGGTGTCGGCACCTCGTGGCCCCACTTCGTATGCTCTTCGGTCTTCTGGAAGCTCCGTGGAAAAATAGGCCCCTGGGTCTTCGTTTCGTCCAATTCCGAGAATATTTCGTTACTAGGATTTACGAAACCAAAAACGACAGAAAACAGGAACTGCACTTCGGCATCTTGTTAATAGGTTAGTTCCGGAAAATGCACGAATATGACATAAAGTGTGCATAAAACATGTAGGTATCATCAATAATATGGCATAGAACATAAGAAATTATCGATACGTCGGAGACGTATCAAGCATCCCCAAGCTTAGTTCTGCTCGTCCCGAGCAGGTAAAACGATAACAAAGATAATTTATGAAGTGATATGCCATCATAACCTTGATCATACTATTTGTAAACATATGTAGTGGATGCAGCGATCAAAACAATGGTAATGATATGAGTAAACAAGTGAATCATAAAGCAAAGACTTTTCATGAATAGTACTTCAAGACAAGCATTAATAAGTCTTGCATAAGAGTTAACTCATAAAGCAATAAATCAAAGTAAAGGTATTGAAGCAACACAAAGGAAGATTAAGTTTCAGCGGTTGCTTTCAACTTGTAACATGTATATCTCATGGATAATTGTCAACATAGAGTAATATAACAAGTACAATATGCAAATATGTAGTAATCAATGCACAGTTCACACAAGTGTTTGCTTCTTGAGGTGGAGAGAGATAGGTGAACTGACTCAACATAAAAGTAAAAGAATGGTCCTTCAAAGAGGAAAGCATCGATTGCTATATTTGTGCTAGAGCTTTTATTTTGAAAACATGAAACAATTTTGTCAACGGTAGTAATAAAGCATATGAGTTATGAAAGTTATATCTTACAAGTTGCAAGTCTCACGCATAGTATACTAATAGTGCCCGCACCTTGTCCTAATTAGCTTGGACTACTGGATCTTTGCAATGCACATGTTTTAACCAAGTGTCACAATGGGGTACCTCCATGCCGCCTGTACAAAGGTCTAAGGAGAAAGCTCGCATTTTGGATTTCTCGCTTTTGATTATTCTCAACTTAGACATCCATACCGGGACAACATGGACAACAGATAATGGACTCCTCTTTAATGCATAAGCATGTGGCAACAATTATTATTCTCATATGAGATTGAGGATATGTGTCCAAAACTGAAACTTCCACCATGAATCATGGCTTTAGTTAGCGGCCCAATGCTCTTCTCTAACAATATGCATGCTCCAACCATAAAGGTGGTAGATCTCTCTTACTTCGGACAAGACGGACATGCATAGCAACTCACATGATATTCAACAAAGAATAGTTGATGGCGTCCCCAGAAGCATGGTTATCGCACAACAAGCAACTTAATAAGAGATAAAGTGCATAAGTACATATTCAATACCACAATAGTTTTTAAGCTATTTGTCCCTTGAGCTATATATTGCAAAGGTGAATGATGGAATTTTAAAGGTAGCACTCAAGCAATTTACTTTGGAATGGCGGAGAAATACCATGTAGTAGGTAGGTATGGTGGACACAAATGGCATAGTGGTTGGCTCAAGGATTTTGGATGCATGAGAAGTATTCCCTCTCGATACAAGGTTTAGGCTAGCAAGGTTATTTGAAACAAACACAAGGATGAACGGTACAGACAAAACTCACATAAAAGACATATGGTAAACATTATAAGACTCCATACCGTCTTCCTTGTTGTTCAAAACTCAATACTAGATGTTATCTAGACTCTAGAGAAACCAAATATGCAAACCAAATTAGCAAGCTCTAAGTATTTCTTCATTAATGGGTGCAAAGTATATGATGCAAGAGCTTAAACATGAGCACCACAATTGCCAAGTATCAAATTATCCAAGACATTTTAGAGTTACTACATGTATCATTTTCCAATTCCAACCATATAACAATTTAACGAAGAAGAAACTTCGCCGTGAATACTATGAGTAGAGCCTAAGGACATATTTGTCCATATGCTACAGCGGAGCGTGTATCTCTCCCATAAAGTGAATGCTAGGATCCATTTTATTCAAACAAAACAAAAAACAAAAACAAACCGACGCTCCAAGCAAAGTACATAAGATGTGACGGAATAAAAATATAGTTTCAGGGGAGGAACCTGATAATGTTGTCGATGAAGAAGGGGATGCCTTGGGCATCCCCAAGCTTAGACGCTTGAGTCTTCTTAGAATATGCATGGGTGAACCACCGGGGCATCCCCAAGCTTAGAGCTTTCACTCTCCTTAATCATATTGCATCATACTCCTCTCTTGATCCTTGAAAACTTCCTCCACACCAAACTCGAAACAACTCATTAGAGGGTTAGTGCATAATAAAAATTAACATGTTCAGAGGTGACACAATCATTCTTAACACTTCTGGACATTGCATAAAGCTACTGGACATTAGTGGATCAAAAAAATTCATCCAACATAGCAAAAGAGGCAATGCGAAATAAAAGACAGAATCTATCAAAACAGAATAGTCCGTAAAGATGGATTTTATTAGGCCACCAGACTTGCTCAAACGAAAATGCTCAAATTGAATGAAAGTTGCGTACGTATCCGAGGATCATGCTCGTAAATTGGCTTAATTTTCTGAGCTACCTACAGGGAGATAGACCCAGATTCGTGACAGCAAAGAAATCTGGAACTGCGCAGTAATCCAAATCTAGTACTTACTTTTCTATCAAAGACTTTACTTGGCACAACAAAACGGGAGTGATGTTTTGGCACATGGGAGCATATGCTCCCTTTATTTTGAAATACATGTTAGACATATTTTAAAATGTCAAAAAAATTGAAACAAAAATTTCGCACGTACATCTTCATGTGCTACGCGCTCACAAAGTCGTTTCATGAAAAATCGATTTATCATGAAGCGTGTGTAAAAAAGACAAAATTCGGTGCTGAAACAAAGACTTGTCACAAGATAAATTTTTTCTTTTTCGCTTAGACTACAAAAAATATCATTTTTTGTGAAACTTGACGAATACACATATATTATGGAGATGTACATGTAAAAATTTTTGTCAAATTTTTTTAACACTTGGAAATATGTTTTTATGGTAGAGGGATCATACGCACCCGGGAGCCGAATTGAGTTTCTGCAACAAAACATAAAACTAAGATAAGGAGAGGTTGCTACAGTAGTAAACAACTTCCAAGACACAAATATAAAACAAAAATACTGTAGTAAAAACATGGGTTGTCTCCCATAAGAGCTTTTCTTTAACGCCTTTCAGCTAGGCGCAGAAAGTGTATCTCAAGTTACATCGAGAGATGAAGCATCAACATCATAATTTGTTCTAATAATAGAATCATAAGGTACCTTCATTCTCTTTCTAGGGAAGTGTTCCATACCTTTCTTGAGAGGAAATTGATATTTAATATTACCTTCCTTCATATCAATAGTGGCACCAACGGTTCGAAGAAAAGGTCTTCCCAATATAATGGGGCAAGATGCATTACATTCAATATCCAAGACAACAAAATCAACGGGGACAAGGTTATTGTTAACCATAATATGAACATTATCAACTCTCCCCAAAGGTTTCTTTTTAGCATTATCAGCGAGATTAACATCCAAATAACAATTTTTCAATGGTGGCAAGTCAAGCATATCATAGACTTTTTTAGGCATAACAGTAATACTTGCACCAAGATCACATAAAGCATTACAATCAAAATCTTTGACTCTCATTTTAATGATGGGCTCCCAACCATTCTCTAGCTTTCTAGGAATAGAAGTTTCAAGTTTTAGTTTCTCTTCTCTAGCTTTTATGAGAGCATTTGTAATATGTTTTGTGAAAGCCAAGTTTATAGCACTAGCATTAGGACTTTTAGCAAGTTTTTGCAAGAACTTTATAACTTCAGAGATGCGGCAATCATCAAAATCTAAATCATTACAATCTAAAGCAATGGGATTATCATCCCCAAGGTTGGAAAAAATTTCGACAGCTTTATCACGAGCGGTTTCAGTAGCTTTAGCAGCTTTCAGTAATTTTGCGCGCTTTGCACTAGGAGTAGAAGCATTGCCAACACCAATTATTTTACCATTGATAGTAGGAGGTGCAGCAACATGTGAATCATTAGCATTGCTAGTGGTGGTAATAGTCCAAACTTTAGCTACATTTTCCTTTTTAACTAGTTTTTCATTTTCTTCTCTATCCCACCTAGCTCGCAGTTCAGCCATTAATCTTATATTCTCATTAATTCTAACTTGGATGGCATTTGCTGTAGTAACAATTTTATTTTCAATATCCCTATTAGGCATAACTTTCGATTTCAAAAGATCAACATCGAGGCAAGACTATCAACTCTAGAAACAAGAATATCAATTTTATTGAGCTTTTCCTCAACAGATTTGTTAAAGGCAGTTTGTGTACTAATAAATTCTTTAAGCATGGCTTCAAGTCCAGGGGGTGTATTCCTATTATTGTTGTAAGAATTCCCATAAGAATTAGCATAACTGTTACCATTATTATAAGGATATGGCCTATAGTTATTACTAGAATCGTTCTGATAAGCATTGTTGTTGAAATTATTATTTTTAATGAAGTTTACATCAACATGTTCTTCTTGGGCAACCAATGAAGCTAATGAAACATTATTAGGATCAACATTAGTCCTATCATTCGCAAGCATAGACATAATAGCATCAACCTTATCATTCAAGGAAGAGGATTCTTCGACGTAATTTACCTTCTTACCTTGTGGAGCTCTTTCCGTGTGCCATTCGTAGTAATTAACCATCATATTATCAAGGAGCTTTGTTGCTTCACCAAGAGTGATGGACATAAAGGTACCTCCAAGCAACTGAATCCAATAAATTCGCGAAGAAAAATTTAGTCCTCGCATAGAAGGTTTGGATGATCATCCAAGTAGTCAGTCCATGGGTTGGGCAATTTTTAACCAAAGATTTCATTCTTTCCCAAGCTTGAGCAACATGTTCATTATCCAATTGTTTAAAATTCATTATGCTACTCCTCAAAGATATAATTTTAGCAGGGGATAATATCTACCAATAAAAGCATCCTTGCATTTAGTCCATGAATCAATACTATTCTTAGGCGAGAGATAGCAACCAATCTTTAGCTCTTCCTCTCAATGAGAAAGGAAACAATTTTAATTTTATAATGTCACCATCTACATCTTTATATTTTTGCATTTCACATAGTTCAACAAAATTATTGAGATGGGCAGCAAGATCATCGTAACTAACACTGTGAAAATTGCTCTCGCATAACAAGATTAAGTAAAGCGAGTTTAATTTCAAAGAATTCTGCTCGTAGTAGCAGGTGGAGCAATAGGTGTGCATAGGAAATCATTATTATTTGTGCTAGTGAAGTCACACAACTTAGTATTTTCAGGGTTGGCCATTTTAGCAAGTAGTAAATAAAGCAAACTAGATAAAGTAAATGCAAGTAAACTAATTTTTTTGTGTTTTTGATATAGAGTGCAAGACAAGTAAATAAAGTAAAACTAGCAACTAATTTTTTTGTGTTTTGATATAATGCAGCAAACAAAGTAGTAAATAAAATAAAGCAAGACAAAAACAAAGTAAAGAGGTTGGGAAGCGGAGACTCCCTTGCAGCGTGTCTTGATCTCCCCGGCAACGGCGCCGTAAAAGAGCTTGATGGCGTGTATTTCACACGTTCGTTGGGCAACCCCAAGAGGAAGGTATGATGCGCACAAGCAGCAAGTTTTCCCTCGTAAAGAAACCAAGGTTTATCGAACCGGGAGGAGCCAAGAAGCACGTTGAAGGTTGATGGCGGCGGGATGTAGTGCGGCGCAACACCGTGGATTCCGGCGCCAACGTGGAACCCGCACAACACAACCAAAGTACTTTGCCCCAACGAAACAAAGTGAGGTTGTCAATCTCACCGGCTTGTCGTAACAAAGGATTAACCGTATTGTGTGGAAGATGATTGTTTGCAGAGAAAATAGTAAAAACAAGTATTGCAGACAGATTTGTATTTCAGTATTAAAGAATGGACCGGGGTCCACAGCTCACTAGAGGTGTCTCTCCCATAAGATAAAAGCATGTTGGATGAACAAATTACAATCGGGCAATTGACAAATAGAGAGGGCATAACAATGCACATACATGACATGATAAGTATAGTGAGATTTAATTGGGCATTACGACAAAGTACATAGACCGCCATCCAACCGCATCTATGCCTAAAAAGTCCACCTTCAGAGTTATCATCCGACCCTCTCCAGTATTAAGTTGCTAACAACGAGACAATTGCATTAAGTATGGTGCGTAATGTAATCAACAACTACATCCTCGGACATAGCGCCAATGTTTTATCCCTAGTGGCAACAGAGACAACACAACCTTAGAACTTTCGTCACCTGTCCCGAGTGTCAATGCGTGCATGAACCCACTATCGAGCATAAATACTCCCTCTTGGAGTTAAAAGCAAAAACTTGGCCGAGCCTCTACTAGTAACGGAGAGCATGCAAGATCATAAACAACACATATGTAATAACTTGATAATTAACATGACATGGTATTCTCTATCCATCGGATCCCGACAAACACAACATATAGAATTACGGATAGATGATCTTGATCATGTTAGGCAGCTCACAAGATCCAACAATGAAGCACAATGAGGAGAAGACAACCATCTAGCTACCGCTATGGACCCATAGTCCAGGGGTGAACTACTCACTCATCACTCCGGAGGCGACCATGGCGGTGTAGAGTCCTCCGGGAGATGAATCCCCTCCCGGCAGGGTGCCGGAGGAGATCTCCAGTAATCCCCCGAGATGGGATCGGCGGCGGCGGCGTCTCGCAAGGTTTTCCGTATCGTGGTTTTTTCGCCTCGTGGGTTTCGCGACGGAGGCTTTAAGTAGGCGGAAGGGCAGAGTCGGGGCCCGACGAGGGGCCCACACCATAGGGCGGCGCGGGCCCCCCTGGCCGCGCCGCCTCGTGGTGTCGCCACCTCGTGGCCCCACTTCGTATGCTCTTCGGTCTTCCGGAAGCTCCGTGGAAAAATAGGCCCCCGGGTCTTCGTTTCGTCCAATTTCGAGAATATTTCGTTACTAGGATTTCGAAACCAAAAACAGCAGAAAACGAGAACCGGCACTTCGGCATCTTGTTAATAGGTTAGTTCCAGAAAATGCACGAATATGACATAAAGTGTGCATAAAACATGTAGGTATCATCAATAATATGGCATAGAACATAAGAAATTATCGATACGTCGGAGACGTATCACTTGTCACTAGGGCCCGAGTGGCATGATCTTAGATTTAAGCTCTATACTTATTGCTTAGATTGTATCTACAAGTTGTATGCACATTTCTATGTCCGGAACCAAAGGCCCCAAAGTGACAGAAATTGGGACAACTCGGGAGGGAAGGCTTAGATATGAGGATCACATGTTTTCACGGAGTGTTAATGCTTTGCTCCGGTGCTCTATTAAAATGAGTACCTTAATTTCCGATAGATTCCCTAGAGGCCCTACTGCCACCTAGCTGGTAGGACAAAAGATGTTGTACAAGTTTCTCATTGCGAGCACGTATGACTATATATGGAAAACATGCCTACATGATTAATGATCTTGATATTCTGTCTTAATGCTATTTCAATCCTATCAATTGCCCGACTGTAATTTGTTCACCCAACACTTGTTATTGGAGAGTTGCCACTAGTGTAGATAGCTGGGAACCCCGGTCCATCTTTCATCATCATATACTCGTTCTACATGACATTGGAAGTAGTATCAACTATTTTCTGGTGCTATTGCTCTCATATTACTATCACTGCTCGTCGTGTTATCGTTACTACTCGCTCTCATATCACTGCTACTTTCACATCACCCCTGTTACTAGTGCTTTTCCAGTGCAGCTGAATTGACGACTCAGTTGTTAAGGCTTATAAGTATTCTTTACCTCCCCTTGTGTCGAATCAATAAATTTGGGTTTTACTTCCCTCGAAGACTGCCGCGATCCCCTATACTTGTGGGTTATCACTACTCCTCAAAGATATAATTTTAGCAGGGGGATAATATCTACCAATAAAAGCATCCTTGCATTTAGTCAATGAATCAATACTATTCTTAGGCAGAGATAGCAACCAATCTTTAGCTCTTGCTCTTAATGAGAAAGGAAACAATTTTAATTTTATAATGTCACCATCTACATCTTTATACTTTTGCATTTCACACAATTCAACAAAGTTATTGAGATTGGCAAAGACATCATCATAACTAACACTGGAAAATTGCTCTCGCATAACAAGATTCGAGTAAAGCGGGTTTAATTTCAAAGAATTCTGCTGTAGTAGCAGGTGGAGCAATAGGTGTGCATAAGAAATCATTATTATTTGTGGTTGTGAAGTCACACAACTTAGTATTTTCAGGAGTGACCATTTTAGCAGTAGTAAATAAAGCAAACTAGATAAAGTAAATGCAAATAAACTATTTTTTTTGTGTTTTTGATATAGAGTGCAAGACAGTAAATAAAGTAAAGCTAGCAACTAATTTTTTTGTGTTTTGATATAATGCAGCAAACAAAGTAGTAAATAAAGTAAAGCAAGACAAAAACAAAGTAAAGCGATTGGATTGTGGAGACTCCCCTTGCAGCGTGTCTTGATCTCCCCGGCAACGGCGCCAGAAATTTAGCTTGATACGCGTACATCACGCGTCCGTTGGGAACCCCAAGTGGAAGGTGTGATGTGTACAGCAGCAAGTTTCCCTCGGTAAGAAACCAAGGTTTATCGAACCGAGTAGGAGTCAAGAAGCACGTTGAAGGTTGATGGCGGCGGGATGTAGTGCGGCGCAACACCGGAGATTCCGGCGCCAACGTGGAACCCGCACAACACAACCAAAGTACTTTGCCCCAACGAAACGAGTGAGGTTGTCAATCTCACCGGCTTGCTGTAACAAAGGATTAGATGTATAGTGTGGATGATAATTGTTTGCGGAAAACGAGTAGAACAAGTATTGCGATAGATTGTATTCTATGTAAAAGAATGGACCGGGGTCCACAGTTTACTAGAGGTGTCTCTCCCATAAGATAAATAGCATGTTGGGTGAACAAATTACAGTCGGGCAATTGACAAATAGAGAGGGCATGACAATGCACATACATGATATGATGAATATTGTGAGATTTAATTGGGCATTACGACAAAGTACATAGACCGCTATCCAAGCATGCATCTATGCCTAAAAAGTCCACCTTCGAGTTATCATCCGAACCCCTTCCAGTATTAAGTTGCAAAACAACGGACAATTGCATTAAGTATGGTGCGTAATGTAATCAATAACTACATCCTCGGACACGACATCAATGTTTTATCCCTAGTGGCAACGAGCACATCCACAACCTTAGAACTTTCGTCACTCGTCCCGGATTTAATGGAGGCATGAACCCACTATCGAGCATAAATACTCCCTCTTGGAGTTAAGAGCAAAAACTTGGCCGTAACCTCTACTAATAACGGAGAGCATGCAAGATCATAAACAACACATAGGTAATAGATTGATAATCAAAATAACACAAGTATTCTCTATCCATCGGATCCCGACAAACACAACATATAGAATTACGGATAGATGATCTTGATCATGTTAGGCAGCTCACAAGATCCGACAATGAAGCACATGAGGAGAAGACGACCATCTAGCTACTGCTATGGACCCATAGTCCGGGGGTGAACTACTCACTCATCACTCCGGAGGCGACCATGGCGGTGAAGAGTCCTCCGGGAGATGATTCCCCTCTCCGGCGGAGGTGCCGGAGGCGATCTCCGGAATCCCCCGAGATGGGATTGGCGGCGGCGGCGTCTCAGTAAGGTTTTCCGTATCGTGGCTCTCGGTACTGGGGGGTTCGCGACGAAGGCTTTAAGTAGGCGGAAGGGCAACGCGGGGGGCCACACGAGGGCCCCACACACCGGGCCGCGCGGCCGGGGCCCGGGCCGCGCCGCCGCGTTGTGTCGGCGCCTCGTGGCCCCACTTCCTTTCCCCTCGGTCTTCCGGAAGCTTCGTGCAAAAATAGGACCTCGTGCATTGATTTCGTCCAATTCCGAGAATATTTCCTTTGTAGGTTTTCTCGAAACCAAAAACAGCTAGAAAACGACAAGCGGCTCTTCGGCATCTCGTTAATAGGTTAGTGCCGGAAAATGCATAAATACGACATATAATGTGTATAAAACATGTAGATATCATCAATAATGTGGCATGGAACATTTCTGCCAAGGATGAGGTTAGCGACGGATTGTTTGAGTGTGGTGAAAGCTTTGAAGGAGGTTAATCTGGGAAGCTATAGCCACATCATCCAAGAAATAAAAACAAATGCAGCGAGCCTGGAGGAGGTCTCGTTTGTGCATGAGGATCGATCATCCAATAGAGAAGCCCTTAATCTGGCACGTTTAGTGCTTTCTTATTCTGTTGGTCGCTATTTTTGGCATGTTAGTCCATCCAAGGGCGTTTGTATTTCCTATAGTTTGACAGTTTAATAAAAAGGCCGGATGATTCTCAAAAAAAAAAAAATGCAAAGCTCGCGTTAAGGTAAATGTTAGAAAGCACTATATCCATTTTAAAATAAATGTCACAACTTTATTTAGATGCAATCGTATCTAAATTTATTTTAATGTGTATATATATATATATATATTCGCATCTAGATAAAATCATGACACTTATTTTTAAAACGAAGGGCGAACATTTTTAAAAATGAGCCCAAAATCTGACCACTCAAGACATGATAGTGACCAACTTAACACCCGACAAGAATGGTGGCACTAAACAAACCTCGACCATTTTGACCCTTCAACGATGCACATCTTTGGAGTGATTGCTCGTTTGAAACTTCCAACTTAAGTTCAGAAGATATCATAATATTCCTATGTTTCTCACAAAGCGGCAATAGACCTTTGTTTTGGCCACGGATTTTGAATTCTACGGAAGTACACATTACTTTTAGTACTCCCTCTGCCCGAAAAGGATACCCTTCGATAAAAGGAATATTTTAATATTTCGAAGATCAATACCAATTATATCTAACCTCTACATGAACAAGATACCTCAAGACATCAAGGATGCACACAAGCAAAAAAATGAAACAAAAGAAGCTAAAAAGAAAGAAAAGGTCCAAGCGCGGTGATCAAACATACACAACAATAGCACTCTAACCACTACCACTCCCGAGCTACAAAAAAGATTCTCCAAGAGTAACGCCTGCAAGAAGGAAACAATGCACAAACTTCGTCATTGTCATATCGAAGATCTTGACAAAGCCCGTGTTTTTAAATAATTCCTTCAACAAAACCATTATCAGGTATAACCAATAAATTCCAGACTTTGGATTTTCACCATGGAATTCACAACTCAATATTTAAGGATAACCACACAAAAATGCAATCCTCCTGTGCTGCATTCCTGCTTGCCGAGGCCGCCGCTTCAAGTCTTCAAAAGCCCGATACACATGAGCATGTTCGGAGTGGACAAGAACAACACCATGCCGACCATAACCCTACAACCTTAGTCTTTATCACATCCAATACGTTGAAGGAAGAACATACTGTTTTAATAGATCGGACAATCACTAAAGTAAGGTCTTATTGTAAATTGCAGTTTAGCTGTATCGGGTTTAAATGGAAGATCATGCTGCTTGTTTGTGTGAGTTTGCAATAGGTTGCCGCTGCGCCATCTCCGACGATTTTTACGCACTTGCCATCTCCAGTATATTGAAATAGGTTGTTGTTGCTATTTTATTTTTCGAGGGAAATAGGTTGTGGTTGCTTCTGTGTGTTTGGTTCATTTGTCACCGCATCCGGTTCTGAGCAGTGGCGGCTCTCCGTTCTTCCGGTCCAGACCCGTTGCCTCGATCCAAACCGCTCATCCAAAACTCAACGGCCCAGGACTCCACATCCCCCACGATAGGGTTACGGGCACACGGCATCCTCCTCCCTGGCCACACGGCTGACAAACGTCCACCGTCCATCCAGCCACGGACGGCCCAGATCCTACCAGACCACGCTCCTTCCTTCCTCGGACGCGCCCACATCGGGTCGCCTCGCGCACCGCCGCCGTCACACACATCCCGACTCGATAAACCCTTCCACGCCGCGCCTCCCCTTCTTCTTCCTCCCGGCGGCCCAAAACCCTAACCCTAGATCGCGAGGGGCGGGGCTGCCATGGCCAGCAAGTTCGGGCTCGCCGGCGGGATCCCGGAGCGCCGGGTGCGGCCGATCTGGGACGCCGTTGACTCGCGCCAGTTCAAGGCCGCGCTCAAGCTCTGCACCGCGCTCCTCGCCAAGCACCCCACCTCACCCTACGTTCTCGTGAGCCCCCTCGCTCCGCCTCGTCCCCTCCATTTTCGTGTGGTTTTCTCTCACTGCCCGATGAATCTGGTTTGGAAATGGGCGTGCTCTGCTTCGGCAACTTTATTTGAAGTGTGCTGTGAATTTTTGGTCGAATGGATTGGGGCGCTGGTTGCGTAGATGGATGCTGGATGGCTTGCTGTGCGTTGTGGTGAATTGGTTGCTGGTTCGAGCTTATACTGACTTGCCTGAGCTGTTTTGGCTTAGTTAACTTCTAGACCATCCCATAGTTGCACTTTACTCGTATTAGGAAGTTCATATGCGCTTGCACCATGACTGCTTGGGTGGACAAGTTAACAATAGGATGCTTCTTGCTGAGGGGTGTGGGAGCTTGTGGTCTTCCTAGGAAATAAACCGTTCAGGCCAACCTGGTGAACTATTGGCACTCTGAAGCCACATGCTCTCCCTTAAGCTGAGCTGTCTACTCCATGGCTGGTTTCTCTGGAGGCCTTCTTTCCTCTCCCCAGCAAGATGTCGCTAGATTGCTGCGTACCCAAGTGGTATGGAAGGTCGAGAGAATATGGTGGGAGTAAGGCTGAATGCAGTAGTAAACGGGCACATATGGAAGTTGGAGAGAACATGGTGGGAGTAACGTAGAATGCAGTAGTAAACGGGCATTGTGGACCGTTGAAATTGACATTGAAGCTAGAGAGGCAGGGGAAAGGGAGCGTTATTAATAGAAGCGGAGCTAAATAACTTCTGGATATACGTGATTTTCACTTGCTTAACTCATACTCCCTCCGCTCCTGTAATAACTAAGGCATAATTTTATTGTTGCCAAAAATCTCCAGAAAACAAGGCGCATGTTTTGTAGAGTAGCTAATAACCGAAACTGCCCTTCCTCAGCGCTGGAATAGAGGAGACGCTGTGCCTGCATGCGATGGTGATTGGGTGTGCGTGGCTGTTAGCTACCATTAAGGAGAAGCCGCCCAACAAAAAGGAGCGAGAAATAAATGTTAGGAGCTTTTAACTAGGGACACAACCGGAAAAACTGCACGGTTTGTATCCCGCCTTAATTCTCGTGCTGCAATTTTTATGCGTAATCAATGGAACGGAGGGAGTAAGTATTAACTCCCACTCATTTGGTTTAAACTTGTCCTTTCGCCTTTTTCAAACCCAGTCCCATTATGGAAGCCAGTTCCTATTCCGAGCAGGTTGCACGATGCTAACTCTTTAGTTATGGAAGAATATCAGTTAGCTCAGACACTTATGATTAGGCACTGTTTGTACCTTCTTAAGCTCTTCCATAAACATTTAGTCCGCAACTATAGTTTGTAATATCATAGAACTTTCTCCTAAATCAATCTGGAGATCTTATAACTGGACCACTGTTTTCATGGCTCTATTTGTTTTGTGACAGTGTAGCATGGCCTCTATTTGTTACTTTATGTTTGTTTGAAGATCTTATAACTGGACCACTGTTTTCATGGCTCTATCCTTTTTAGTTAAATGGATTAACTCAGTGTTGATCAGAACTACAAGCTTTACCTTTGCTGTATTTAGAATGCAAATAAACATCACTTTTTAACTGTTTTATTTCAGGCCCTCAAGGCTCTTACTTTGGAAAGGATGGGAAAGGCTGATGAAGCACTGAGTGTCTGTTTGAATGCCAAGGAGCTATTGTACTCAAATAACATTTTCCATTTTGACGATCTCACTCTCAGTACACTACAGATAGTGTTTCAAAGGCTTGAGAGATGTATGTTTATACTTCGCCATTTGTCTTAGCTCTTTAACATCATCACTTTTCCTGAATTATCACGTGACTATAATTATATTTCTGCCAGTGGATCTTGCAACTTCATGCTATGAGTATGCTTGTACAAAATACTCTAATAACTTGGAATTAATGATGGGACTCTTTAATTGCTATGTCAGAGAGTACTCATATGTGAAGCAACAACAGGTATGATGGTACTTTGCTAGTTGCTCTGTTTTTTGTTCCTTGATTCAGTTCTTGACTCTCTGACCATTGTATGTTTCACAGACAGCTATTCGAATGTACAAAACTGTAGGAGAAGAAAGGTTTTTGCTTTGGTCAGTTTGCAGTATTCTTCTGCAGGTAGGTTCATCATATATCAATGAGTTAGAAGTTCTGCATCTGCAAATTTCTTTAAGTATTGTAATGTCACACTGTTACTTTCTTGCTCACTGATTTTTAAGAAAGCTCTAAAGAAAAAGAATCCATTGTTAACACTCATATAATATGTATATATGTATAAGCTGATGGAGTGATGGTTCTAGGCGTTGGAAGTTGGAACAAAAGAGAGGGATGCAGTAGACACCTTTTGGGTGGTCGATATAATTACATCATTGGACTTCCCATATTCTGGACCTTTCTAGTTTTGGATTTTTTTCTTGTCAAAACAGAATACCACATTCCTACAGTGTGTATAATAAAATGAAATTCTTTTGTCCGAAGTTCTTTCATTATAAATGTGACGGGGGAATAAATAGATTAACTACGTGAGCAAATGAAAGTATGCGAAAGTATAGAAAATTAGAAATAGAAGGTACTATGGATGCCATTCATGATTTACTAAGAAATTAACAACTTATAGTTTAGGAGATAATATGTGTGAGGAATATATAAATCATTAGTGTAATATAGATAAAAATGTTAGTGTAATGATTCAGAAGAGTGCTGGTGGAACAAATAAAACTATCTGTGGAATAACTAAGAAATGCTAGAACAGACAAAATTGTATTAGTCTGACTGATAAAAAGTATTAGCGTAACATATCTTGTTGATTCAGAGACGAAATGCACATGTCGATCTTATTTCCATTTGCATTGTATTGTTGTGTGAGAAAACACACATGCACTTGTGGAGTAAGATATATGCACTTACGGACCAAACCTAATAAGACTACTATAGCAGTTTGAATAAAAATCGGCCGATTAATCCCTGCTCGGAGGGTCACCGAGCAGCCGATTAACTGATGCAAAATGAAACCAGACTGTATGCAACAATGATGTTTCCGGAGCTGCTGATATCTGCAAATTTGCTTTTCTACGTAGGGGATGAGTGGCACATGCTGCATGTGTGTATAGCCCTGCTAAAAAAACGGCCGATTAATCCCTGCTCGGAGGGTCACCGAGCAGCCGATTAACTGATTAATCAGCCGATTTGCCTATTAATCTTCTACTCGCCAGCCGACCGAGCAATTACCAGTTAACGATTCCCTCAAACATTGGTGTATAGCAATCACTGAAGAGGTTAGGTAAGAAAAATAATATTGGGAGGGATTGGGAGTCGGTCATGGGGGAGATAAAGGAAAATAGGAGATAGGGAAAACAAAAAAATGTAAACGCCGCTGGTCTCACGGGCTCCAACTACGGTTGACGTTGACCCCAACTACGGTTGACCTATCAACTCTTCTAGCCTACAAAGCCGCGAAGTTAATTTTAGGTAACCCCCTGGTTTTGTTAGATGTGATGCTATTTCATCGGGAGCACTGCAGTAACTTGTTACAGTGTGGACACTATTTTGCACTTCTCTGATCATTGACTATATATATATATATGAATTATCCATCTGTATCACATTACATGAAGTATGCAAGCGACCTAATTCTTGGAAGTTTTTACTGTGAAACTTTATTGCTCCAACATATCCCTTCCCTGGTCATCTGATCAAATATATAATAACAGTACTTATGCATATCTACTACCCCGTAGAGGTGTAGAGATAACAAATCAGTTGAGTCTGTAGTATTATTAGCCATGATTATCATAAATGTGTTCTGTATGTGCTAATTTGTTATATATTACTTTTGTTTTGCCCATTGCAGGCATATTTTAGTAGCGGAGGTGAGAAATTATTAGCACTAGCTGAAGCTTTGCTTAAAAAACACATAAGTTCACATAGTTTACATGAGCCAGAAGGTATCCCTGCTTATCTAAGATGTGCCATTTACCTCTTCTTGTTTTTTTTTGCTTGCAGAAGTGTTATCCTCTTTTAACATGGTTATAATACTTGCAGCGCTCGCTCTCTATATTTCAATTCTGGAACAACAGGCAAAGTATGATGCTGCTTTAGAAATTCTTTCTGGAGATTTGGGGTCTCTTATGGGAAGGGAGGAGGACAAGCTTCGTACGCAGGTAATTTCAATTTCAATTTTCTTTGACAGTGTCTTGTTTTTTTAATTACTATACTATTCATCTAAATTACAAGTCACAGTTAAAGTAGTTTATTGAACTGTGATTTTAGTGAATATGTTAAGCTCCATTAATGTTTTTATTGTCGGTTTCCAGAAAAGCACTACACACTATCTTGTAATGTCGGTTGCACTAGCCTACAATAGACTCCTTTAACTTGTCCCTTTTTTTGTCTCCCTATCAAAAATCTTGCTAATGAAAGTGAGAACCACTTACATTTTGTCTGACTTCAAGTTGACAGGGACGACTTCTTACTCAAGCGTGTAACTATGTGGATGCTTCTGAGATATATCAGAAGGTTCTTGAATCCTGGTAATTCTTCCATCATTAACTATTTATATGTATTCTCAATTGTTCTACAAAGCCAACTTCTGCTTAAACACATGTAATCAACTTGTTCCGAGACATGTGCTGTTCTAGACATCTACTCCCTCCGGTCTTATTTAATTGACTCTGATTTAGTATAAATTTGTACTAAATCCGAGTCAATTAAATAAGACCGGAGGGAGTATTAAACAGCTTACTTATAGGAAGGAGTAGCACAGTAGCACCTTCCAAGTACCAACAACTCTCTTCACAATCATACTTCATGATATTCATAACACTATAAATGTGCTACAAACCCACCTGCCAGGCCTGTCGATTTTGATTGCTGTTTGATTCTTAGAATTGCATCAATTTACCCTATGTTGGTTTAAAACAAATCATTAGATTCATGCAGTCCTTATTTAAACTTAAGCTTTCGAGTTGAATCTCAATTAGGTAACATTGCTATATATTTCTCTGTTTTGTTTTCATGTGTTTCTTGCTCCTTGCTCAAGTTATTGCAGCATATTTTATCCATATATTCAGCCATTGGAAATTTCCCTTTCTGTTTAGTTTTTGATAATTGTGCTCTCTTCTTTTGACTGGGCAGTCCTGATGACTGGGAGTCCTTTCTCCATTATTTAGGCTGTTTGCTTGAGCGTGATGTGAACTTGCCTAAGCCAGCCACTGGCGAACATACTTGCTCCTCTTGCTCAGTAGGTTCGGCTATGTTGAACAAGACCTCTCTTAGTGAGGAGCTGGTACCTCCTCCACCTGAAGCAATTCTCGTTTACCTTTTCCTGGTGACTTGCATCTGATTTACTGAAAATACATGTTTGTAGGTCGAATCTCGCCTTGCAAGTGCATTATCATTTGTGCAAAAGCTACAAAAAAGTGATTCTGGTGACTTTGTCAGAGGACCTCACTTAGCCATTATTGAAATTGAACGGCAACACCGCCTCAATGGTAAAACAAACGATAGAAAGTTTATGGAAGCTTTGGTGAACTATTTCCACAGGTCTGTCTGTGTGCATCTTCTTTCTGTCTATGCCCATTTGGAATCTATTTATACTCTATACTATGTGCAAGAATGACTGAAACCACAGCCTTTAGTTTGCAATAAGCCAGTGTCTGGTGCTTTTGAAGTTTTGATATCCATTACAGTTCATGGATTCTTGTATTTGTTGTTGCATTTTGAACTAGGAAGTTTATCAAATATTTCTCCGTTTATATTCACTTCTCTCCCTTGAAGTTCTGATATACACTACAGTTTATGAATTCTTGTATTTATTGTTACAACTTGAACGTGAGAGTTGATTGAATGTTTGTCTATTTATATTCACTTCTCTCTCTTGTCATGTGTACAATTCATGAAAAGTTGTCTTCGTACCATCTCCTGCTTGCTCGGTATCAGAAATACCCAACCAAAAATCTTTGTACTCTACCTATCTACATCCTTGTATATACTGCTTTTTTTTTATTTGATAGTTGACACCATTACATTACTTCACTCCCTGTAGGCTATAGCCAACCATTACAAATGACCCATGCTGTTGCAAAAGCATGGGTATAAGCTAAAATTTTCCTGTTCATAGTTCTAAAGCATGCACGCCACATGTGAATGACTTCTACATTTAAATGTCTGCCATTATATCTCCATTCCCTGTATGACGCTATATCTCCATTGGCCTGTTGCCATTTTCTCCTAAAAGTAAAAGTGCTGCTTGCTGAGTCCATATCATATTGTCCCTTGTACATTTGGGTCTATATATTTGTGCATTCTTGTGTACTGGATTTCCAAGATATCTCTAGTATTACACTGCAGAGCTTCTCGTATTTGCATTCTTGAAAATATAGATATATTTCCTTGATGTTTCACATCCATCTCTAATCTGTCGCTAAAATTAACTTTTGGCCTTGCAGATTCGGTCACTTGTCTTGCTCATCATCAGATGTTGAAATATATCTTCACATGCTATCGAATGATGAAATAACCGAGTTGTTAGATACTGTATCCAGATCATTTGATGCGTCGTCTGTTTCAGTAAAAGCACTGGGTTTGACAATAACTACTTTCAAGGTTCAAGAACTTTTGGGAACATTTTTATCAAAGTCAACTGCAGGTCCACCTTCAGAAATCACACTATTATGTTTCTATATGTTTAATTTGGAAACTGTTCTGTGCTATTTTAACTGAGCCATTTATTCTTGTTCCTTAAAATCCATATGCCAATTCAGATCTTCAGCGCACTGCAAAAGGAATGTTCGAGACATTTTACAAAAACTTGCCTCTCTCAAGAGACCTGGATCCTCAGGAAAGCATGCATGGCGAAGAACTGCTTTCTATGGCTAGCAGTATTCTTGTGCAGGTATGTAGGCATCTAGCTGTAACTGATTATTTACTAGTACAATAGGGAATAATTGAATTCACCAAATCTCGGGAAAGAGTGCGATTTAGTAAGTTATGATCTGGATAGGGTTCTTCATAATTGATAATTCATACTCTAGTTTACTTTAGATAAGCTAATGTAGTAAATTCACTTCCTGAAAAATGATTTTATTTCCATTTGTTGCAGTCGGCAATTTAATTACAATTACACAATATAATTTGGTGCTAAATATCTTTTAAACGCGTTAACCCACCTGGTCAATAACTCAGTACATTGAGCTTTATTGTTTCCGCATGAACTTGGCAGAACAATTCTGTTATCCAGTTACTTTCAGTTACATATTTCTCAGCGTGCTTTAGATTTAATAGGTGTAAATCTCGCAAAAATAAAAGTTTAATGTAAACCCAAACTTAAAGAACAGTTTCACAGAACAACAAATTGGTAACTAATTATATCACAAAGCTACAGACTTGAGGACCAGTTTCATGGAAGTAGAGACTTAGGGCCAATTGCATCACAACTCAACATGTTTGCCATGCATTTTCACTAAACCTGGGTTCACATGGCATACTTACAAAAACATAAACATGTAGTTTTATGATATGGTCGATCATCAATTTTGTAATTCTGTGAAAGGATTGTGATATTTGTATGTTAAATTTATACCTGTGCAGAACTTACACCTTTGAATATTTGCACTAAAATATACCACTTGTGTTATGTCTTGAAACAGCTATTCTGGCGTACAAGGAACTTAGGATACTTACTGGAAGCAATTTTGGTGCTAGAGTTTGGATTGACTGTTCGCAAGTAAGTCTATTTGATATGCACGAATCTTCTGTTGGAACTTGGAACATGGGATCAGAAGATCCATTGTCTATCACTATCATTAGTCTTGGAATTCTGTACGCTTGATTTATTGTCAGCCAAGTTATGCTACCTCGTCGATTAATATGGAATACATTTGAAGCATAAGAGTATTTGTCAGAGAAATATCTATTTTTTCATGATGTACTGTGAAGTTATGTTACCGCGTTGATTAATACATTTGAAGCATACGAGTATTTGTCGTCCAATTGTTGTTGCCGTACTTGCACAGAAGTAGATCAGATATTGGATTTTCTTCTAGTAGCAACAATCTCTATTTCATTTTTTCTCTTATAATTTCAGTGACTTCTGTGAATTGATTATTTAAATTGTGTGCATGTCCTGTGATAATATACTATTTTGTTGATGAAGTCTAAAAAAACAAATGGTTAGTAAATAAATGCTTCAGTTTCACTTCATGAAGCAATGTGCCAAAAATAGTGTCAAGCAAGGTGCAAACATATTCAATCAAGCTATGGTTTTGATTTTTGAAAGAAAAATGTATTGTTCCTATTTATGTAACTAGAAGCTGAATGATAATATGTATTTTGGTTGTCTGCTCAGGCATGTCTGGCAATACAAGATTACTCTGGTGCATCTGTACACTTTCCTGGGAGCTCTTCCATTAGCACATCAATGGTAATCTTTGGCTTTGCATGTTTATTTTGAAGAATGCTCTCGCTATTTAGATTCCTGCATATGTTATAAATTGCTTACATTAATGTGCTCTACTGCGGACCATTTTCGGATAGTCCTAGATAACTCCATGTGTAAAGGTGCTTTCACAAGAAAATTCACTTGTTCCATCCCTCATGCTTTCGTTACATCTTATGTTCGTGTATAATGTTTTGTCCGTTAATCACGTATATGCATTGGCATTTTTTGGTTTATTTCCTTTCCTCGAGGTAACTATCAGACCAGGTATCACCTATTGATGCTAAACTACATTCTTGCACAGGTACGCAAGCCTGGAGGTCAAAAACATTCTTCTGGAGTCTGTTTCACACCACATCTTGCCACAGATGTTGATGTCTCCTTTGTTGCAACAAACAGCCAGTCTTGTTAAGGATTATCTCAAGTTCATGGATGATCATTTGAAAGAATCTGCTGACCTTACCTGTCTTGCATATAGGCACCGTACTTACTCAAAGGTAAGTAACAGCCTCTTCTCACTAATTGCGCACGTGTAACATAAAAGTATGTAGTAATCTGTGTTTACCTTCTGATGGTGGGTACAATTACACAATTTGCACCATATTGTTCTTACTGTTCATGACCAGGGTTTGAAAATACCCTGTCAACAGCAGGAACATATTTCCCTGTAAACTGGAATCTAGGATGCCATATTTAGGTATTTAAATTATTGCATTATTTGTTAAATAATTTAGTTGCTGCCTATGGAAGCTTAGATCACGTGACTTGTTCTCCATGCGTTGTGTTGGGCAAAGTTTATTTAAATGGTTATACCGTTAAATAACGGATCCTTTGTAGTCATTGTCCATGTTGCTGGTTGCACCACAGCCGGATTTACGTTATCCACAGAAATCTTATGTTTCATTTCCTCATTATTCCGTGCCATTGTTACTCAGGTAATTGAATTTGTTCAGTTCAAAGACCGCTTGCAACGTTCCATGCAGTATCTTGCTGTAAAATCTGATTCTGTAATACTGAGTCTGAAGCAGAATTCTGAGTCTCTTGAGAAAGTGGAGGTTAGTTGCTACTTTTGTATTTCAAGCATAAAGTGGGGATAAGGTAGTGAAAAATTATTGAGGTTGCATTGATGTTTGGAATGAAGAGTAAAAAAGCACATAGTTTTCGTCAACTTGTTGCCATTTTGAACTTAGTATTACTGGAACCTACAATTATGTTGTCATAAATGGGGCTGCATATTATTGCAACCTGCCTTTTTCTTGGAACCTACAGTTTATATCTTAGGTGTTGATTAGTTTGTTATAAAATTATAGTATTGATGCTGCTTTTTTTTTATGATCTGTACTGATAACTGTCCCTAACTGCAGTCTGTTCTTGAAAATGTGAATCATGGAGAAGGCTTGGTTGAATTATCAAATGAAGATAACATGAAACATTTAACTTTTAATGAAGATCTCGAGGCACGCCCTTGGTGGACACCAACTAGCAGTGTAAATTTTCTTTCAGGTATCGGCTTCTCGTACCATGTCATTGTTTATCTGTATCTTTTAGTTCTTAGCACTAGCGCCTCTTTGGTTTTCTTTTCCCTCCATTTTGAATTACTATGTTGCATGCTCAGCAATTAGTTTTCTTTATTCATTTATGTGTCTTTGTCTCTAACGTTCTTACTATTGTTATGGACTTGTCGTTTTACAGAACCAGTTGATGAAGATTCAACACCTGCGTGCTTTAGGGCCAAAGTGGTATGTCATTTTCTTAGAACCTTTATTTACACAAGCAAGAAGTTTTTTTGCTTTATCGTCTCCATTCATTGAATTACATAATACTTTGAAGAAGAAAAAAGTCTACATCAAGCCACCTTTACTTTGGTTGCGTGTCCCTACAACTCTAGACGTCTAACCGACCATCTGAACTATCCACACATCTCAAAGTCATGTGTTCAAAGACCACACATCTCAATTTTTTCTTTCTATTTTGTTTCTTACTTGATCCTAATTTGTAAATAAAATGCCTCGTACTATTTTTATGTCAGATTTGCATGAATTCTGCTTAAAGCTTAAGGATGACTCATCAGATATCAATTATCACTTATAAGACATGAAGATTTGTTGTCTTATTATATTGTAACTTTTGTCCACTGTTGAAATTTGTGTAGACTGGATCTTTATAATTTATGTCCAGTTGCAATTTTGCAACTTCAAACTCCCATCTTGAGAATACTAGGTCTGTCACTTGTTCATTCCTCACGTGACGGGATGACCTTGCTGGTGAAATAACCCTTACTCAGCAAGGTTCCACGCATCGCCTAGTCTACTTTTCTTTATTCTTAGCCGGGATGCTTCTTTTCAAGCACGCAGTTCTTAACTCTTCCCACCTCCTATTCCTCAAAGTTATAGCATATTGTTTTACTTCACCGCTGCAGCCCATGCACCAGCGTCACCAGCCGACGCTGATAAAACCAGCACGCATAATGTCCGTGTGCCTGTGGCAATCTCCTAGTGGTGGTGGCTATGTTGCTTGTCATGGGCAACATAATCCTAGGCCCAGTGACTGGATATCAGCATGTGCCGAAAGCCCAAAACACCCAGCTCGACTTCCTTCTGCACCACACTACGGCAGTTTTGAATGGCTAAAAAAAATCCACAAGACCTGGATGCACTTGAAGTTGCCTCATTGCTGGCTGACAATCAGAGATGAATAAACACTCTCTTTACATGACCTCTGTTCGGGATTATAAGGCTGGCGCGTATACACCTAAGTCATACATTTGACCAACATAACGAATTGTGCAAAATAAAAATTACGGAGTATATTATTAGAAAGTAGAACATCTAAACTTTGTAATGATATATATTTTGAAATATATACCTTGAATTACGTTGGTTAAATTTACGACCGAGGGATATGCGCCGCCCTTGTAATCCCGATCGGAGGAATATATGAGAACAAATGCAATAAGTGATATTTCCCTTCCGTTAAGCAGAAAATTTTGCAGCATGTTACATAAATCTACCAAGTTCTGTTTAATCATTCCTTCCCTTATGTTCATTGTAGTGCAAGCACAAATCTACCGAGAAGGATGGCCCTAAGATGAGAGATACTGAGAGAAAATCTCTTGTTCCCCGGCTTGTTTATCTTTCCATGCATGGTTGTGTATCTTCTCTCAGGGAAACTGAGCCCAACGGGGCTGTTTCTAATATTACTATTGGGGAAATGAGAACCTTACTTGAGAAATATACTAGGAGTATTGGATATTCCATGGATGATGCTCTAAGCATGATTCTTGGTATGTCTTCAGGCAAGAAGTCTATCAAGGTATGAGAACTGAATATATGTTCCCTTTTTACGTTTAGCTTTCCTAATAGCCTGCCTATATTGTACTCCTGTCTCCCCTTTTCATTATATAGTGTTTTTGTATCTCAAGAATAATTATTGCATCTGTATATTAAACATTGGTATTTTTGGTAATTTTGTAATAAACATGCTGGCAGATCTAACTATTCTCCTATATGTTCTTTATATGCTGGTTCAAGTAGAAGGAACAAAGCATAAGTGTGGCTTCTATAGTCTCCCAAAACTAAATCTTGAATTCTAAAGCAGTAGTGCTTGCAATAAGTGTTCGTTTAAATAGCAACCCTTATCTTTTATTGCTTTTTTGTTGAACATGCATAAGAACTACCTTTAAAGATTATTAATGCTGTATGATGTCAATTATGCAATCCGTTGCTCTTGCGTATCTTAATTGAATGGTTTGTTCAGTTTAACATTATGCCCGTAGTGTATGGGACCAACAGAAATTCTTGATGCTTACCTTTTGTTCCACAAGCTACTTGCAACAGTTTAACATTATGTATTCATTGAAACAACAACAATTTTTGTAATGAAATTTGAAACAGTAGTTTTGCCCCCCTACTTCGAGACCCTACTCTTATTGCTGCAGTAGGATGACAAACCTATCTACACCTTGCTGATAACATCTGTGTTCTGCAGGATTTTGCTCCTGACATTGTCAGCTGGATGAGCTTTGCTGTATTTATTAATGCAATGAACTTGTGGTCAAATGAGTCGGTGATCCCCAGAACTGACGAGAGCAGTCCTACTTCTTGGCAGATCGTGGATAACTTGGTGAAAGTTTGCATAGAGGAGCACCTGACTGATGCCAATCGAATCCTGACTTGTCCTGGAAATAACATTCCACTTTTAGTGCAGATGGTTACAGAACCCATTTCTTGGCATATTATCGTAATACAGTCCTGCATAAGAGCAATCGCCCCACAAGGAAAGAAGAAAAAGAAAGGTGGTCCATCGCTACGACCAAACACACCTCAGTTGCAAGGAATTCAAAGATCTGTTCAATGCTTGATTGACACACTCCGAAGTGTACAAACATGGTTATCTGATCAGATGACTCCGGAGGAGCATGCTTTAGATATCTTGTTGTCGCATTTGCAAGGAACTAGTGATGGTCCAGGACAGACATTCCTTGTACTGGGAGAGAATCCAGCAGCACATGCCTCTGAGCTTGGTGATCTGATTTCCAAGTCATTGGAAACATGGAGTTCTACTGGTGTGGTACGGAGAATTGTGGGAGCAGAACATGAGCTGCTAGCTGAGTTCAAGAAAATGGTTGACTCCAAACTAAAGCGGCTCGTGTCAGAATTGGCTTCTTTATCTTCAGTGTTACACTAGATTTGATAAATTTTGCACATGAATTTTGCTCTATTCTTGTTGTGGCTTTTGATTATATATGTTGTAACAGTATAGTGGAATAGCTGTGCGCTGTTGTTGATTGAATTGCTTCAATTCGATTTTGAGAGAACATCTCTATTAACCTTTGCTTCTGTGTATCCGGTGCTGACCTGGAAATGTGGTGTATTATGCTGTGTATTACTCAAAATCGATCTGGTGATGATGCACCCAATAAAAGAACCATTTCTCAATGAGGAAAAAGAGGATAAATACCATATAGGGAATAAAAGAAGCTTTCGGGATACAGAGGGACTAAACCTCATATATATAATACTTCATCCTAATAAAAGCTGCTCAAATATTTCTTGATACAGATACATTTCTAATAAAATATGTCTATATACTTTCGTATTGAGAAAAAGTTAAGCAACTTTTTTTTGGGAACTGAGGGAGTACTTCTGTATAAAGGCTGCACCGGTTTGCTTGAATCACAGCCCCCATAAACAGTGTCCCCCATATGAACAGTGACTCGGTCCTGCTTTGTTCTAGTACTACATTATTTTGACGTAATTTAATAACGGTTGAAATTCTCAGCTTTGGCAAACCTCGACGGTAATTTTGAACCTTTTTTAGTTCTTACACACCTTTACTTTAAACATAATTCTTTTATCATTCTCCCACTATTTTATCTTGAAAAAAAATACTAATGCATACTCCAAAAAAAAACTTTTTTTTTTCAGAAACACATACTAGCCATTTCTTCTACATTGACTTAGGAAAATAAGTACTCGAGTAATTGCTGCCTCTTTTTAAGCAGGAAAAATATTACCGTGTTTGTCTATTCGTACAACTAGAAAATGTACTTATACGCCCCCCCCCCCATTTTACATGGGAAAACACTTACGTAAAAAAATTGTAATAGTATATAAATTTAGATCTATCCGAGGTATATTATGCACACGGAAACAACACCGCTTCTTGTTGACCCAGTTTTGTTTCACTTATGGCTGAATTAAATTCCGCCGTTCGGATTCCTAGGTTTCACACCTTCTATCTTAATGCATAGGCACGGGCGAGTGGGTTGTTTTGGCATCGGCTACATAGAGCCCTTTATTTTGAACATTATTAAAACGTATATCATAGTTTCAAATAACTCTCAGAAAAATATGTACGTATAAAAATTGATGTATGCTCCAAGTCTGCGAAATCTCATTCCAAAATATGATGTAGTCTATATACTACAAAAAAATACAAGTTATGGATCTAGAGATGCGTAAACAGTACAGTTCAAAACCTTGTCAGACTTTGTCATTTGTTTATGTAACCCAGACTACAAATATTTTTGGATTGTTATTATCCCATAATACAGTTCATTGCCTATGTGTGCATATTTTTTTGCAGAATTTTTTTAAACTTTGAATTGCATTTTTAGAATGTTTAAAATAAATAGCTAGCCCTAGTTCCAAATGCACTTTTCGAGGCACGGGATTCCTCCCCCCTGCTCTTGGGGGAAAAAAGTAACGGACAAACACTATAATTTGCTCGTGTTATATGAATTGGCTAGCTCTGTTGCTGTATGATTGTAATGTAATCCCCAAACAGATGAACTATGCTGGATGGTGCATAAAAAGGAAAGATGTGAATTTCGAAGTAAAGAAGAAACGATGCATCTGATGTCTGATGTCTCGCTAGGAAAATAAATGAGATTTCAAATCACCTAGATGCATTTTTCTTTTTTCTAGAACAAGATCCTATTGAATTGGGCCACAATAATGCAATCCTTAGGAATTTGATGATCACAACTCCATGATCAAAGGACACATATCTCTACTACTCCCTCCTATTCATATTGATTAACTCAACTTTATCTAGACACCAATATACCTAGTTAATAAATCTTTTTAGATACATCCATATCTACATAAAGTTTTGAGTTAATTAATTTGAATCAGATGGAGTACTATAACACACCATTTTTAAACTAGATATGTAGCAGCAATTTTAACCGTTGGTCTTCAAAATCTAACGGTTAGGATTTGATGGATTCGCGTAAACAGTTACCACATCAACGTCCACGTGTTTCTAGAACCGTCATGTAGCCATTACGTAAAATAAAAAAAAGCAAGCTCACGCCGATATCACACGTCCTCTTTGATAGTGATTAAAAGGTTCTAATTTTTATTTCCATGTCTCAACTGGTCGCATCTATTTTATTGGTATAACCTTAAATTATTAGTTGCAGTAAAAGTTTAAACAATATTTAGAGCATAAGTTTGTTTGTCAATATTGGAAATCTAAATTGGTTCAACATGTGAAGCATGTGCCATTTACTAGTACGATAAATATGTAGTAAGAGCAAAGACATATGAATACGGTTGAAAAACAGTAGTTTTAGAGCCTGTTTGATTCGCAGTATATCACAAACGCAGGAATAGGAAAAACGCGGAAATATGAATGTATTTGTAAAAGCACACGAATTTGCTAAATTTCGTGTTTGATTCGCAGTAATAGGAAAACCGCATGAATTCTTAAAACCATAGTTAAATAATGATTAAAATAAATGTAAAATAAAATTTAGATCATTATGATGCAACTTATGACCTTTGACTTTTTCTATGCTCTATTATTTTGAATCAACTGGATGAATAGTGCCATCAAAGAAATTTCCTATTTCTATGGGTTTTCCTCCAACATTCCTATGAATCAAACATGCCCTTAGTGTAAAAATGCATTAAGGGCATCTCCAGCGGCGCGACGCAAACGGACGCTGAGCGACCGTTTGTGTCCGCCGTGACCGGAAATGCGTCTGGGGCCTGTTCCAGCGGGGCGACGCAAAGTGACCGGGCCGTCCGCGGAGACGCAAACCTGGCCCAAATATGCGCCAGGTTTGCGCCTCGGCGGACGCTCGGCGGACGCGCAAAGTGTCCGCTCGCTTCCCCACCGGGCCCGCCTGGCAGCGGCACAACTGCTTCGTCTTCCGCGGTATTGCCACGGGCGGCGCGCTGCAGCCTTTGCAGGGGCCGCGTTAATGGCGTGCCTCTGCTTCCGCGAGCGTGCGCAGCTAGTAGGCGTTGCACTGGCAGGCCATTGAAGGCGAGATGGCCTCTTAAAGGGACGCTGCCGGCGCCCATTTCTCTGACCAAAACCATTGGCAAAATCCCACAGTAGCCACCACGCGGACGCCATGGGGAAGAAATGCTGGCCGTTCCGGAAGACGAAGAACGACCAGGAGGCTAGCGGCTCGCGTTCTGGCAAGAAAGCACGGGTCGGCCGGTACGTCCGCGTTGACCTCGCTCGGCAGCTATGGGAGGAAAACCGGCCGGTACCATGGCCGGACGCGAACTTGCCGGGAGGGGGCTGGTACCTGAACTCGCGGCGCGTGCCGGTCCCCCCGTTGAAAGGACACGGATGTCGCCTAGAGGGGGGGTGAATAGGCGGTTTAAAACTTTTACGAGATGGGCTTAACAAATGCGGAATAAACTAGCGTTTACTTTGTCAAGCCCAAAGCCTATATACTATGGTTCACCTATGTGCACCAACAACTTATTCTAAGCAAAGGTTCACCTATGTGC
>NC_061511.1:175424800-175478908 GCF_022539505.1 Lolium rigidum | reverse complement strand
GAGGGATTTGAGTTTGGGTGGAGGAGGAGGGAGATCCGAGGCTTTTGGTGTTTCTAGCAATGGAGTATGAGAGAGAGAGCTCAAGAACAACTTGTAGTGTAGTGCCTAACTTTTCGAGGTAGGAGAAGGGCCTTTATAGTGTTCTTCGAAATCCGGCCGTTGCCCACTTGACACATCAGCAGATTCCTCGAGAAACCCGGTCGACCGGATTTGGCGCCGGACCGGCCGGTCCACGTGCCGGTCCGACCGGCCGCGTGACCGGGCCGGCCGGTTTCCAACCGGAGCCGGGACCGGGACTTGACCGGTCATGCTTCGAGGTCACTGGATACCGCCCGGATGGCACAGGTGCTGGGCCCGGTTGGCGACCGGGTCGCTCGGTCTGGAGCCCGGTCCGACCGGGCCATGGACCGGAGCAGCCGGTCCAAACCGGGCTGGCGACCGGACGCAGACCGGAGTGCTCGCCCTCCTTTACTGGATTCTGCCCGGATGGCACAGGTGCTGGGCCCGGTTGGCGACCGGGTGGTCCGGTGCCAGGGCCGGTCTGACCGGGTCTGGGACCGGCCAGGCTCTGGAAGACCTTGCTGATTTTTCATCGAAGTGGGGGGTCTCCCGTTGCCTTCTTATTCCATTGATACACCATTACACCTCTTTGACTAATATCTGGGAATCATCTTGTAGACATGTATTAGTCCAAATACACTAGCACGGTGTCATAGTTACCAAAATAATGGATAAGGGTAAAATACCCTTACAGTTTTCAAACCACAATTCATACGATGTCGTTTCAACGGATTTAGATGGTGCCCTATTTAAAGTGAATGCTGCTGTCTCTACTGCATAACTCCAAAAAGATAACGGTAAATCTATAAGAGACATCATAGATCGAACCATATCCAATAGAGTTCGATTACGACGTTCGGACACACCATTGCGCTGTGGTGTTCCCGGTGGTGTCAACTGTGAAATTATTCTGCATTTCATTAAATGCATTCCAAACTCATAACTAAGATATTCACCTCCACGATCAGTATGTAGAAATTTAATCTTCTTGTTACGTTGATTTTATACTTCACTTTGAAATTCCTTAAACTTCTCGAAAGTTTTGGATTTATGTTTCATCAAGTAGATATACCCATATCTACTCAAATCATCTGTGAAAGTAAGAACATAACGATAACCACCGCGCGATGCTACACTCATTGGTTCACATACATCAGTATGTATGATTTCCAGCAAGTCTGTAGCTCGCTCCATAATACCATAGAATGGAGTCTTAGTCATTTTTCCCATCAGACATGCCTCGCATCTATCAAGTGATTCAAAATCAAGTGATTCAAGTAATCCATATGAATGGATTTTCTTCATGCGTTTCACTTCAATATGAACAAGACGGCAGTGCCACATATATGTAGAATTATCATTTAATTTCTTTCGTTTAGCATCAATGTTATGTATATGTGTATCACTACTATCGAGATTTAACAAGAATAAACCATTCATCTCAGGTGCATGACCATAAAAGATAGTATCCATATAAATCAAACAACCATTATTCTTAGACTTGAATGAATAACCACTTTGCAATAAACAAGATCCACATATAATGTTCATGCTTAACGCAGACACCAAATAGCAATTGTTTAGATTTAAAACTAATCCCGATGGTATATGTAGGGGGAGCATGCCGATAGTGATCACATCGACCTTGGATCCATTTCCAACGCGCATCGTCACCTCGTCCCTCGCTAGTCTTCGTTTATTCTGTAGTTCCTGTTTCGAGTTACAAATATAAGCAACCGAACCAGTATCAAATACCCAGGCACTACTACGATTACTAGTAAGGTACACATCAATAACATGCATATCAGATATACCTTTCTTTTTTGATGTTTTCGCTCTTCAGATCTGCCAGGTACTTTGAGCAATTCCGCTTCCAGTGTCCCTCTTCTTTGCAGTAATAGCACACATTATCGGGTTTAGGGCCAGCCTTGGTTTTCTTAGGAGGCGCATCAACTTTCTTGCTGCCCTTCTTGAATTTACCCTTTTCCTTAGGCTTGCCCTGCTTTTTGAACTTGGTGGTCTTATTGACCATCAACACTTGGTGCTCTTTCTTTATCTCCACTTCAACAGTTTTCAGCATTGAGAAGAGTTCAGGTAACGTCTTGTCCATGCACTGCATGTTGTAATTCATCACGAAATTCTTGTAACTAGGTGACAGTGATTGAAGAACACGATGAACCCCCAAGGCGTTAGGAATCGTTATTCCCAAGTCGTAGAGTTTCTTCGCATGCCCAGACATCTTGAGCACGTGCTCGCTAATGGAGCTGCCCTCTTCCATCTTATAGTTAAAGAACTTTTCAGAAGCATCATAGATTTTCACGGCCGCATGAGTTTCAAATATCATTTTGAGCTCATTGATTATATCATGAGGGTCGTGGGTCTCAAAGCGTTTCTCAAGCTCCTATTCTAAACCGTAGAGGATGGCACACTGAACTGTGGAGTAATGATTTTTTTCGAGTGAGGTAAACATTTTTAGCCTCATCGGTAGATGTTTCTGCAAGTGGGTCACCCAGAGGTGCATCGAGCACATAGAGCAGTTGTCCAGCAGTGAGGACAATCCTCAAGTTACAGAACCAATCCGTAAAGTTGCTTCCATTGTTTTTCAGCTTTTCTTTCTCTAGGAATGAATTAAAGTTGATGGTAGGGGTCGCCATAATCTACAACATATTTGCAAAGAGTTTAGACTAAAATTGAGGTTACTATTAATTCTTAAAATTAACTAGGTGAACTCCCACTCAAAACAATATCCCTCGAATTTTCTTAGTGATTACACGAACCAAATTAACTACACCAAGTCCGATCATCACGTGAGATGTTGTAGTTTCAATGGCGAACATCAACATGTTCATCATATCATCTATATGATTCATGCTTAACCTTTCGATCTTTCGTATTCCGAGGCCATGTTTGTACATGCTAGGCTCGTCAAGTCAAACCCTAGTTTCCGCATGTGCAAATCTGGCTTGCACCCGTTGTATGCACACGTTGAGTCTATCACACCCGATCATCACGTGATGCTTCGAAACAACGAGTCTTAGCAGCGGTGCTAACTAAGGATGAACACTTTATTATCTTGATTTTTAGTGAGAGGGATCATCTTATAATGCTACCTTCACGATCTAAGCAATATAAGATTCATAAAAGGATTAACATCAGATGCAATTCATAATGTGATATGATATGGCCCTTTTGGCTTTGCGCCTTTGATCTTCATCTCCAAAGCATGGACATGATCTCCATCATCAATGGGCATGATCTCCATCATCGTCGGCGTAGCGTCAAGGTCAATGGCGCCATTTTCATGGTTGTTCACCACATGTAGCAACTATTACAACTACTTTGAAATACTACTACTACCTGAAATATAAAGACAACCATAAGGCTCCTGCCGGTTGCCACAATACAATAATGATCATCTCATACATATTCATCATCACATCATGGCCATATCACATCACCAAACCCTGCAAAAACAAGGTAGACGCCTCTAATTTGGTTTTCATATTTTACGTGGTTTAGGGTGTTTGAGTAAGATCCAATCTACCTATGAACATGAACCACAACGCTGATACAAGTGTTGTCAATTGAAATTGTAAATTGAATCTTAACTATGGTGAGAGAAACTGACACCCGCAAATCCACTTATGCAATACAAGTTGCATGTCAAGCGTGGAGCAGGTCTCATGAACGCGGTCATGTAAAGTTAGCCCGAGCCGCTTCATCCCACCATCCCGCAAGATGCAAAGTACACATAACAAGAGACAACAAAAGCATGAACGCCCACAAAACCATTGTGCTACTCGTGCAACCAATCTATGCATAGACACGGCTCTGATACCACTGTAGGGATTCATAGCATAGAAAAACAAAAAATCCTACCGCAAGAACGAATAACAAGCCAAGATCTAATCTAGTAGATGGTAGCAATGAGGTGAAGATCAACATACCCTTGAAGATCGCTAAGCATTAACGAGGTAAATCTCATGGTTGATGTAGTCGATCACTTGCCGCTTGCAAAAGCGCGTAGAAGATCTTGACGGTGCCACAATCGGGCAGCACCTCCACAGTCGGTGACACGTTCGGTGTTGATGGCGAAGTCCTTCTCCCCGTTCCAGTGGGCAGGGGGATGTAGTAGATCCTCCTCGGAATCCCGCCAGCACGATGGCGTGGTGACGGTGGTGGTGGAGATCTCCGGCAGCGCTTCGCCGTAAACACCGCGGGACAATAGGGAGGATGGGAGTGGCTAGGGTTTGGGAGAGGGGGCACTTGGGCGCCGGCCTTGGGTGCCCAGGGTGGTGCGGCTCAAGTGGTGGCCGGCCCTCTCCCTCTCTTTATATAGGTGGAACCCCTAGGGTTTGCCCCAAAACCAAATTGAAGTCCAACTCCAAAACTGCCATATTGGTGAAACCTAGGGGAAGTGGGATTGCTCCCTTTCCTTCTCCCTTGGCCGGCCAAGGTGGTGGAGTCCACCATGGACTCCACCTTCCCTCTTGGTTGGCTAGTTAGGGTTGGTGGAGTCCATCATATCCGGGACTCCACCTTCCATAGTGATTTATTTCGGAAGGTTCTAGAACATTCTAGCGCCTTCCATACATGCACCGGATCATTTCCAAACTTGGAAAGTGACTTCCTATATATGAATCTTATTCTCCGAACCATTCCGGAACTCCTCGTGATGTCCGGGATCCCATCCGAGACTCCGAACAACATTCGAACTCCATTCCATATTCCATATCTACTTAGAATGATACCAAACCTTAAGTGTGTCACCCTACGTTTCGAGAACTATGTGAACATGATCGAGACTCCTCTCCGATCAATAACTAATAGCGGGACCTGGAGATCCATAATAGCTCCCACATATTCAATGATGACTTCATGAATGAAAGAACCATTCACATAAAATAACAATTCCCTTTGTCTCGCGATATTTTACTTATCCGAAGTTTGATTGTCGGTATCTCCATACCTAGTTCAACCTCATTACCGATAAGTACTCTTTACTCGTACCGGGATATGATATTCCTTGTGAACCAGTCACATGCTTGCAAGCTAATTGGATGCCATTCCACCGAGAGGGCCCAGAGTATATCTATCCGTCATTAGGATGGATAGATCCCACTATTGATTCACGTGCCTCAACCCTATACTTTACGAACATTTAATGCCACCTTTATAACAACCCATTTACGCATTAGTGTTTGGTGTCATCAAAGCATCCATCCGGTGTAGGTGATTAACATGATCTCATGGTCTAAGAATTAAGTTATTATGCATATCAAAGCTTGAAGCACAAAGAACTAAATGACTTGATCATATGCTACACTTACTATGGGTGTATGTCCATCACATCATTCACCTAATGATATGACCTTGTTATTAATAACATCTAATATTCATGATCATGAAACTATGATCATCTATTAATCAATAAGCTAGTTTAACAAGAGGCTTACTAGGGACTCTTTTATGTTTTTACATAACACACATGTATTAATGTTTCCGGTTAATACAATTATAGCATGGGATGCAAATATTTATCATAAACACAAAGATATAATAATAACCACTTTATTATTACCTCTTGGGCATATCTCCAACAGGACATACAAGTCAATGCACGCTCGAAAGAACTGATGCAGTTCATGTCCATGGCGGTGCAGACCATGACCATAGCAATGTTGTGCATGGTGAAGCTATTGCGAAGCCTGGTGAGGCTCTGAAATGGCTAGGTATTAATAACATTGCTAGGTTCATGCTCCGCAGTGCAGCAAGCATGCCAATTCAGAGCATGAACCGATGTAACATGCCCTGGAAAAGAACAATCCCAAATTGGAGAAATCCAATCGAACTCCAATCGAACATTGTCCGTGCGAATCTACAACGTATCGAATAAGTATAGACCGAAAGAAGCACAATAATGACGCCAAAATTTTACCGTTGTGCATCCCTACCAAACCCTAACCGCACATTGAATATGAAAGATCGAGGACTTACTGTGATAAAATCCGGTGCAGTAATCGCCGATGAAGACCCAGGATCTTGCGACGAAGCTCTCGGAGTCGTCTACGGAACCGGCTATGCCTGGGATGGGGGCGGCGACGCCAGCTGGAAAGGGTTGGCCTAGCGAACGCCGGCGTCTTTCCCGCGGTTGCACTCGAGGCACCAGGATCCGATGGCACCGCCATGGGCGTAGCCATTGGCATGCGTGCGCGCCAACTCACTGGCGACGGAGCTCTAAGATCATTCGCCAAATCAAAGTCGTTGGCCGTCTCTAGCATTTGGATCTGGTTTGCTGCTTAGTGTTCCTCGCGGATTGACAGGTGCGAAGGAGGTGTGTGTGTGTGGGGGGGGGGGGGGGGGGTGGAGAATCGTTGGCCATAGGTTTTTGGCGGTGAGGAGAGTGGAGTGAAAAGTTAACGTGGGACGACCCGTTCCTGCGCTTCTCAACGCGTGCAGAGGAGAGGGCGTGTTGTGCTCGTCAGAGCTTGCACGCGTGACAATACCCGAGTTAAACTTGCCTCGTGGACCAACATTGAAGCTGCTTTAAAACTCGTATGATGGAGAAAGAAAAATGGTACGAGCAGGCCAAGCAAACATGCCGATTTCTTGTCCGCCCATACTGAAAAGGACTTAGCGAGGAACAAAATAGACCCCTTATCTCATACGGCCTATGCCTCCCGAGTCCCGATGACAGCCCTCGCTCTGCTCGTTTCAAGTTAGACTTTGTATAAATTTCGATTGCTGTATATATAAAAAAAGAGCGTAACTTACAGCAACAATGTTTGCTGTGGCGTGCTTCTTGCAGCCATCAATAGCAGCAAACTCCACTCGTGACCTCCCGACTACTGATCACCGCCTTCTTTCCTCCTATCAGCCTAACTAATATCACGGACGTGACATACGTATCCACTACTCACGCGCACGGACGCGTGCATATCACATGAATTTGCATCGTTCATTTCCCTCTCTCGTACTCGTACGGAGTACCTCGTATCTGTGTGGTTGGATCTTGGAATCTATCAAGGATTAAGCTCAAAATCGAGGTAAAGATAATACTATCTCTTTAGGAAACCGAGAGCACATACACTGCTGCTGCTGCTTCACAAATTCTGAAGATCAACTACTGACTAGGGACATCATGCCTTCACGGCCGTACTCAGTACTATTTGGACCGATCGAGCGGACACATCTTTTGAAGCGAAGGCATGAGATGCTTTCAGCATTTTTGCACAGAAAATTAAGCAAGATTTTGGGCTGTAAATGGCCCCACGACAGCTCCAGCCTGCACCTAACTCGAACTAGAACTACACTTTACCACTCCAGAAAGAGCATAGATCAAGGCTATTTTGCGCCAACTTTGATGTAGCCAATCAACCATGGGACATGCAACGCCGGTAGGGCTTTGCCATGATCTGAAACATGGCATGAGCATGAATCATTCTGCTTTAATTAGCCAGCGCGCTGGGGATATCATTTGATCCCATGCGCATGCTTGCGAGCTGTGATTAGATGGTGGTAATCCATTTTGGTTGCTTTATCAGAGGGAGAGAGAGTTCATGATTATTCAAATACCCACGTGTACACATTAGCCCCTCATTGTTTAGGGTCCAATATAGGATTTTTATCCTTTGAAATTTTTCCTATTTACATCGTAGGATTGAATCCTTATAAATACATCGATTTTTTTTTCTATATGCTTGTATTGCACTATGTTTTGGAGGAAAATTTTCATTCGCTCAAACCTCATGATACAATTCCTTTGTTTTTCCTGTGAGTCAAACACTACTTGAAGAAATATCCTGTATATTCAAAATCCCGTGGGATTTAACTGGACATGACATTCTAATCCAGCAGTTTTCCTATTCATGTGTTCTAAAAATCCATCGAATCAAACACATCCTTATGCAGTATGGGGTGGATACAAAAAATGTGTACAACCTCATCGCAAGGTAGGGGGAGGATATTTGCAATATATTTTTTCAAGGAAAAAAGCATGTATTTAGCCATTTGATTAGATAGAAGAAACCATTTTGAAAGACAAATACAGTGCCATGATACAACGTAAAAATCCACTACTTGATTCCTAGGATTACATCAAATGGATTTTCATAAGATCTCTGCAATAGTTGTAGAACTTATAACCCGGCCCATAATTGGTCCAAATAGTCTTGTTGCATACTTGCAATTTGTTTTTGCAAAACAACCTTGGATCTTTTTGTCTAACACAACTTTGACATTGTGTAGGTTTATCCGAACACGTAACCTCAAGCTATAAACCTCTCACCGTGGCCACCAAAAGTACACAACTTTCTTGTTGTGACCATCTATCCACATGTAACTTTCAAACATGACATTTGAAATGAATGAAATTCATGTGGGGATCCTCCCAAGTTGAGGATTCAATAAAAATAACTGTATAATTGATCTAATGTTTATCTATCGATGTAGTATAATGACTTGTGTTGTGAGATAAGAACTAGAAGAAGAATAGACAACAATGGGAAGAATTCTCTGATAGCGACAACAAAGAGTCAAACAACATACGATTTATGGATGTGAATGAACAAGATCATTTTTCTCCTCTAACGGGGGAAGATTGGTGTGAGTTGTAATTAAATATCACTTCTCTCATCTTATGATTCCATGGATTATGTTTTTTTTCCAAAAGGAATGATTCCATGGATGTGAATGAACAAAATAATTACATCCTCTAATCACCACGCCCGGCCATCCCTCTAGGCCCATTCATGGGCGGATACATAATTTCCACCAAACCGAAGGCCAACCTTGTATTGCACGTTGTAATTACACAAAAAATCCTAGAGAAAGTAACCCATTTCCACTATTATATAGCTAAGAAATTATACATGGCACCGAGTTGCCCCTGCTGCAAATCTCCCTCCGATCCCATCCCACACCTTAACCTCTTTCCTTTGTCATGGTCATTGCCACACCATCTACATCCATGAAAGTAGTACACCAATGGGATTTTTAGTGCGATGTCAATGGCGGTTCAATCTTGAAGATCACATCTCTGTCGAAATCGCCATTCGAGTGGATGCCCCTGAATTAGTAGTTTCGTGTTCGTAGTTATCCATCTTCAAAGGGCAAAGACAATTCCAAGAATATCCCAATTCCCTTAAACCATGACATTTTCTATTTGGGCTCCAAACTAACTTTTCATTTACATCTAAGTGATGCACATATCATGATTTTATTTTGAAGTTCTAAGTTTAAAGTTTTACGATTCAACAATCACGCAATGTGGCTAGCGCGCATTTTTGGAACATGGCTACTGCTGAATCTGATTGGAACATTCCCGAATTCCATTATACTTACCATTTTTCTAAGCTACGTGATGTCCACGCACTGTTACAAGACTTCCAGAAACTTACGAGATTTCTTCAGATTATTCATTGTAAACTTGTCATTTTTCCCTAAGCTACATATTTTGAATTTCTGTACAAAATTTGGCACGTACATACATATGTGAGTCCTTTACATATAAAAAAGTTATACTCCGCAATGTGGCCACATGAATCATCCATGGACAAGAAAACACATAAAAACGATATCCATCTTGCACTCGAAATTATGATCCCGAGAAAATAGTAAAACCCCGCACATTTTCTTACCTCTAAACTACATTCTACAATAGGAGGCAGCTTTATCTGTAGCACTGGCGGTGTTCCCCAAAAAGGGAAGGCTAAAGTGAACGCCCACCTTGACCATCGGACGAACCGGCGACATAGATGCAGCTGCAAGCCAAGCACAGCTGATGGCCCTGCCTGCCTGCGACAACCGGTGTTCGCAGTAGGACCAGGTAGCTAGGTGAGGCGACAGTCTTTCGGACCACACCATCAAGGACTCTCTCTTTACGCTAATCTAATGCCCTAACTTTGCGGCACAAAGTGATCAAGATTCAAGGCCATTGATCTGCAGTACATACATACAAAAGCTTGCACTAAGCTACTGTTTGCTTGTCTTGCCCTAATAGTTTGTCAGTAATGTACACACACAGTGTCAAGGCACTGTGGTGACAGAGTTTGATATGCTTCTTTTGCAGACAGAGGCGCGCGCGCAAAGTAATCAAACCAAGGGCCTCTTTGATCTGTATAAATTCCAAAAAGAACTGGAAACCATGCAAGAGTAAGACTATAGAGTTACCATGTTGTGCAATTTTGAATCCTACACAACTAAGGGCCTCTTTGATTTGCAGGATTGCGAAACCTAGGGATATGAAAATTTAGAAATATTATCAAATTGCATGGATGTGCAAAAGAAATGATTGAAAACCACATAAATTTCGTGAAAGTGTGTTTGATTCTCAGAAGTAGGAAATATACTGAAACCCTAAAAACCATAATTATAGTTAAAATATATACAAAAGTAAGATTAAGACATTATCATGCAACTTATGATTTTTGCCTCAGCCTTCTTGTATAGGAATGTAAAAAAGATGTTATGAGCGAATTGTAGAATTCTTTTGTTTTCTATAAAAAAATTAACCAAAGAAAAAATTCCCACTTTTCTAATCCTCCATTTATCTGAATCAAATGGATGAACAGTGATATAAACGGAATATTTTCTATTCATTTATCTTTCCTCCAATATTTTTATGAATCAAAGAGGCCCTGAATCTACATTCGGAGACAACATGAAAATCATAATTAAAATTCAAGGCAAAATAATATTTTAGAAAACTAAACATTTACTAAGACGCCTTGAATCTGCATTCGGTGAGAGCATGAATATCATAATTAAAAATCAAGGCAATAGAATATTTTAGAAAACTAAACGTTTACCACCCACGACCTCTCCATCCAAAATACCTATAGTCTACTACAGAACAAAGAGGCCCTTAATCTATGATCCTCCAGTTTATTTTTTAATCGTTTTCTAAACAAAGAGGCGCTAAATATGTATGAGTAGCATAAGGTCTCTTTGGATATTAGTGGAACTCGAAGGGATTCCAACCCTTTGAAATAATTCTTAGGGCCTGTCCGATTCATAGAAATGTTGGAGGAAAACTATATAAATATGAATTTTTTTGTTTAGTGGCACTATTCATCCATTTGATTCAAATGAATGGAGCATAGAAAAAGTTTACGAATTTTTTCTTTGGTTTAGGTTTCATAGAGAAAATAAAGAAATTATACAATCCTCTCAAACCTCATTTTTTACATTCCTATGCACAAACAAACAAAATAAAGGTCAAAAGTTGCATGACAATGATCTAACCTTACCTTTACAATTATTTTAATCATGATTTGATTATGGATTTAAGGATTGCTGTGTTTTTTTCTATTTCTGCTAATCAAACATCTAATTTCGAGAACTCTTCGCCCTCCCGGTTCACACGTGCGGGCGACCCCGGGGGGCCAAACCCTAGCCAGCGAAAAAAGCCCCAACCCAGCTTCCCCTGGCCGCCGGCACCCGGTCGTCGAAGGCGACAGGGAGGAAGAGAGCATCCCGATGAGCTGACTCCACGCGAAGAGGGTGTCACCGGGCTACATAGGGAGGAGGAGTCTACGATGGCGCACGGCGAGCTGGATGTGTGGCGTGGCCAGGAGCGAGGTGGCGGTCTTGGTGGATGCGGCACGAGATCCTGGAGGAGTTGGCGCGGGCCTTCGGCACGCCCCCCCTTGGCTTGGTGGTGCCTGGTGCGTGGATCGCTCGTCGCTGGATTCGGGAGGCAACTTGGTGCATGAAGCTGCGTAGGGATCTGCTGCTGGCGGGTGTCCTCTGCTGGAGGGCAGCGGCCCTGCTGGTGGCGGCGCCGCCCAGATCCAGGCCCAATCGGGCCCGATCTAGGTCTTGGGGGCGTTGCTACCTGCAGCTTGTCACGGAGCGTGACATGAGTGGCGCGGCAGGCCTTCGACCGGGCTGGAGTTGGAAGGAGGGCGGGGTTGCAGATAGAGGTTCTCGTACATGTTGTGGGTCGCTGGAGTTCCATGACATTTCGGCCATGATGATGAGGTGCCACGGAGGCGGCAGTGTGAACAATGTGACGTTTGCCCCATTCTGGAGGGATGGAAGGGAGATGCGCGACGACACGGTTGAAAGTCTTGCCTGATTTCGGTAAGTGCCAGCGCCGGTGGCCCCTGCGGGTGTCGTACCCCTCCTTGGAGGCACCCGTGAGGTGTGTCGACCCTTTGCTCTCTCTCTCTCTCTCTCTCTCCCTCTCTCTCAGTTTGGTTGATGCCTCCGGGTGAAAGCCTAGGTCTGGAGTGGATCGGCGCGATGGCGGCGTTCTCGATGTCGTCACTCTGTTGGGAGCATCGTGTTTGGAGACATGGCATGGAAGCTCCAGGTTGCCCTCCTCCGGTGTTCGCCGCTGTCCAAGGCTAATCTTCAGGGACGCAATGCACACCATTGCTGGTGTTTCTAAGACGATGACTACTCGGAGCCGACCAAGTTCCGCCATCTTCTCCTTTTGATGGTGCATCGACAAGGAGAGCCCTTTCGGAGTTTGTTGTTCGTCGGAGGCGCCCGGCGTTGGTCGAGACATGGCTTTGTTATTTAGCTTAGGACGGGGCCTTTAATGTCGTGTGTTTGTTTTGTCGGTGGCGACTATTTTCAGACTAGCCGGTGTGAAGTTGTTGCTACGCTTGTTGCTCGTAGGGCGAGTGGTAGTGTTTTTGTACTCAAACCTCTGTCTTCTATAAAAATATGGTCCGCCTTTGATGTACTCTAGAAAAAAAAATACCTAATTTCGCAAATTCCTTTGCTTTTACAACCCTATGGAATTGCACGTGCATTCCTATCATACTCCTATTCCTACTCCTACGTTTGTAAAACCCAGGCCCTCATAAGGTCATCTAGGCATTATTACCAAAATTTTGGTAGAAGATTAATGTAATCCCACCTCCAATTTTAACTTGCCCATAAGAAATTTTCTTACAAGGGCATTAAATTTTTTTCTGCAAAATCATTAGAAAAGAAGGTTAAACCGTGGCCACAACCTCGTTTATTTAATGTAATACGCGTCACGCTTTCTTATGTGTATTATTGTCCACTTGTTTACATGTATGTACAATTCCTCCAAATCCTAGTCACTGCTGGTATAAAATGTAACATTGAACATATACTAAAATGTGAGAGAATCATAATTTTTCAGATGGGACCTAGGAGTGAAATTAGCTCCCATATAAAAACAAGCCCAAAAGTGATCATCAAATGGTCCTGCACAAGACAAAGCATATATCCAGAGGAATCCAATGTATAAGTAAATCTGTACTCCGCGTTTTTTATGTTTAACTTTAACCACAATTTTAACCCATTACAAATGTGTCATTTTGTTATAAAAATAATGTTATTTTATGTAAACATAAATTTAAGGGTGCGACTAGTGTTCAGTCGGTTAGTTCTAGATGGCTTCATCGAATCTCAGCTAACATGTTGCAACTTACTATTGGCACAATTCATGAAACAAATTTAACGGTTGTGATGCATCTTTCCTAGTTGCATTCAGCTGCAAACAAAAAAAAATCTCAGTTGCATAAGTGTTTTTGAATGACGATGCAAATCTTACGTACACAACTCAACTGAGAACTTGTCGGCTAGGGAGAAATAGAAACGGAGGCAATGAATCAGAATGGACAAAGGAGAAAATTGCCAAAAAAACTGAACTCATTAGCTTTATAACGAAGATGACAAGTAGGATCTCACAGCTTACATTCTACATATGGCATAATACATGCATCTTATCTCATATTATAGCACTACTAATCAAACAGACCTAAATCAGATCTCTCCTCTCCGAGACCAGCGAAGCAAAGCAAGCACCAAGCGGCCGGCAAGCAGCCAGCCACCGCGGTTGGGCAGGTGTAGCTATAGCCTACGCGGACGGCTTGCGCACGAAGTAGCGGTAAGCGGCGACCTTCCGCTTCCGGGAGCCGGAGTTGTCGATGGAGAGCACCATCTTGCCGGCCTCCTTGGCCGTGAAGGCGTTGTGGACGGGCTCGTCGGCGGTCGCCGGGACCTTCCTGGTCCGCTCGACGCAGAGCGTGTAGCTGCCCTCGGCCGCCGGCACGTACTCCGCGCCGTAGTCCAGTTCCCAGCCGCCGACGACCAGGTCCCACGTTATCGTTGCGCCGGCCTGGAAATTGCAAGAAAATATCGTCGTTGGTTAGTCCCCGAGAAAATGTGGTATAGCGCTGGTACCAAGAGATTACCCTTGAGTTGATGCAGATTATCAATGCACAGATGAGTACGCAATAAAGTAAGTTTGTACTGTACTGCACTACATCTAAAGATCACATTGGAGTATTGGACGCCTGACCAGGGTGACGTACAGTTGTCATTTCTTTACAACCGTTAAAGAAAAGAATCGACTTGATGCTTGAAAACAGAAAGACGAGAATTGACCACTGACATCACTAGCGAACAAAAACTCACAACCCTTTCTTGTGCAGGTTGTACGCCTCCAATTAGGGAAGCACAAAAGCTTTCTACACGCAAAGATTAGCAGCTAAGGGCATCTCCAACGGGGCAGACCCAAGTGCAAAAACTCGTCCGTTTGGGTCTTTCCGGACAAAACCTGCTCCCAACGGGGCTACCCACCTTAAAAACGGACAGGTGCAGGCGTCCGGTCTGACCCAAAACTGGCGTAAATTTGGGAGACTTTTGGGGCGAGCCGGACGCACGCGGACGCACGCGGATGTCCACTGTATCCGCCTATGTCCGCATCCTGGCCCATCTGACAGTGACACAAAATACAACCACCTGCGCCCCCACCCTGCTCTCTCTCCTCTCGGTTGCTTTTTTCCATGGAAAAGACCATCGCTCCACGCCGGAATCGATGTCGACTAGCCAAGCTCCGCCGCCACCCTCGCACGGAGGCCGCCGCCGCCGCCCTCCTCGCTTTTCCAGCCTGCCGGAAGTCGCCGAGCAAAAACGGGCGCCGCCGGCCCTCGACGCCGCCGAGCAAGACGAAGTCGGGGCGGAGCTCGCCGGGCCGGGACGGGGACGGAGCTCGCCCGGTCCAAGCCGCCGACCTTGGAGACGACGCAAGCGACGTTGGCGGGCGCGCCGGCCGGGCGCCTTGACGAAGCCGCCGGACTCGGCGAGCGAGGCGCCGGCCACGTCGGGCACGAAGTCGATGTGTATCTCGGCCGAAGGAGACCGCCGGGCCGGGCGGCCGCCGCCGCGGAGCGACTCCGTCACCGAGGGCCCGGGGCCGCGGCGCCGTGCTCGGACGCCGCGCCGCGCGCCGGCCTCGCCACGTCCGCCATGCCCACGCCGTGCCCGGGGGCCGCGCCGTGCTCGGGACGCGCGCGCCCGCGCCGGCCTCGCCACGTCCCGCCATGCCCACGCAGGGCTCGCGCGGGGCTCGCCGCGTCGCGCGCCGTCGCCGGACTCGCCCGCCGGCCATGGCCGCGCGAGGGCTCGGGCGGGGCTCGTCGTGGCCGGCCTCGCCACGCCCGCCATGCCCACGCGGGGGCTCGCGCGGCTCTCGGCTGCGCCGCGCCATCGCCGGGCTCGCTCGCCGGCCATGGGCTCGGGCGGGGCTCGCCGCGCCGTGCCTCGCCACGCCCGTGCCGTGGCCGGCCTCGCCACGCCCGCCATGGCCGGCAGGGGCTCGCGCGGGGCTCGCCCCGCCGTGCCTCGCCAGGCCCGCGCCGGCGGCCACGCACCTCCGCAGCGCCGCCAGCCCCACGCGCGCGCTCTCCACGCACCTGCGCAGCGCCTCGCCTCCCCTTCCCCGGCAAGAGCCTCGTAGCTGCTCGGCCGCCGGCGCGTGGGCCGTCCTCCGGTCGCTGCAACTAGTACTACTACTAGTAATATATTTGGGTCTTCTATGCGCGTTGGGGAGTACTAGTCCAGACCGGCGTTCGCACGCGTCCGCAGGCCGTCCGTGTGTCCGGGCCACGACCCATACGGATGAAATGGGACGTCCGTTTGGGTCTTATGGTTGGAGATGCCCTAAAGCTCCACTAATTTACCCTGCTAATGCAGTAGTACTGCGTACTTGAGAAAACAGTGAGCACACCCGTCTCTCTTTTCACTTTCATCACGCCGCTGCTGCTGCTTGCCAGTATGAGCTGACAGTGCGTGGAGAGCCGCGCCGTGGCGTGAGGCGTAAAGAAAAGGCAAAGCCACGGAAAGAGCGCACGGCCGCTGTCGTCTGTACCCGAGTGGCCACTACTACTTTATCCCGTAAAACCTCTCACATCATGTACGAGGTGAGGACAAATGCCCCCGAAGAAAATCGAAGCGCATTCAAACCTTGGCTGAGAAATTCACATGCGCCTGTATGTATCGGCCACCACCGTTTTCTTCCTTAAAAATTTGAGTTTTATCGTTTCATACCGTCCAGGAATCACGAGAGGTTGTGAGCAGCGGTGGTAGATGTGCGTGAGCAGTGTGACTGAAATTACAGCTAGTAGCTCGGGTCATGTGAACTCAGGGATACCGAGGAGCGCCCATGCGGTGCCACGCCCGTGTCAGTCAAGTTCGGCAGGGTCGCAGCAGCGGCCAGGACGGCGGGCAGCTGCTGCTGCGGTGCTTTACGCAGTGTCCACCGCTGGCATGGCATGGCAACACGGCGATGCCACTTTTGCAGTGTGCCTAGCCTGTTCCACGCCAGAGTATTTCAAAATCGAAAGGCGAAAACTCGCTCACATGCGACCCTGCCTGCCATCGGTCCATCAGTCCATCCAAGGATTCTGCTCTAGCTACCTCATCACCCAAAGATGCTTTGCTACTACTGTAGGTCTGAAGCCTATCCGCTCAATCAGTCACCCTCGAGGTGAAAATGTAAAAAATAGGAAAGACGTTGGGCGCATGAGCCAAGAACCGGACCTGCCTGGGACACGGCGAAAGCAAACGAACAAACGAAGTTCTTGCCCGGTCTCGGCTAAAGCAAGCGAACAAAATTTGTGTAGACCCGATTTCGGGAACACGGATGGAGACGGGCGCAAGGAGGAGGGGTATACGATGAAAACCTACTTTCTGCGGCCCAGATGATGTAGTTTACCACCCAAAAGTATGTTAAACAGTTGTAATGAGCAGCAGCAATGTGTGAGGATATACCTCAATGCCGTCGATCTCCAGGAACACCTTCTCGCCGCCCTTGATGGTGAACTCGGACGCCGGCTTGGGCGGGCCGTTCTCTAGCTCGCTCGCGCGGCTCAGCCCGCCGTACTGCACCGGCACAAGCTCCGGCCGGATGAACCTGCGCGCACCCACCGCCCGGCCGTGTCAGCAACGAGAACCAACCCGACGGAGCCATTAACTAGAGCTGAGAATGCTTACTTGAATAGCGTCTCGGCGACGTTGCCCTCCCTTGCGATGACGAACTTGCTCTTGGTGCGCTCCGTCAGGAACGGCGAGATCATCGAGAAGAGCACCGAGAAGTACCACGGCACGTTCACGAACACCTGCGCGATTACGAGCGCCGTTAGCAGAAAATCAGCAGGTGCTCGACGAAATGTCTAACTAACTACAGAGCACGTCCAGTGCAAGTACCTTGCGCGCGACCATCTCGGGGTAGTTGTCCTGGAACAGCGAGAGGATCTGGTTGGAGGCGGCGCGGAGCTCGCGCTTGGGCATGTCCCGGAGGTCCGTCACCTGAATAATGGCATTGACCCCGCCGGGGCGGAGCTGGAGGGCCCGCACGCCGCGCTCCATGACCTGGACGCGCCACCGGAGGAACCGGGCGAGGCGGTCGCCGTCCCCGAATGCCCGGTCGTACATCTCCCGGTCCCGGAACACCCCGTACGCGTTGTAGCAGACGGGGCGGCCGTCGCGGTCCCAGCCGTGCATGTAGGCGACCACGCCCTCCAGGTCCTTGAACCCGAGGTCCTCGTCGACGACCGCGTCGGCGCGGAACTCGGCGCGCCAGGCGGCGCAGCGGAGCACCATGGCGTGCGCGTCGCGGACGCGGAAGTCCCTCGCGCGGAGGAACTTGAGGAGCACCACGTCGGCCCGCTCGTCCGCGTCTTGGGCGGGAGTGGAGCCGTCGGCGTCGCTGGGGGGCGGCGGCGGGTTGAGGGGCACGCCCCAGATGGAGATTGGGTCCGGGTGGGTGGCGAGGAGCGCCCGCAGGTCGGCCAGCGCGCGGAGGTCGGAGGACGGGAGCGCCGCCGCCACGTACGAGTCCTCCTTGAAGGAGGCCGCGCGGAGCAGCGAGGTCGCGTCGATGAGGGACCCCATCAGGCTGCGCTTCGCGCCCGAGGGCGGCGGCTTCGGCGCCGCGTCGACGGCCGGCGCGGGGGACGCGGCGGCGGTGGGAGACATGGGGGTTTTGGTGGGAATGCGGGCGAACGGCGAGGAAGGAGGAGAGGTGGTGGGTTTGAAAATGGAGCGCGACGGAGCGTGGCGTTATGATGGTGGCGTGGGCTGTGGTGTGGCCGGCGTCGCCTGCTCTGCTCTCGCTGCCTTGCTCGCCTCTCTCGTGGGGGTTTAAAAGGAGGAGGCAGCAAAAAGTATGACGGGGAGGCTTGGAGTTGTCGTGTCTCCGGTATAGCTGGGCTGCCTGGGCATGTGGGAAGCCCGGCCCAAACATCGCAAACATGGGCCAGAAAATTTAGGCCGGGCCGGGCAGGGCCTGGTGAGTTGGTAGTGTATTTTGGTGATTTAACGAAGCGGCCTGTCCCATGGTTACGGGCTTTCGGGCTTTTTGACCGGGTCGAGCTGGCTATAGCCTGATTTTTTAGCACTAGGCTTTTCTTGGCCCGGCCCGGAGGATGCCTTAGGTAAGGAAAATATTACTCCTTCTGTTTCATTCTATAGTGCCTATAGTTTTTTGGCACGGAAATTAGCGCAAGAGCATTTTTTACACAAGATTCCTAGCTGAACGATTTTTTGGCCCGGAGTATGTTTATCTTTACTATATACCATATATCCACTTTTGTTGGTATAAGACAGTATTTCAGTTTTTCTCTCTCTAAAAAATATCATCACCACGGCATGACGCGATCTCAACCCTCCATTTTTGAACCGGATGTTGGATGGTAACTTCTAATTTTTCTAAAAAAGGGATAAAAGGCAAAGTTGTTAGCTCAAACATCGTTTCACTACTAGGCTTTCGTGCAGACGTGCACGCATGCTTGGGGTCTTTTTTTAACAAGGATTGGGTCACAAGCAATTCAGTGGTGGGAGCACAACTATTAGAAAGGTCCAAAGCGAAATGAAAATTACAAACTACACATACATGTACATTTACACCAAGGATCCCGAAGACAAAAGTAAAAAATCTATTCCATATAGTCATTCTCCACCGCAACATGTTGACGAACTCGACGGCTAGAGGAGAGGTGTTGTCGCCAGGGATGAACCACTTGGGATGGCACCTTTTAATGAATCTTCGGCTCGAACTGAAAAAGCTTCCAAGATGTCCTCTGGCCAGGAGGTTGAACAACAGTTGGATCATGGCCTTGGAGAGCCGCCTACCGGCCACAAGGAGAAGAGGCAAGACGGCCCAAGCCATCGTGCGTCCTCTACCTATAAACTATAGAAAAGACACATCAATAGACTGATGGCGTGTAACTCACACGTTCGTTGGGAACCCCAAGAGGAAGGTATGATGCGCACAGCAGCAAGTTTTCCCTCAGAAAGAAACCAAGGTTTATCGAACCAGGAGGAGCCAAGAAGCACGTTGAAGGTTGATGGCGGCGGGATGTAGTGCGGCGCAACACCGGAGATTCGGCGCCAACGTGGAACATGCACAACACAACCAAAGTACTTTGCCCCAACGAAACGGCGAGGTTGTCAATCTCACCGAGCTTGCTCTGTAACAAAGGATTAGATGTATAGTGTGGATGATGATTGTTTGCGAGAAAACGAGTAAAGAACAATAGCGACAGATTTGTATTTCAGATGTAAAGAATGGACCGGGGTCCACAGTTCACTAGAGGTGTCTCTCCCATAAGATAGCATGTTGGGTGAACAAATTACAGTCGGGCAATTGACAAATAGAGAGGGCATAACAATGCGCATACATGACATGATGAATATTATGAGATTTAATTGGGCATTACGACAAAGTACATAGACCGCTATCCAGCATGCATCTATGCCTAAAAAGTCCACCTTCAGGTTATCATCCGAACCCCTTCCAGTATTAAGTTGCAAAACAACGGACAATTGCATTAAGTATGGTGTGTAATGTAATCAATAACTACATCCTCGGACATAGCATCAATGTTTTATCCCTAGTGGCAACGAGTACATCCATAACCTTAGAGGTTTCTGTCACTCCCCAGATTCACGGAGACATGAACCCACTATCGAGCATAAATACTCCCTCTTGGAGTTAAGAGCAAAAACTTGGCCGAGCCTCTACTAATAGCGGAGAGCATGCAAGATCATAAACAACACATAGGTAATAGATTGATAATCAACATAACATAGTATTCTCTATCCATCGGATCCCGACAAACACAACATACAGAATTACAGATAGATGATCTTGATCATGTTAGGCAGCTCACAAGATACGACAATGAAGCACATGAGGAGAAGACAACCATCTAGCTACTGCTATGGACCCATAGTACAGGGGTGAACTACTCACTCATCACTCCGGAGGCGACCATGGCGGTGAAGAGTCCTCAGGAAATGAATCCCCTCTCCGGCAGGGTGCCGGAGGTGATCTCCAGAATCCCCCGAGATGGGATTGGCGGCGGCGGCGTCTCGATGGGTTTTCCGTATCGTGGCTCTCGGTGCGGGGTTTCGCGACGAAGACCTTAAGTAGGCGGAAGGGCGGAGTCGGAGGGGTCACGGGGGCCCCACACGGCGGGGCCGTGCGGGCCCCTCCCGGGCCGCGCCGCCCTAGTGTGGCGGCGCCCCGTGGCCCCACTTCGTCTTCTCTTCGGTCTTACGGAAGCTTCGTGGCAAAATAGGCCCCTAGGCGTTGATTTCGTCCAATTCGAGAATATTTCTTTACTAGGATTTACGAAACCAAAAACAGCAGAAAACGACAAGCGGCTCTTCGGCATCTCCTTAATAGGTTAGTGCCGGAAAATGCATAAATACGACATATAATGTGTATAAAACATGTAGATATCATCAATAATGTGGCATGGAACATAAGAAATTATCGATACGTCGGTGACGTATCAGCATCCCAAAGCTTAGTTCTGCTCGTCCCGAGCAGGTAAACGATAACAAAGATAATTTACGGAGTGACATGCCATCATAACCTTGATCATACTATTGTAAACATATGTAATGAATGTAGCGATCAAAACAATGGTAATGACATGAGTAAACAAATGAATCATAAAGCAAAGACTTTTCATGAATAGTACTTAAAGACAAGCATCAATAAGTCTTGCATAAGAGTTAACTCATAAAGCAATAAATCAAAGTATAGGTATTGAAGCAACACAAAAGAAGATTAAGTTTCAGCGGTTGCTTTCAACTTGTAACATGTATATCTCATGGATAATTGTCAACATAGAGTAATATAACAAGTGCAATATGCAAGTATGTAGGAATCAATGCACAGTTCACACAAGTGTTTGCTTCTTGAGGTGGAGAGAAATAGGTGAACCGACTCAACATAAAAGTAAAAGAAAGGTCCTTCGCGAGAGGAAAGCATCGATTGCTATATTTGTGCTAGAGCTTTTATTTTGAAAACAAGAAACAATTTTGTCAACGGTAGTAATAAAGCACATGTATCATGTAAATTATATCTTACAAGTTGCAAGCCTCATGCATAGTATACTAATAGTGCCCGCACCTTGTCCTAATTAGCTTGGACTACCGGATCATCGCAATACACATGTTTTAACCAAGTGTCACAATGGGGTACCTCCATGCCGCTCTGTACAAAGGTCTAAGGAGAAAGCTCGCATTTTGGATTTCTCGCTTTTGATTATTCTCAACTTAGACATCCATACGGGACAACATGGACAACGAGATAATGGACTCCTCTTTAATGCATAAGCATGTAGCAACAATTAGTGTTCTCATATGAGATTGAGGATGTATGTCCAAAACTGAAACTTCCACCATGATTCATGGCTTTAGTTAGCGGCCCAATGTTCTTCTCTAACAATATGCATGCTCTAACCATTAAAGTGGTAGATCTCTCTTACTTCAGACAAGACGGACATGCATAGCAAATCACATGATATTCAACAAAGAGTAGTTGATGGCATCCCCAGAAACATGGTTATCGCACAACAAGCAACTTAATAAGAGATAAAGTGCATAAGTACATATTCAATACCACAATAGTTTTTAAGCTATTTGTCCCATGAGCTATATATTGCAAAGGTGAAGAATGGAAATTTTAAAGGTAGCACTCAAGCAATTTACTTTGGAATGGCGGAGAAATACCATGTAGTAGGTAGATATGGTGGACACAAATGGCATAGTGGTTGGCCCAAGGATTTTGGATGCATGAGAAGTGTTCCCTCTCGATACAAGGTTTAGGCTAGCAAGGTTATTTGAAACAAACACAAGGATGAACCAGTGCAGCAAAACTCACATAAAAGACATATTATAAACATTATAAGACTCTACACCGTCTTCCTTGTTGTTCAAAACTCAATACTAGAAATTATCTAGACTTTAGAGAGACCAAATATGCAAACCAAATTAGCAAGCTCTAGGTGTTTCTTCATTAATGGGTGCAAAGTATATGATGCAAGAGCTTAAACATGAGCACAACAATTGCCAAGTATCAAATTATTCAAGACATTTTAGAATTACTACATGTAGCATTTCCCGATTCCAACCATATAACAATTTAACGAAGAAGATTCAACCTTCGCCATGAATACTATGAGTAAAGCCTAAGGACATATTTGTCCATATGCAACAGCGGAGCGTGTCTCTCTCCCACACAATGAATGCTAGGATCCATTTTATTCAAACAAAACAAAAACAAAAACAAACCGACGCTCCAAGCAAAATACATAAGATGTGACGGAATAAAAATATAGTTTCAGGGGAGGAACTCGATAATGTTGTCGATGAAGAAGGGGATGCCTTGGGCATCCCCAAGCTTAGACGCTTGAGTCTTCTTAAAATATGCAGGGGTGAACCGCCGGGGCATCCCCAAGCTTAGAGCTTTTACTCTCCTTGATCATATTGCATCATTCTCCTCTCTTGATCCTTGAAAACTTTCTCCACACCAAACTCGAAACAACTCATTAGAGGGTGAGTGTACAATAAAAATTAACATTTTCAGAGGTGACACAATCATTCTTAACACTTCTGGACATTGCATAAAGCTACTGGACATTAATGGAACAAATAAATTCATCCATCATAGCAAAAGAGGCAATGCGAAATAAAAAGGCAGAATCTGTCAAAACAGAACAGTCCGTAAAGATGGATTTTATTGAGGCACCAGACTTGCTCAAATGAAAATGCCCAAATTGAATGAAAGTTGCGTACATATCTGAGGATCACGTACGTAAATTGGCATATTTTTCTGAGCTACCTACAGAGGGGCAGGTCGAAATTCGTGACAGCCAAAGAAATGCATTATCTGCGCGATAATCCAAATCTAGTATTCACTTTACTATCAAAGACTTTACTTGGCACAACAAAACACAAAACTAAGATAAGCAGAGGTTACTACAGTAGTAAACAACTTCCAAGACTCAAATATAAAAAAAATACTGTAGTAAAAACATGGGTTGTCTCCCATAAGCGCTTTTCTTTAACGCCTTTCAGCTAGGCGCAGAAAGTGTATATCAAGTATTATCAAGAGGTAGAACATCGATATCATAACTTGTTCTAATAATAGAATCAAAAGGTAAATTCATTCTCTTTCTAGGGAAGTGTTCCATACCTTTCTTGAGAGGAAATTGATATATAATATTACCTTCCTTCATATCAATGATAGCTCCAACAGTTCGAAGAAAAGGTCTTCCCAATATAATGGGACAAGATGCATTGCATTCAATATCCAAGACAACAAAATCAACGGGGACAAGATTATTGTTAACGGTAATGCGAACATTATCAACTCTCCCCAAAGGTTTCTTTATAGCATTATCAACAAGATTAACATCCAAATAACAATTTTTCAATGGTGGCAAGTCAAGCATATTATAGATTTTCTTAGGCATAACGGAAATACTTGCACCAAGATCACATAAAGCATTACAATCAAAGTTATTGACCTTCATCTTAATGATGGGCTCCCAACCATCCTCTAGCTTTCTAGGAATAGAAGTTTCAAGTTTTAGTTTCTCTTCTCTAGCTTTTATGAGAGCATTTGTAATATGTTTCGTGAAGGCTAAATTTATAGCACTAGCATTAGGACTCTTAGCAAGTTTTTGTAAGAACTTTATAACTTCAGAGATGTGGCAATCATCAAAATCCAAACCATTACAATCTAAAGCAATGGGATCATCATCCCCAATGTTGGAAAAAATTTCAGCGGTTTTATCACGAGCGGTTTCAGCGAGTTTTAGCGGTTTCGGGCAATTTTGCACGCTTTGCACTAGGAGTAGTAACATTGCCAACACCAATTATTTTATTATTGATAGTAGGAGATGCAGCAACATGTGAATCATTAACATTACTAGTGGTGGTAATAGTCCAAACTTTAGCTACATTATTCTCTTTAGCTAGTTTTTCATTTTCTTCTCTTTCCCACCTAGCATGCAATTCGGCCATCAATCTTATATTCTCATTAATTCTAACTTGGATGGCATTTGATGTAGTAACAATTGTATTTTCAATATCCTTATCGAGGCATAACTTTCGATTTCAAAAGATCAACATCGGAGGCAAGACTATCAACCTTAGAAGCGAGAATATCAATTTTATTGAGCTTTTCCTCAACGGATTTGTTAAAAGCGGTTTGTGTACTAATAAATTCTTTAAGCATAGCTTCAAGTCCAGGGGGTGTGTTCCTATTATTGTTGTAAGAATTCCCATAAGAATTAGCATAGCCGTTACCATTATTATAAGGATATGGCCTATAGTTATTACTAGAATTGTTCTGATAAGCATTGTTGTTGAAATTATTATTTTTAATGAAGTTTACATCAACATGTTCTTCTTGGGCAACCAATGAAGCTAACGGAACATAGGATCAACATTAGTCCTATCATTCACAAGCATAGACATAATAGCATCAATCTTATCACTCAAGGAAGAGGATTCTTCGACAGAATTTACCTTCTTACCTTGTGGAGCTCTTTCCGTGTGCCATTCAGAGTAATTAATGATCATATTATCAAGGAGCTTTGTTGCTTCACCAAGAGTGATGGACATAAAGGTACCTCCAGCAGCTGAATCCAATAGGTTCCGCGAAGAAAAGTTCGATCCTGCATAAAAGGTTTGGATGATCATCCAAGTAGTCGATCCATGGGTTGGGCAATTTTTAACCAAAGATTTCATTCTTTCCCAAGCTTGAGCAACATGTTCATTATCTAATTGCTTGAAATTCATTATGCTACTTCTCAAAGATATAATTTTAGCGAGGGGATAATATCTACCAATAAAAGCATCCTTGCATTTAGTCCATGAATCAATACTATTCTTAGGCGAGAGATAGCAACCAATCTTTAGCTCTTCCTATTAATGAGAAAGGAAACAATTTTAATTTTATAATGTCACCATCTACATCTTTATACTTTTGCATTTCACACAATTCAACAAAGTTATTGAGATGGGCAGCGAGCATCATCGGAACTAACACCGAGAAAATTGCTCTCGCATAACAAGATTCGATAAAGCGAGGTTTAATTTCAAAGAATTCTGATGTAGTAGCAGGTGGAGCAATAGGTGTGCATAAGAAATCATTATTATTTGTGGTTGTGAAGTCACACAACTTAGTATTTTCAGGGGTGGCCATTTTAGCAGTAGTAAATAAAGCAAACTAGATAAAATAAATGCAAGTAACTAATTTTTCTGTGTTTTTTATATAGAGTGCAAGACAGTAAATAAAGTAAAGCTAGCAACTAATTTTTTTGTGTTTTGATATAATGCAGCAAACAAATAAGTAAATAAAATAAAGCAAGACAAAAACAAAGTAAAGAGATTGGATTGTGGAGACTCCCCTTGCAGCGTGTCTTGATCTCCCCGGCAACGGCGCCAGAAAATATGCTTGATGGCGTGTAACTCACACGTTCGTTGGGAACCCCAAGAGGAAGGTATGATGCGCACAGCAGCAAGTTTTCCCTCAGAAGAAACCAAGGTTTATCGAACCAGGAGGAGCCAAGAAGCACGTTGAAGGTTGATGGCGGCGGGATGTAGTGCGGCGCAACACCAGAGATTCCGGCGCCAACGTGGAACCTGCACAACACAACCAAAGTACTTTGCCCCAACGAAACGAGCGAGGTTGTCAATCTCACCGGCTTGCTCGTAACAAAGGATTAGATGTATAGTGTGGATGATGATTGTTTGCGAGAAAACGAGTAAAGAACAATAGCGAGCAGATTTGTATTTCAGATGTAAAGAATGGACCGGGGTCCACAGTTCACTAGAGGTGTCTCTCCCATAAGATAGCATGTTGGGTGAACAAATTACATTCGGGCAATTGACAAATAGAGAGGGCATAACAATGCACATACATGACATGATGAATATTGTGAGATTTAATTGGGCATTACGACAAAGTACATAGACCGCTATCCAGACATGCATCTATGCCTAAAAAGTCCACCTTCGGGTTATCATCCGAACCCCTTCCGGTATTAAGTTGCAAAACAACGGACAATTGCATTAAGTATGGTGCGTAATGTAATCAATAACTACATCCTCGGACATAGCATCAATGTTTTATCCCTAGTGGCAACGAGTACATCCATAACCTTAGAGGTTTCTATCACCCCCAGATTCACGGAGACATGAACCCACTATCGAGCATAAATACTCCCTCTTGGAGTTAAGAGCAAAAACTTGGCCAGAGCCTCTACTAATAACGGAGAGCATGCAAGATCATAAACAACACATAGGTAATAGATTGATAATCAACATAACATAGTATTCTCTATCCATCGGATCCCGACAAACACAACATATAGAATTACAGATAGATGATCTTGATCATGTTAGGAAGCTCACAAGATCCGACAATGAAGCACATGAGGATAAGACAACCATCTAGCTACTGCTATGGACCCATAGTCCAGGGGTGAACTACTCACTCATCACTCCGGAGGCGACCATGGCGGTGAAGAGTCCTGCGGGAGATGAATCCCCTCTCCGGCAGGGTGCCGGAGGTGATCTCCAGAATCCTCCGAGATGGGATTGGCGGCGGCGGCGTCTCAGTAAGGTTTTCCGTATCGTGGCTCTCGGTGCTGGGGGTTTCGCGACGAAGACCTTAAGTAGGCGGAAGGGCGGAGTCGGAGGGGTCACGGGGGCCCCACACAGCAGGGCCGCGCGGGCCCCTCCCGGGCCGCGCCGCCCTAGTGTGGCGGCGCCCGTGGCCCCACTTCGTCTTCTCTTCGGTCTTCCGGAAGCTTCGTGGCAAAATAGGTCCCCGGGCGTTGATTTCGTCCAATTCCGAGAATATTTCTTTATTAGGATTTCCGAAACCAAAAACGACGTAAAACAAGAATCGGCTCTTCGGCATCTCGTTAATAGGTTAGTGCCGGAAAATGCATAAATACGACATATAATGTGTATAAAACACGTAGATATCATCAATAATGTGGCATGGAACATAAGAAATTATCGATACGTCGGTGACGTATCATAGACCCCCACCATCCGCCTTCACCTTTGTGTGAGTTGAGGCGAAAACAACTTTTTTGGAGCTCCTAGGGTGTTTAAGTAGCTGGGACCAAACTTGAAAGACGAGGATGAGTCATGAGCCAAGCGCCAACTCTCTCACCCATCCCCTACGGGCCACGCCTGGTTCCCGGTGATGGGATTCGTAGCATAGAAAACAAAAAAAATCCAACCGCAAGAACGAAACACAAGCCAAGATCTAATCTAGAAGACGGTAGCAACGAGACGATCACGAGACTAACCCTTGAAGATTTCCAAAGCCTACGAGATTAGATCTCGTTGTTGCAGAAGATGATCACTTGCCGCTTTCAAAAGCGCGTAGAAGATCTTGACGGTGCCACAATCGGGCGAGCACCTCCGTACTCGGTCACACGTACGGTGTTGATGAAGACGACGTCCTCCTCCCCGTTCCAGCGGGCAGCGGAAGTAGTAGATCCTCCTCGGAATCCCGGCATCACGACGGCGTGGTGGCGGTGGTGGTGGAGAACTCCGGCAGGGCTTCGCCTATGCGCTACGGGAGTATTATGTGGAGGAGGAGAGGCTAGGGTTTGGGGAGAGGGGGGTTTGGGCGCCGACCACTTGACGGCTGCGGCCAAGATATGGCTTAGGGTGGCCGGCCCCCTCCCCTTGGCTCCTCATTATATAGGTGGAAGTCCCCAAGGGTTGTAGTCCAAGTCTTCGAATAAGACCCCAACAACAAAACCTACTCAAGGGGGAAGTCCTACTCAAGGTGGGACTCCCACCTTTCCTTGAGGCGGGGTGGCCGGCCACCTTAGGTGGAGTCCACCTGGGACTCCCCCCCTTAGGGTTGGCCGGCCATGCTAGTGGAGTCCCTCCGGGACTCCACCTTCCATAGTGATTTCTTCCGGACTTTTCTAGAACCTTCTAGAACCTTCCATAAATGCACCGGATCATTTTCAAACTTGTAAATGACTTCCTATATATGAATCTTATTATCCGGACCATTCCGGAACTCCTCGTGATGTCCTGGATCCCATCCGAGACGCTGAACAAAACTTCGAACTCCATTCCATATTCCATATCTACTTAAACGACATCAAACCTTAAATGTGTCACCCTACGGTTCGTGAACTATGCAGACATGGTTGAGACTTCTCTCCGACCAATAACCAATAGCGGGATCTGGAGATCCATAATGGCTCCCACATATTCAACGATGACTTAGTGATCGAATGAACTTTTTACATACGATACCGATTCCCTTTGTCACGCGATATTTTACTTGTCCGAGGTTTGATCATCGGTATCTCTATACCTCGTCCAACCTCATCTCTGACAAGTACTCTTTACTCGTAGCGTGGTATGTGGTCTCTTATGAACCATTAATATGCTTGCAAGCTAATTAGACGACATTCCACCGAGAGGGCCCAGAGTATATCTATCCGTCATCGGGATGGACAAATCCCACTGTTGATCCATATGCCTCAACTCATACTTTCCGAATACCTAATCCCACCTTTATAACCACCCATTTACGCAGTGGTGTTTGATGTAATTAAAGTACCCTTCCGGTATAAGTGATTTACATGATCTTATGGTCGAAAGGACTAGGTAACTATGTATCGAAAGCTTATAGCAAATGAACTTAATGACGTGATCTTATGCTACGCTTAATTGGGTGTGTCCATTACATCATTCACATAATGACATAACCTTGTTATTAATAACATCCAATGTTCATGATCATGAAACTATGATCATCTATTAATCAACAAGCTAGTTATACAAGAGGCTTACTAGGGACTCCTTGTTGTTCACATAACACACATGTATCAATGTTTCGGTTAATACAATTATAGCATGGTATGTAAACATTATCATAAACACAAAGATATATTATAATAACCATTTTATTATTGCCTCTTGGGCATATCTCCAACAGTCTCCCACTTGCACTAGAGTCAATAATCTAGTTTACATTTGTAAAGATATAACACCTTGGCCTTCCGGTGCTTTATCATGTTTTGCTCACGGGAGAGGTTTTAGTCAACGGATCTGACACGCTCAGAAACGTATGTATTTTGTAATTCATTTGATGCAGTATTAAAGAATCTTATATGACAAGGATATACTGAATAGTTTCCACTTGCCACTTGTGATCAAAGGTAAAAATGAAGGGCAGTTTTACTGCTATTGTTGTACGAAAAGTTTGTTGCAACTTATTGTCTTGGTTGTTTCTAAATAGCACACTTTGTTTTCTTAAATTGGTCTACCTTACTTATAAGATGACGAGATTACTATGTAAATAGCATTGGTAAGCTGACATTTTTGACAAGAGATAACATCCATGTATTTCATGGGTTGTATCGGAACTTAATTTATACATAACTCTAACAACAATTCTATTGCATCGCTTTTTTAGCTACATGACTAATGAACATTTGTCTGTGATGTGTGAGTGCGGTGTCGCATAATATTGTGTCTTACTCCATAAAAAGGAATATTTGGTGTTGGTGATTGTGTGGAACATTTGGGTAGATGAACCAAATAGAAACTTTGTGTTAAAGTTTATATTATAATTCCCCTCTTGTTTGGTGGTTATGGGATATAGCCTTGAAGGGCGTCATATTGAACAATCATGCACTAATGAATATCCATTTGTCTTTGATGTGTAAGTGTGGTGTTGCATAATATTATGTATTCCTCCCTAGAAATGAATATTTGGTGGCGGTGATTGTGCCAAACTTTTTGGTAGATGACCAACATAGGAACTTCCTGTTAAATTTATATTAGAATTCTCCTCCAGTTTGTTGGATATTTCGATATGGCCTAGACTGAAAAAACTATCAGTATTTGATTATGTCGGCCTCTTCTGACCATGCACATGCTTCGCAAATGTAGCCATTACCACCGATATCTTCTCTTTAACTGTTGTTGATTCCTGTTTTCCTGGAACATTCACTTTTGGTGATGCAGGTTTCAAGTAGGTGTTCATTTCCTGTTGACTGCGTGTCCTGGCCTATGATCGTATTCCTTTTGTTGTTGGCATGTAGATGTGAACTAAGTGTTTGTTGGGTTGATGCTCGTGGCTAGCTTATGTGTGTGCTTTGTTCAGAAAATAGACATTTGTAAATCCCTTGTTAAGGCACAAATTGGTTGTATCTATACAAATTGGTATGCACTTTTGTAATAGACTTGGTGTTGTTTATTACCTTTTCAGTTCACAGTTATGTCGTTTTTGTCTTATCTCCACCACTCAAATAAATTGGACTGATTTGTGTGTATTTAATTCATGTTAGTTGCGATTCACTTGATGCTTGCTTAAAATCATTCTTTTGTAAATGCTTAATGTTGAGTTTTATAAAATGATTAGCTGTCAGATTAAGCTTGATGTAGCAAATCTGTTGTGTAGTGCCTGTTACACCCATGTATCTGTCTATGATCATGAGATTGCTCACCTTTTAGTACACTTGGTTGTTCCGTTTGTACTTTCGTGTAATTTATCCTAATTCCATCCTAGAGACATCGTTTTCTGAAACCTAAGAAGTGTATTATCATGTTGGCTGTTAATTTTTATCGCCGTTATACAAAATTTACATTGGCATGAACTTCACGGGATCGTGCGCCAAGGCGCACATCTAAATCTAGTAAACATAACCAGGTCGCTGTTTTCCTCATGTAGCATCCAACAGGCCAAACCCCAAAACTGAGAAAATACGTACGAGTATCCAAAGGGGACTTAGGTCACTTCGAGACTTTGATACCATTTAAATTGATCCACTAGTAAAAATATTCAAAAATTTAAAGTGATGGAAAGAACTAGGCTAGTACTCCGTATATTTTAACACCCAACAACATTAAAACAAAAACTGCTCACTAGCTAAATCAGTTTATTATTATTTTTTGCGTAAAGACTAAGCGGCTCCAATGTCTTTAAATAAGAAAACGTCACATTATTGTCACCGTAGTATGTTTTGGGCCCAGCCACCATGGTCGCAACCAGCGTCCGTTTATCGTGCTCGCCGATCTGAACCATGTCCTGGTCGGATGCCGTTGTTCCGTTGGGACGGCGCGCATGGAAGGACAACCCTTTGCACGCCAAGACGTACTCGCCATACACGAAGTGCCTCCGTGGGATGCCTTGCTCGAAGTTGAACCAGTGGCTCCATCGATTCCCATCCCCGAGGACCCACACGTCAGGCCACACGACGTAGCCTAACCTCTCGTGCACCTCCGCCAGGCAGGCAAACAAACTTCAGGTCGAAAGTACATCAAAATGTTATATTAGCAACCAAACAAAATGCAAAAATAGAACCAGGTCGCGTTTTCTCTCGTTTGGCTTCCAACAGGCTAAACCCAAAAATTGGGAAAATCCCATACGAGTATCCAAACGGGACTTGGGTCACTTCAAGATTTCGATACCATGTTAAATTGATCCACTAGTCAATTTTTTCAAAAAATTAAAGTGATGGAAAGAGCTAGGCTAGTACTCTGTAGGTTTTGACACCCACCAACATTAAAACAAAAACTCATCAGTAGCTAAATCATTTTTTTTGCGTAAAGACTAAGCGGCTCCAATGTCTCCACGTAAGGGAACGTCACATAACTGTCACCGTCGCGGTAGTATGTTTGGGGCGCAGCTACCATGGTCGCGACCAATGTCCCTTCATCATGCTCGCCGATCTGAACCATGTCCTGGCCCGATGCTCGGTGTTCCGTTGGGGAGGTGCGCAAAGAAGAACAACCCTTTGCACGTCAAGATGTACTCGCCATACACGAAGTGCTTCCGAGGGATGCCTTGCTCGAAGTTGTACCGGTGGCTCCATCGATTCCCATCCTCGAGGACCCACACGTCGGGCCACACGACGTAGCCTAGCCTCTCGTGCACCTCCGCCAGGCGGCAGCGGTCATGCCGGGCCGGCACCGAGGTGGTCGTGGAGACGATTCGGTCATCCGTGAGGTCGAACGACACGATCTTCGCCGAGGCGCCCCTTGTGATCGTAACCCAATATATCATGCTCATGCCATGGACGGCGACGACTCCAGCGGCGAGTTTGCACATCCCACCGCCGGTCCCGACCGACACCTCCCGCCACGTTGTCCTCCCCAGTGTAAACACGTGGACGGTGCGGTAGTCGTACACTTGTTCGTAGCTGCACGGGACGTGCACGACCTTGAACTGCCCCGTGGTCGGGTTGTAGGCGAAGCTGTACGCGTCAGCATCGTGCCACTCCTTCAACTGGAGGTACCCGATGAACTGGCCGGCGCACGGCAGCAGCGGGAGGTGCAGCGTCTCGCCGGTGGCCGGGTTGGCCACGGTGACGGTGCCGCCCAAGACCCTCCCGCCGACGCACACGCAGAGCAGCCCGTTGCAGGTGCCGATCAGACGATGGTGGGCCCCAGTCTCGGCGATCCTCCGCAGCTCGGTGCAGCTGCCCGTCGACGACGGCGACAGGTCGTCGGCCACGTAGGCCACGGCGAGTCGGTTGCTCCAGATGAGGAGCTTTGGGCTGCTATGCGTCTCCGTGATGCGATTGTTGACCACGTCGCGCCAGCGCCGGCAGACATAGCGACCACGGCGCCGGCAGCTATGCGGGAGACGCTGCAGGATCTGCACCAACACGTCCGTGGAGACCCGATCCATTGCCAAAATATGCCTCTGCTGTTTCCTCCTTTCGCGTCCTTCTCGTACGCGTCCTTTTAAAACCGACGGGATCGATCGATCGATCCGATTTTAGTTCCAATTTTAGTTGGAACTTTACGTGGCTGCCAAGTTTGTTTGGAAACTGGGACCATCACGAATCTGAGCGGTCGCGCGCTAACCCAGTAAGAAAGTGATACGGATTACTACAAACATCAGAAGAAAATAAACATCAGAAAAAAATAAAACGACCAAATTATTTCCGGCTGCCAATCTGCAAGAACTTTGCTAGGGACCGCAATTTTTATACTCAGTGAATATTTTGCTTATTTCAGTTGCCAGTCGAAAGATCAATCATAAATGTGTGATTTTCACGTTGTCGACATATACTGTTTCGGCTTCATACTATCTGACGTCGAATCTAAGAGTCAGATCCCAAATTAGTTTCGCCTAGGGTTAGATAGTTTCATTAAAGGTCCACCAAGTAAATACCCCGCCCAACACCACAATTGTATTCTCTCTAGAGAAAAACTCAGGGTCTTGCTATCGGCTTACTCAAGCAATGCCAACGTTCCGCACCATTATCTTGTTGAAGGTGTTGGCATGAGGGTGGACTTCGAGGGTTTTTATGTTAGTTTGACCAGACATCGGCGTGTTAGCGATGATTCCTTCTTGAAGATTTTGTCTAGGAGCGTTGCACACATGTTGCCAGCTCTCATGTCGGCATAGTGGAATGATTCATGGTCGTAAGTTTTCTGGAAGATTTTTGGAGAGGTTGTCACGACTCACGAACATTGTTCTATGTGGATTGTCTCAGTTTATTTAGGTTGATTGTTTGGTTTTACTTGACATTATTTTCAATAATAAATAATACAAACTTGTGTGCTTCAAATGATGCATATGCCAAGAGTTGATCTTCCATTTTGAACAAAGGTGCTGCAACTTTCATGGTGGTTGCTGGTTTTTTGTGAATGTGTTGGCAACATGCACAAGAAGTCCCTTGTGACATCCTATTCCAGGGTTTATTAGGCTTAATGATCCACTCATACTAAGAACATGCATATTTCCATGCAAGTTTATGTCCAAAGAACCCAAACTTACGCATGTTTGGCCCAAAGAAATTTTGGGATGGGATATATACCTCTAGGGATATTTCTGTAGGAGCACATGAGTGAGAATAAAATGCACTTAAAGATGTAGTACCACTTGGGAAATCCTAGAGAGATGATAGGAGTACCGACCTCCACCCCCGAGTTGGGTGCATGCAACATTTCATATTAGAGCTGACCCTTCCTATTACGCCGGCATGTGGGGGTCGGCATGTGGGATATCGGTATGTGCTTGTACTGGACGCATGGACATTTAGCGCGGGGGGAGGGAGTAGAGGGGGGTATTTTTCAGTGGTGGAATTGGGATTAAAAGCATGTGGTGGGGCAAAAGCCCAAAATAAATGGTGTAGATGAAGCTACTGAGGTCATTACGTAGTGCTTTTGGGCAAAACTAACGTATTTATGCCTACTACAATGGTGTTCACCATATTTTTGTGATGTTGACATCACAAATACCATGAATCTCCCCCACGGGTGTCCCTTACTGGGTATATTGACCAACAAGGCCGTCGATCTTCAAAGGGTGTATGTTGACATCTTGGCCCGATATGTCTAAAGGCATCGATAGAATATTCATGCTAATAAGATGTATCTTTTTTCCCCCTAAATGCTCATGGGTGGAGAAAATTCTTGAGAGTTCGCTAGAGTAATGATAGCCGGTCCCGGGATAGCTACGATTTTGAAATGTTACATTTGGTATTGGAACCTACCCTCGTGGCATGTGAGGGTCAAGGCGCAGACATGTGAGAAGGGATGTTTTCTAGCTAGGCGATCGGCGGTGTATTGTACATAGCGACTCAAGGCTTAAAGAATTCGATAAAGTACTCATATCTACAAGTTTTTTATTTGTTTTGAAAATCATCTGCTACTTTCATCAAAAAAGTGTCTTAGTTTTATCTAAATACGAATAATATTTTTAATTGTAAATACATTGATATTTATAAAAGATTGGAACATTTATTTTTAAATGGACGGAGTACTGCAAAGAACCACTGAGTTTTTTCTTTGTACAAGGATCAGGTCTAGAAGGACCCAAAAGCTGCATAAATTAAAGCGGTGGGATTACAATTTCCCGAAAGGTTCAAAACGAAAGGAAAATACAACGAGGACCTACACTTTTACACAAAGTACCCCCAAAAACCCCAGAAAAAGCAATCGAGTCCTTGGATCCCTTCTCCACCGCAGCTTGATGAGGAACTCGACATTGCGGCCGCCAGCACCAACTCCGGAGATGAGACCACTTGGCGAAGGCGTGACGATGAGAGCCGTGACATAGTCGCGGAAAGCCTCCTTCTTGGCTCGTCGGCCCGGAGGTTGAAGAAACCGTAGTTCCCGCAGGACCGCGGCATGGAGTGGCCACCTCGGCCGAGGATAACAACGGCGCCAGATCACCGCCGTTGATGAACTCCGCGAGAAGCGAGCGAAGATCCCCGCAACGCAGATCGAGAAGAAGGCTCAACGCGGCCACTCCTAAGCCCACCATCACCATGATAGCCAAACAAAGGAGACATGCAACTCAAACCTTCCTAATCCGTGTGGCTTATTAGGACGCCACCATCCTCCATGGATAGCCGTCGGAAAAGTAGGGAGATGAAATACAGGTGCTGCTCGCGAGCGCCAGAAACCAGCAGAGGAGTGGCATCACGCAATACGCCTTAGAGGCAAAGCAAAACCTAGACTTAACCCTAAATATAAACCTAATACGACCTGTAGATATACAGACGGAAGAACACATGCCACTCTCCCCCTCCACTCCGGCAAGCAAAGCCAGCGAAAGAGAGGGGGAGAGCGGCGGTGGGCAGAGGTCTTGGGGAGAGGAGCTAGAAGAGAGGAGGGAGGAGAGAGAAAACGGGAGAACCACTCGGTTAAGAGTGAGGAATAAACATTGATGTCATTGTTGGCTAACGAATGAGCATAATGCTTAGCGTTGTGTGGGCTGTGGATATACTCCCTCCGGACTCTTTTAATTGACTCGAATTTAGTACTTGTACTAAATTCGAGTCAATTAAAAAGGACCGGAGGGAGTAATACTTATCTGTTTTATTCGTGCCGTGTTTGGGGACGTCGCTCTCCAGCCGTGTCTCCCAAACGCCGCCCCCAAATTTTAAAATATTTTTTTTATTTAGTATATAGAAGAAATGTGTAGGTTAAATAACGCTTGTTGAGGGTACTCCTCGGCAATGCCCTCCGTTTGGGGCTTAGGGTAGACGGAATCATGTAGACTGACACGAGACATTGGTTATCAAACAAGCGGGGAAAGCGATTTACCTAGGTTCGGGGTCGTCGATGAGGTAAAACCCTTACGTCCTGCCTGTCTGATCTTGATTATGAAAATATAGGATTACAATGGGGTGCCGAAGGTTTCGACTCTGATCTCGTCGAGAGGCTAAGTTCTACGGGGACCTAGCTCTGAACTTATGGTGGCTAAAATTGCTAAGATCGCGTGTGTCCTCGGCAGCCCTTCTCCTGGCCCTTATATATGGAGTCAGGTCTCGAAAGATCTGTCCAAGTACGACTAGGTTACAAAGGGTCCTAGTTCTAGACTTTCCTTGTTTTCTCCGTCTCTTCATCTTGTTCTTCAAGGAATCCTCTTCGGCACCGACGTAGTGGCCCACCTTGCCACCGAGCGCTTTCATGGGCCTCCAGTTGGGCCGTATAGGATGGGACAAAAACGGTTACCCGAAGGGTAATGCCCACGTCAGTAGCCCCCGAGTGTCTAGCCGAAGATATTTCGGGTAAAGACTAAAGCATGCCTCCACCGAATGTTCTCCTCTCTTGATAAATCTTGTCCTTCTTGTAACAGCATCATCTCCTTCTATCGGGCGCACGTCCAGCGCTCCCGATGTGAGTAGCCCCCGAGTTTAGGTACGGATGCTTGCAACCATGCGTAAACTCAAGTTGTGCCACTCGAATGTTTTCTTCTGCCGAAGCTTTCTGCATGTCTTCATAAGTCAACCGATACATTTATATCGGGGCTTTAATCTTTCAAGTAAGGTTTAATGCGTCAAGGATATCGAGTAACGCGCCCAGCTTTGCTGGTGACCTGCCGATGGCAAAACAACGCCACTCTACGTAGAATCAAGTCCCCGGGCATGATCCTGGAGTGCAAAAAAGTTTGTTAGGTGCGCAATCGGCACTCCCGATGGGAGTAGCCCCCGAGTCTGGGCAGGGGCGCTTGCAACCGGGTGCAGACTTGGGCCAAAGGATTCGATCTTTTCTCGAGTCCAAATTCATCGGGTGCGTGTCCAGCGCTCCCGATGGGAGTAGCCCCCCGAGTCTAGGTGCGGATGCCTGCAACCGTGCGTAGACTCAAGTTAGCCCATCTGATAGTTTTAACTTTTCTTCGGATACTTCAAGCGGACTTCATGACGTCACTGATGACGTAATTTACCGTTGTAGTTTTGACTGAGAGGACGTGGCCTGATGGGCCCATCCTACTTCTGCGCGGTTCTGTTTAAGAAATGACCATACTTCCGTGCAGTTACCAAGGTGACTCCTCGATTTCTGCGCTCGATGATGAGAAGAAATCTCTTTAATAAATTGGAAACAACGACACGTGCCCGCTCAATCCTCATACTTCCTTTTACTTTATAATCTCTCAGGGTAAACTCTCCACTTTCCACACTTCATCCTCGCACCCTTTCTTCCTCATTCATCCTTTTTGTTCACAAATACTGCACCGCCGTTTTCCAGATCTTCCTCAGATCTCATAATGGTGAAAAAGAAGAACCTCACTCTCGCCACTAGTGCTGTGAGCAGTGGCGCCGCCGCCAAGGCTCCTCCCAACCCGTCGAGGAGAAGCGCGTCAGATGCTCCTCCCCCGCGCTCCGGTGATGCCTGCGCCAGCAAGTTCCACGGCTGGGCCTATCCCCGGCGATTGGCCGGTTTCCACCACTACAAAGCGCGACGTGAAGAGGGCCCGGAGCCTCGGAATAATCTCTTCCGACGAGGGGAACGTTATTCTTCCCGGTGCGACTTCACGGCCCAATCCCCCTGCCGGTTTTAATGTGATGTTCTTATCCCTCTTGTATCGAGGTCTTTCGCTCCCCGCTCACAAATTTCTTCATCACCTCCTTCGAGTGTATGAGATTCAACTATGGCAGTTGACTCCCAATTTAAACCTTCATCTTGCCATCTTTATCACCCTCTGTGAAGCGTTCTTGGGCATTGAGCCCCACTTCGGTTTGTGGAAGAAGATTTTCTTCGTGAAAAGATACAACTGCAGTGGTGGGACTTTCGTCATTGGTGGAGTTGGGTTTGTTGTTCGTAAAGAAGTTAATTACTTCAACTTCCCAATGAAAGAGTCTCGTGCAAGGATGGAGGCTGAAGTGGTTTTATATCAGAGACTCATCAATAGTCGACTCCCAGCTCCCCCAATTCTCCGATGTTCTGGAAGCCGAGCCCAAGAAATCTTGGAAAAATATCCTCTCAACCGATGAAAAACTAACAGTCGATAGGTTATTCGAAAGATTCCTTCGGATCAAGGAATCCGATGGTCAAACCATGATAGTAACTGAGGTAGCCGCTGTGTTCTTAAAGCGTCGAGTTCAGCCAATCATGTCTAGGGCTCATCCGATGTGGTTGTATTCGGGCCCCAAGGATGAGACCAGAGTAAATATTGCTGAGTTATCCGAAAAGGAACTGCTTGATGAAGTCCGGCGCCTTACCCTCTTTAGCCAGGAAGATTCGATCCCACTGATATCTTCCCAACCGCCATTTGATGCTGATCACCTACCAACCGAGATAAATTTTTCCCTTCGTGCTCTCATTTTCCTGTTTCTTTTGATCATTTCAATTGTCATTATTCTCACTTGTTTACTTCGATAGATCCCTATAGCTCCCGAACGTTTGCAAGGCCTATCGAACGATACTTTCGAGAAAAGGGATTCCTCGGTCCCTGTAGGATCCCATACTGAAGGAAATGCAAGCCTAAAAGATGAACATGATGATCCGATGAATCCTGAAGCTTCTTTCATCAATCCTCAATCCTCTCGCCGATGATATAAGTGATACAAGCAGGGTCGATCCATGATGACGACGCTGATCATGTCTGCCTTTGTTGATGCAAGCATGCGAGAAGGCCGAAGCGCTGCCCTTAAAGAGACCATCCGGCGGCTTTCCCGACGAAGATGATCTTTATGATTTGTAAGTCCTTACTACTTTTTCCAGGATTAGATTTTGACGACCATTCGTATTCGATTCTAACTTTGCCAGTTTCTCACCCTTGTAGTGAAGAGGGTTTCCCCGAGCCTCCGTCCAAGAAGGCTAAATCTTGTACCAACATGCCGAATCCAGCGGCCTTCGAGGCTTCGACTCCTGCTGCAGCCCTCATGGCTCAAATTTCGACAGCTTATTCCCTTTCCAAAGGGAAGGAGATTTCTTTGACTGCCTGATTGCGCGGAGATGACACGTCCGTTGGGAACCCCAAGAGGAAGGTGTGATGCGCACAGCAGCAAGTTTTCCCTCAGTAAGAAACCAAGGTTTAATCGAACCAGTAGGAGTCAAGAAGCACGTTGAAGGTTGATGGCGGCGGGATGTAGTGCGGCGCAACACCGGGGATTCCGGCGCCAACGTGGAACCCGCACAACACAACCAAAGTACTTTGCCCCAACGAAACAGATGAGGTTGTCAATCTCACCGGCTTGCTATAACAAAGGATTAGATGTATAGTGTGGATGATGATTGTTTGCAGTAAAACGAGAGAACAAGTATTGCAGTAGATTGTATTCGATGTAAAAGAATGGACCGGGGTCCACAGCTCACTAGAGGTGTCTCTCCCATAAGATAAATAGCATGTTGGGTGAACAAATTACGCTTGGGCAATTGACAAATAGAGAGGGCATGACCATGCACATACATGATATGATGAGTATAGTGAGATTTAATTGGGCATTACGACAAAGTACATAGACCGCTATCCAAGCATGCATCTATGCCTAAAAAGTCCACCTTCAGGTTATCATCCGAACCCTTCCGGTATTAAGTTGCAAACAACGGACAATTGCATTAAGTATGGTGCGTAATGTAATCAATAACTACATCCTCGGACATAGCATCAATGTTTTATCCCTAGTGGCAACAAAGACATCCACAACCTTAGAACTTTCCGTCACTCTGTCCCATATTTAATGGAGGCATGAACCCACTATCGAGCATAAATACTCCCTCTTGGAGTTAAGAGTAAAAACTTGGCCGGAGCCTCTACTAATAACGGAGAGCATGCAAGATCATAAACAACACATAGGTAATAGATTGATAATCAACATAACATAGTATTCTCTATCCATCGGATCCCAACAAACACAACATATAGCATTACGGATAGATGATCTTGATCATGTTAGGCAGCTCACAAGATCCGACAATGAAGCACATAAGGAGAAGACGACCATCTAGCTACCGCTATGGACCCATAGTCCAGGGGTGAACTACTCACTCATCACTCCGGAGGCGACCATGGCGGTGAAGAGTCCTCCGGGAGATGATTCCCCTCTCCCGGCAGGGTGCCGGAGGCGATCTCCTGAATCCCCCGAGATGGGATTGGCGGCGGCGGCGTCTCAGTAAGGTTTTCCGTATCGTGGCTCTCGGTACTGGGGGTTTCGCGACTAAGACTATATGTAGGCGGAAGGGCAGCCTCGGAGGGGTCACGGGGGCCCCACACAACAGGGCCGCGCGGGCCCTATGCTGGCCGCGCCGCCCTAGTGTGGCGCGCGCCCGTGGCCCCACTTCGTCTTCTCTTCGGTCTTCCGGAAGCTTCGTGGCAAAATAGGCCCCCGGGCGTTGATTTCGTCCAATTCCGAGAATATTTCCTTACTAGGATTTCGAAACCAAAAACAGCAGAAAACAACAACCGGCTCTTCTGGCATCTCGTTAATAGGTTAGTGCCGGAAAATGCATAAATACGACATAAAGTATGCATAAAACATGTAGATATCATCAATAATGTGGCATGGAACATAAGAAATTATCGATACGTCGGAGACGTATCGGCATCCCCAAGCTTAGTTCCTGCTCGTCCCGAGCAGGTAAACGATAACAAAGATAATTTCTGGAGTGACATGCCATCATAACCTTGATCATACTATTGTAAGCATATGTAATGAATGCAAGTGATCAAAACAATGGTAATGACATGAGTAAACAAATGAATCATAAAGCAAAGACTTTTCATGAATAGTACTTTCAAGACAAGCATCAATAAGTCTTGCATAAGAGTTAACTCATAAAGCAATAAATCAAAGTAAAGGTATTGAAGCAACACAAAGGAAGATTAAGTTTCAGCGGTTGCTTTCAACTTATAACATGTATATCTCATGGATATTGTCAATGCAAAGTAATATAACAAGTGCAATATGCAAGTATGTAGGAATCAATGCACAGTTCACACAAGTGTTTGCTTCTTGAGGTGGAGAGAGATAGGTGAACTGACTCAACATAAAAGTAAAAGAAGGGGCCCTTCGCAGAGGGAAGCATTGATTGCTATATTTGTGCTAGAGCTTTGGTTTTGAAAACAAGAAACAATTTTGTCAACGGTAGTAATAAAGCATATGTGTTATGTAAATTATATCTTACAAGTTGCAAGCCTCATGCATAGTATACTAATAGTGCCCGCACCTTGTCCTAATTAGCTTGGATTACCGGGATTATCATCGCAATACACATGTTTTAACCAAGTGTCACAAAGGGGTACCTCTATGCCGCTCGTACAAAGGTCTAAGGAGAAAGTTCGCATTGGATTTCTCGCTTTTGATTATTCTCAACTTAGACATCCATACCGGGACAACATAGACAACGAGATAATGGACTCCTCTTTAATGCATAAGCATGTAGCAACAATTAATGTTCTCATATGAGATTGAGGATATATGTCCAAAACTCGAAACTTCCACCATGATTCATGGCTTTAGTTAGCGGCCCAATGTTCTTCTCTAACATTATGCATGCTCTAACCATTAAATGAGTGGTAAATCTCCCTTACTTCGGACAAGACGGACATGCATAGCAACTCACATGATATTCAACAAAGAGTAGTTGATGGCATCCCCAGGAACATGGTTATCGCACAACAAGCAACTTAATAAGAGATAAAGTGCATAAGTACATATTCAATACCACAATAGTTTTTAAGCTATTTGTCCCATGAGCTATATATTGCAAAGGTAAAGAATGGAAATTTTAAAGGTAGCACTCAAGCAATTTACTTTGGAATGGCGGAGAAATACCATGTAGTAGGTAGGTATGGTGGACACAAATGGCATAGTGGTTGGCTCAAGGATTTTGGATGCATGAGAAGTATTCCCTCTCGATACAAGGTTTAGGCTAGCAAGGTTATTTGAAACAAACACAAGGATGAACCGGTGCAGCAAAACTCACATAAAAGACATATTGTAAACATTATAAGACTCTACACCGTCTTCCTTGTTGTTCAAACTCAATACTAGAAATTATCTAGACTTTAGAGAGACCAAATATGCAAACCAAATTTTAGCAAGCTCTTTGTATTTATTCATTAATGGGTGCAAAGTATATGATGCAAGAGCTTAAACATGAGCACAACAATTGCCAAGTATCAAATTATTCAAGACATTTTAGAATTACTACATGTAGCATTTCCCGATTCCAGCCATATAACAATTTAACGAAGAAGATTCAACCTTCGCCATGAATACTATGAGTAAAGCCTAAGGACATATTTGTCCATATGCAACAGCGGAGCGTGTCTCTCTCCCACACAATGAATGCTAGGATCCATTTTATTCAAACAAAACAAAAATAAAAGCAAACCGACGCTCCAAGCAAAGCACATAAGATGTGATGGAATAAAAATATAGTTTCAGGGGAGGAACCTGATAATGTTGTCGATGAAGAAGGGGATGCCTTGGGCATCCCCAAGCTTAATTAGATGCTTGAGTCTTCTTAAAATATGCAGGGGTGAACCACCGGGGCATCCCCAAGCTTAGAGCTTTCACTCTCCTTGATCATATTGTATCATCTCCCTCTCTTGATCCTTCAAAACTTCTTCCACACCAAACTCGAAACAACTCATTAGAGGGTTAGTGCATAATAAAAATTCACATGTTCAGAGGTGACATAATCATTCTTAACACTTCTGGACATTGCACAAAGCTACTGGACATTAATGGAACAAAGAAATTCATCCATCATAGCAAAAGAGGCAATGCGAAATAAAAGGCGAGAATATGTCAAAACAGAACGATCCGTAAAGACGGATTTTATTGAGGCACCGAGACTTGCTCAAATGAAAATGCTCAAATTGAATGAAAGTTGCGTACATATCCGAGGATCACTCACGTAAATTGGCATAATTTTATGAGTTACCTACGAGAGAATTAGGCCCAAATTCGTGACGAAGAAAGAAATCTGTTCTCGCGCAGTAATCCAAATCTAGTATGAACCTTACTATCAACGACTTTACTTGGTACAACAATGCACGAAACTAAGATAAGGAGAGGTTGCTACGGTAGTAAACAACTTCCAAGACTCAAATATAAAGTAAAAGTACTCGTAGTAAAAACATGGGTTGTCTCCCATAAGCGCTTTTCTTTAACGCCTTTCAGCTAGGCGCAGAAAGTGTATATCAAGTATTATCAAGAGATGATGTATCGACATTACCTTGGGCTTTACCCTTACTTTTCTTGTTATTTTTCTTACTCTTTGACTTAGGGAATATATGTCTACCCCGGGTGTAGAGGTGAATTTTAGGGTGCCTTCTCCCATGTCTATGACTGCTCCCAATAGTTTCAGCAGGGATCTTCCGAGTGTGATTTGTCCCGTTCCCGCACATTCAATAACAAGATAATCAATAGATATTGTTCTCCCAAGAACGGTTGTATGCACACCCGCAGCTATTCCTTTAGGAATTATAACAGAGTTATCAATAAGGGTTATTCCTTCTCCCCCTTCAACAAATCCCCAAAGTTTCAAAGATTCATGAATACTCTTAGGCATTAGGCAAAATTCAGACATAATATCACAATTGGCATGAAGAGTTTGGTCACCGATAGCAATTTTAATAGTAGGATCCCATAATGAAGGTTCGAGTTCACTAAAACTTGATCAAGACGGTTACGAACATATCTATAATTTTCATTCAAGCGAGATGCACTTGTCTCAAGAGTGTTTAATCTATTATAAATGCTAATAAGGGCTGAATCAAAGTTATTAGCTGAATCATGTGATGCAACCAACTTCTTTATGGCATTAAAAGCTTGATCCCCATTGCAATGAAGGAAATCTCCTCCCACTACAGACATCCGGGGCATATCTATAGCGAATCATAAGACCAAAATAAAAATTACTAAGGAGCAAACTTAGAGTCATTTGAGGTTCAGCTTTACGATAAGAAGTAAAAATTTTGGACCAAGCATCTTTAAAACTCTCCTCATCCCCTTGTTTAAAAGTGAAGACTAATTCCTCAGGTGAAGAAGTAACAGGTGCAGAACTAGACATGGTAACAAAAGTAAAATGCAAGTAACTATTTTTTTTGTGTTTTTGATATATAGAGTGCAAGACAGTAAATAAAGTAAAGCTAGCAACTAATTTTTTGTGTTTTGATATAATGCAGCAAACAAGAAAGTAAATAAAATAAAGCAAGACAAAAACAAAGTAAAGAGATTGGATTGTGGAGACTCCCTTGCAGCGTGTCTTGATCTCCCCGGCAACGGCGCCGGAAAACATGATCTTGATTGCGCGTAGATGACACGTCCGTTGGGAACCCCAAGAGGAAGGTGTGATGCGCACAGCAGCAAGTTTTCCCTCGCAAGAAACCAAGGTTTAATCGAACCGAGTAGGAGTCAAGATGCACGTTGAAGGTTGATGGCGGCGGGATGTAGTGCGGCGCAACACCGAGGGATTCCGGCGCCAACGTGGAACCCGCACAACACAACCAAAGTACTTTACCCCAACGGAACAAGTGAGGTTGTCAATCTCACCGGCTTGCCGTAACAAAGGATTAGATGTATAGTGTGGATGATGATTGTTTGCGAGAAAACGAGTAGAACAAGTATTGCGATGAGATTGTATTCGATGTAAAAGAATGGACTGGGGTCCACAGTTCACTAGAGGTGTCTCTCCCATAAGATAAATAGCATGTTGGGTGAACAAATTACAGCTTGGGCAATTGACAAATAGAGAGGGCATGACCATGCATATACATGATATGATGAGTATAGTGAGATTTAATTGGGCATTACGACAAAGTACATAGACCGCTATCCAGCATGCATCTATGCCTAAAAAGTCCACCTTCAGGTTATCATCCGAACCCCTTCCGATATTAAGTTGCAAACAACAGACAATTGCATTAAGTATGGTGCATAATGTAATCAATAACTACATCCTCGGACATAGCATCAATGTTTTATCCATAGTGGCAACAACACATCCACAACCTTAGAACTTTCGTCACATCGTCCCGGATTTAATGGAGGCATGAACCCACTATCGAGCATAAATACTCCCTCTTGGAGTTAAGAGTAAAAACTTGGTCGAGCCTCTACTAATAACGGAGAGCATGCAAGATCATAAACAACACATAGGTAATAGATTGATAATCAACATAACATAGTATTCTCTATCCATCGGATCCCAACAAACACAACATATAGCATTACAAATAGATGATCTTGATCATGTTAGGCAGCTCACAAGATCCGACAATGAAGCACATAAGGAGAAGACGACCATCTAGCTACTTGCTATGGACCCATAGTCCAGGGGTGAACTACTCACTCATCACTCCGGAGGTGACCATGGTGGTGAAGAGTCCTCCGGGAGATGATTCCCCTCTCGGCGGGGTGCCGGAGGCGATCTCCCGAATCCCCAGAGATGGGATTGGCGGCGGCGGCGTCTCTGGAAGGTTTTCCGTATCGTGGCTCTCGGTACTGGGGGTTTCGCGACGAAGACTATATGTAGGCGGAAGGGCAGCCTCGGAGGGGTCACGGGGGCCCCACACAACAGGGTCGCGCCGCCCTAGTGTGGCGGCGCCCCGTGGCCCCACTTCGTCTTCTCTTCGGTCTTCTGGAAGCTTCGTGGAAAAATAGGCCCCTGGGCGTTGATTTCGTCCAATTCCGAGAATATTTCCTTACTAGGATTTCTGAAACCAAAAACAGCAGAAAACAACGAATCGGCTCTTCGGCATCTCGTTAATAGGTTAGTGCCGGAAAATGCATAAATACGACATAAAGTATGCATAAAACATGTAGATATCATCAATAATGTGGCATGGAACATAAGAAATTATCGATACGTCGGAGACGTATCACTGCCGCAGCTACAGCTTCTCCTCCAGGGAACCTGTAAGCCTTCCCTGCTTTAATGATATATCCATTTGTGGTAACTCCCGAGTGGATCTTGATCAGATTATAAGTTCTCTGATGATTAGTTCTCTGTCTAATAATCATTTTTCCTTATCTCCTAAGGATTTGCGAGCTGTAATCTCTTCTCTGGAGGCCTTCACCTCCCAATGCACTTCTCTTGAAGTTGACAAAGCCCGGCTACAAAAGGAGGTCGAGTCTTCTTCTTCGAAGTTGGAGGGTTGATACGTCTCCAACGTACCTATAATTTCTGATGTTCCATGCTTGTTTTATGACAATACTTACATGTTTTGCTTGCACTTTATAATGTTTTTATGCATTTTCCGGAACTAACTATTAACGAGATGCCGAAGGGCCAGTTGTTGTTTTCTGTTGTTTTTGGTTCTAGAAAGGCTGTTCGGGCAATATTCTCGGAATTCGACGAAACGAAGACCCAACATCTTATTTTTCCCGGAACCTTCCGAAAAGTCAGAGGGGGACCAGAGGGGTGCCCTGGGGGCCCCACACGTGTGGGCCGCGCGGGCTCCACCCTGGCCACGCCGGCCTGGTGTGAGGAGCCCCCGTGGCCCCTCCGACTCCGCCTCTTCGCTTATTTAAGCCGTCCGGACCTAAAAACGCGACACCGATTGACGAAACTCCAGAAAGACACCAGGGGCGCCACCACCATCGCGAAACTCCGTTTCGGGGGACAGAAGTCTCTGTTCCGGCACCCTCCCGGGACGGGGAAGTGCCCCCGGAAGCCATCTCCATCAACGCCACCGCCTCCATCATGCTCCGTGAGTAGTTCCCCCATGGACTACGGGTTCTAGCTGTAGCTAGTTGGTACTCTCTCCCCCATGTACTTCAATACAATGATCTCATGAGCTGCCTTACATGATTGAGATTCATCTGATGTAATCGGTGTTGTGTTTGTCGGGATCCGATGGATTGTTACGTTATGATTAGTCTATCTATAAAGTTTGTGAAGTTATTGTTGCTGCAATCTTGTTGTGTTTAATGCTTGTCACTAGGGCCCGAGTGGCATGATCTTAGATTTAAGCTCTATACTTATTGCTTAGATTATATCTACAAGTTGTTTGCACATGTCTATGTCCGGAACCAAAGGCCCCAAAGTGACGTAAATTGGGACAAGCTGGAGGGGAAGGCTTAGATATGAGGATCACATGTTTTCACGGAGTGTTAATGCTTTGCTCCGGTGCTCTATTAAAAGGGGTACCTTAATTTCCAGTAGATTCCCTAGAGGCCCTAGCTGCCACCGACTGGTAGGACAAAAGATGTTGTACAAGTTTCTCATTGCGAGCACGTATGACTATATATGGAAAACATGCCTACATGATTAATGATCTTGATGTTCTATCTTAATGCTATTTCAATCCTATCAATTGCCCAACCGTAATTTGTTCACCCAACACTTGTTATTGGAGAGTTACCACTAGTGTAGATAGTCGGGAACCCCGGTCCATCTTTCATCATCATATCGTTCTACATGTCATTGGAAGTAGTATCAACTATTTTCCGGTGCCATTGCCTCTCGTGTTACTATTATTGCTTGCTGTGTTATCGTTACTACTCTGCTCTCATATTATCGCTACTTTCACATCACCCCCGTTACTAGTGCTTTTCCAGGTGCAGCTGAATTGACAACTCGGTTGTTAAGGCTTATAAGTATTCTTTACCTCCCCTTGTGTCGAATCAATAAATTTGGGTTTTACTTCCCTCGAAGACTCGTTGCGATCCCCTATACTTGTGGGTTATCAAGACTATTTTCTCGGCGCCGTTGCCGGGAGGCATAGCTCTACTCATAAGTTCACTCTGGGGAGTACACTCTACCTCTCTCTCTCGTTTTATTTTATTTTGTTTTGCTTAGTTTACTTTTGTCTAGTTTATTTGTGCTTAGTTTATTTCCGTCTAGTATTATTTTGCCTAGTTTACTTTTGTTTTTGTTTTGTTTTACTTTCCTCATATACCCAAAAATCCATAAAAATTTGAAAAACTTAAAAATTAAAAACTGCTATTATGGGAGAACCTACAACCTATTTGGAGCTTATTGAATTATATAATAATTATAGAGAATCAAGAACGGGTAAAGTTATGAGTGCTGTGATAGAAAAGCTGAATACAATTGCTAAAATCTTGCTTAAACGCCATGATATAAACCGTTGCTCTAAACAGGATACTAAACATCTGAAATTTCAATGTGGCTTTAGTGAGGAATTTTTAATTAAGAACTATAATTGGAATAGCTATATTCATTTTGGGTTCGTAGAGGTAGAACAATTTGTCTTATTTATGGGAGCCTCTGAGATTGAATCCTTCATTGCTAGAAATTATGAAACTTGTGTTGTTTGTAAGGACTTTAAAGATTATGTCTCTTCTATCCTTAATTTTTGCATAGAAAGCTACAGTGATAATCCCTATATCATTGATTATAAAGAGAGACTCATTAATGCACAAGAATGCACTCACAATTTGCGGGAACCAGTGGAAGAAGAAATTGATGAACTCGAAAGCTTATTGGATGAAAAAGAAGAGGAAATTGATGAACTCGAAAGCTCATTGGATGAAAAAGAAGAGGAGAGTGATGAACAAAAGGAGGAAGAATGGATTAGCTACCCATGCCAACCTTCTAATGAGAGTAACTCTTTATCTCTTACACTATTTGATTGTCCTCCATGCTTACCAAAGGAGGATGAATGTTATGTTCCTATGGATTCTCTTGAAATAGTACCTATAAGTAAAACTTGTGAGAATAATTATGCTACTATTATTTATGATAATCCATGCTATTTTGATAAATGTTATGATAATACTTTGTTTATGCCTGATGTCGAAATGCATGGTACTAAAGAGTTTTGCTTGGCAAATGTTTATGATAAATCTCTAGATGATGGTCCTATGTTACTTGATAATATTAATTGTACTACTAATGAAAATGGGATTGGAGAGTTCTTGACTTTATCTATGAGTCCCATATCTTTTGAGATTGATCAATCATCTTGTTATATTATTGATAAAAGTGAGTTTGAAAGTTTTGATCCTATTATTTCTGAGCTTGATAAAAATTATGTGTTTGTGAATCATGAAAAGCATGCTGTATGTGATAGTTATATTGTTGAGTTTGTTCATGAAGCTACTGAAAATTATTATGAGAGAGGAAAATATGGTTGTAGAAATTTGCATGGTACTAAAACACCTCTCTATATGCTGAAAATTTTGAAATTACTCTTGTTTTATCTTCTTATGCTTGTCACTTTGTTCTTCATGAATTTATTTGTGTACAAGATTCCTATGCATAGGAAGTGGGTTAGACTTAAATGTGTTTTGAATTTGCTTTTTGATGCTTTTTTTTGCTTCAACTCTTATTTCTTGCGAGTGCATCATTAAAACTGCTGAGCCCATCTTAATGGCTATAAAGAAAGCACTTCTTGGGAGATAACCCATGTCTTTATTTTGCTACTGTTTTTTTGTGTTTTGGAAGTTGTTACTACTGTAGCAACCTCTCCTTATCTTTATTTTATTGCATTGTTGTGCCAAGTGAAGTCTCTAATAGAAGATTGATGCTAGATTTGGATTTCTGCGCAGAAACAGATTTCTTGCTGTCACGAATCTGGGTATGATTCTCTGTAGGTAACTCATAAAAATCTGCCAATTTACGTGAGTGATCCTCAGATATGTACGTAACTTTCATTAGTTTTGAGTTTTCTGATTTGAGCAACGGAAGTACCTCTTAAAAATTCGTGTTTACTGGCTGTTCTGTTTTGACAGATTCTGTCTCTGTTTTTTGCATTGTCTCTTGTGGACTTTAAGTGAGGCTTTCTAGACGTGGAGAGCTGTAGCTAATGTTTTATTGAGTTCTTGAAAAGTGGCACTACAGGGCCAAGGTGGGTTAAAGTTTTTGAGTACTAACCCCTCTAATGAAGTTTACGAGAAGTTTGGTGTGAAGGAAGTTTTCAAGGGTCAAGAGAGGAGGATGATATATGATCAAGAAGAGTGAAAAGTCTAAGCTTGGGGATGCCCCCGTGGTTCATCCCTGCATATTTCAAGAAGATTCAAGCGTCTAAGCTTGGGGATGCCCAAGGCATCCCCTTCTTCATCAACTTATCAGGTTTCTTCTATTGAAACTATATTTTTATTCGGTCGCATCTTATGTTCTTTACTTGGAGCGTCTGTGTGTTTTATTTTTGTTTATGTTTGAATAAATTCGGATCCTAGCAATCCTTGTTTGGGAGAGAGACACGCTCCGCTTTTTCATATGAACACTTGTGTTCTTCGTTTTACTTTTAATGTTCAATGACAAAAGTTGGAAGCTATTGCACTTATGGTTATTTGGTTGGAAATAGAAAATGCCTCATATTGTTTTGAATAATTTGATACTTGGCAATTGTTTTGAGCTCTCAAGTAGATCATGATTAAGCTCCTGCATCATGTAGTTTAAACCTATTAGTGGAGAAATACCGTAGAGCTTGTTGAAATTGGTTTGCATGATTGGTCTCTCTAAGGTCTAGATATTTTCTCGGTAATTGTGTTTGAGCAACAAGGAAGACAGGTGTAGAGTTTTATAATGCTTGCAATATGTTCTTATGTAAGTTTTGCTGTACTCGGTTCATACTTGTGTTTGCTTCAAACAACCTTGCTAGCCAAAGCCTTGTACCGAGAGGAAATGCTTCTCGTGCATCCAAAACCTTGAGCCAAAACCTATGCCATTTGTGTCCACCATAACTACCTACTATGTGGTATTTTTCTCGCCATTCCAAGTAAATACTTCATGTGCTACCTTTAAACAATTCAAAACTTTATTATCTCTTATTTGTGTCAATGTTTTATAGCTCATGAGGAAGTATGTGGTGTTTTATCTTTCAATCTTGTTGGGCAGCTTTCACCAATGGACTAGTGGCTTCATCCGCTTATCCAATAATTTTGCAAAAAGAGCTGGCGCGGGGTTCCCAGCCCCCAATTAAGTAACTTCATTAATAATTCTCTTCACATGTTTTGCTCTGATTCATCAGCAAGCAACTTAATTTTGCAAATAGACACTCCTTCATGGTATGTGAATGTTGGAAGGCACCCGAGGATTCGGTTATCCATGGCTTGTGTAAGCAAAAGGTTGGGAGGAGTGTCAACCATAAATAAAAACTAAAATACATGTGTAAACAAAAGAGAAGAGGGATGATCGACCTTGCTGGTAGAGATAACGTCCTTCATGGGAGCCGCTCTTTGAAAGTCTGTTTGATGAGGGGGTTAGAGTGCCCACTACCATTCGTTGACAACAACAAACACCTCTCAAAACTTTACTTTTATACTCTCTATATGATTTCAAAACTTAAAAAGCTCTAGCACATGATTTAATCCCTGCTTCCCTCTACGAAGGGCCTTTCTTTTACTTTATGTTGAGTCAGTTTACCTACTTCCTTCCATCTTAGAAGCAAACACTTGTGTCAACTGTGCATTGATTCTTACATATTTGCTTATTTGCATTCATCATATTACTTTGTGTTGACCATTATCCATGAGATATACATGTTGAAAGTTGAAAGCAACCGCTGAAACTTAAATCTTCCTCTGTGTTGCTTCAATGCCTTTACTTTGAATTTATTGCTTTATGAGTTAACTCTTATGTCAGACTTTTTGATGCTTGTCTTGAACGTACTATTCATGAAAAGTTTTGCTATATGTTATCTATTTGTTAGCAACTATAGATCATTGCCTTGGGTCACTGCATTCATCTCATATGCTTTATAATAGTATGATCAATGTTATGTAAGTAGCATGTCACTACAGAAATTAATCTTTTTATCGTTTACCTACTCGAGGGCGAGTAGGAACTAAGCTTGGGGATGCTGATACGTCTCCAACGTACCTATAATTTCTGATGTTCCATGCTTGTTTTATGACAATACTTACATGTTTTGCTTGCACTTTATAATGTTTTTATGCATTTTCCGGAACTAACCTATTAACGAGATGCCGAAGGGCCGCTTGTCTGTTTTCGTTGTTTTTGGTTCCGTAAAGGCTCGTTCGGGCAATATTCTCGGAATTCGACGAAACGAAGACCCAACATCTTATTTTTCCCGGAACCTTCCGGAAAGTCGAGAGGGGACCAGAGGGGTGCCCTGGGGGCCCCACACGTGTGGGCCGCGCGGGCTCCACCCTGGCCGCGCCGGCCTGGTGTGAGGAACCCCCGTGGCCCCTCCGACTCCGCCTATTCGCCTATTTAAGCCGTCCCGACCTAAAAAACGCGACACCGATTGACGAAACTCCAGAAAGACTCTAGGGGCGCCGCCACCATCGCGAAACTCCGTTTCAGGGGACAGAAGTCTCTGTTCCGGCACCCTGCCGGGACAGGGAAGTGCCCCCGGAAGCCATCTCCATCGACGCCACCGCCTCCATCATGCTCCGTGAGTAGTTCCCCCATGGACTACGGGTTCTAGCTGTAGCTAGTTGGTACTCTCCCCCCATGTACTTCAATACAATGATCTCATGAGCTGCCTTACATGATTGAGATTCATCTCGATGTAATCGGTGTTGTGTTTGTCGGGATCCGATGGATTGTTACGTTATGATTAGTCTATCTATAAAGTTTGTGAAGTTATTGTTGCTGCAATCTTGTTGTGTTTAATGCTTGTCACTAGGGCCCGAGTGGCATGATCTTAGATTTAAGCTCTATACTTATTGCTTAGATTGTATCTACAAGTTGTTTGCACATGTCTATGTCCGAACCAAAGGCCCCAAAGTGACGAAATTGGGACAACTGGAGGGAAAGGCTTAGATATGAGGATCACATGTTTTCACGGAGTGTTAATGCTTTGCTCCGTGCTCTATTAAAAGGAGTACCTTAATTTCCAAGTAGATTCCCTAGAGGCCCTGCTGCCACCTAGCTGGTAGGACAAAAGATGTTGTACAAGTTTCTCATTGCGAGCACGTATGACTATATATGGAAAACATGCCTACATGATTAATGATCTTGATGTTCTATCTTAATGCTATTTCAATCCTATCAATTGCCCAACCGTAATTTATTCACCCAACACTTGTTATTGGAGAGTTACCACTAGTGTAGATAGTCGGGAACCCCGGTCCATCTTTCATCATCATATCGTTCTACATGTCATTGGAAGTAGTATCAACTATTTTCTCGGTGCCATTGCCTCTCGTGTTACTATTATTGCTTCGCCGTGTTACTCGTTACTACTCGCTCTCATATTATCGCTACTTTCACATCACCCCCGTTACTAGTGCTTTTCCAGGTGCAACTTGAATTGACAACTCGGTTGTTAAGGATTATAAGTATTCTTTACCTCCCCTTGTGTCGAATCAATAAATTTGGGTTTTACTTCCTCGAAGA